>NW_027187380.1:23575604-23643912 GCF_028583685.1 Petaurus breviceps papuanus | reverse complement strand
ACACACACACACACACACACACACACACACACACACACACACACACATACTCTCAAGTTCATGTCTTCTCCAAGCTGATGTAAAGGATTAACCAGAAAGAAAGAGGTTGTTGTTCCAATTTGTCTACTGGCCAAAATGATCAACAGAGGCTAATGAAATGGCCCTTAAAAACAAATTTTGGTATTGGGAGCATGCAGACCATGGAAGAAGTTGTTCATTGTATTTCTAGAGATATGTTTTGATTAACAAGTTGACCTTCTATCAAATGAGATAATATTTGTTAAGTTTTTAGCATAGTGCCTGGTACATAGTAGGTGCTTAATAAGTGTTTTCTTCCCTTCTTTCCTCCTTCTCAAATCTCCATTCCTCTCTTCATCCAAGTGCACCTCCTTCTCTTCCCCACTCCTTATTCCTTTATAGTCTAATTGAGAGATACAGTTATCCCCACTTTCACCTATTCATTAATACTTGAAGGAATTGTTTATGTTTGAGAAATAGTGTGCTGCAATGGATAGAGTATTGAACTTGGAATCAGGAAGACCTGAGTTCAAATCTCTGACATTAGCCATGTGATCTTGAGCAAGTCATTTAACCTCATATATATTATATATAGTATGTGTGTGTATATATATATACATACATAGGTACATACATACATAAAATGAGGGAATTGACCCTAAGTAAAGGACCCTCAGTAAGGGACCCTCAATGTCCTCATGTATAAAATGAAAGGGTTGAACTAGATGACCTCTAAAGTTTTTTTTAGTTGTTTTTTTTCTAGCTCTAAATTTGTGCTACTATGATTCTAAAACCATCTTCAAAGCCTACACTGTAACTCTTATTCTTGGACCTTGTTTTCTACTGTTGAGTACTATTTAGTAATCTCTAACTGGGCAAGAAAAAAAGTATTGTTTTAATCTTTCTTGACCTCTCTGAATTTTTGATGCTATTGACCATCCCTTCCTTCTACATATTATCTCCCCTCTCTAATTTGCTTAATAGCACTCTCCCTGGTTCTTCTAGTGCCTATAATTTTCTATTTATACTGCATATAGTTTATTTGTAATTTGCACGTTGTCTCCTCTATTAGACCATGAGCTCCTTGAGAGCAGGGACTGTCTTTTGTCTTCGTATCTCCATGGCTTAGCATGGTGCCTGACACATAGTACATACTTAGCAAATGCTTCTTTTTTATTTGATTTTATTGATTTTATTCTGAACTTAACAAATAAAACAAGCATTTCCATAACAGAAGAGGAAAAAAAGATAATTGTACATGAAACTGCAAGTCTATTATGTATAACTTGCCATTCCTTTTAAATGCATAACAAAGGTATCATGTAAATTTCTTTTTTTCCTTTTTTTCTTCCCTCCCCACCCTGCCCTAGAGATGGCTACCATTAGAGACAAATATATACATATGTGTGTATGTATATATGTATGTATAATGTATATTCTACACGTACTTCTATTTTTTGGTTCTTTCTTACAATGCAGGTGGCATCTTCTTTCATATGTCCTTTGTATTTAATTTGGGTATTTATAATAGTTAAAATGATTTAGTCACTCAGAGTTGTTCTTAAAACAATATTGTTGTTACTGTATACAACGTTCTCTTTTGTATATATGTATATATACAAATACATACATACATACATACAACAGAGTGTGTTCTGTATTCTGTATAGAGGATGGCAAAACAATCTGTCTATTTGCAGTTTCCTCCCTACCAGGAAATGGAAATGGTTACCTTGGGGCCAAAACACAAGATTTCTAGTCCAGATGTGCTTACATGCATCCAGCATGGAGAAATCTGGGAACTGACTTTGCTAGTGGTAGCTTCTAGGCACCAAGAGTTCCTGCAGAAGTGAATGGCAGGGGGGCGGCTAGGTGACGCAGTAAGTAAAGCTCTGGCCCCGGAATTGGCAAGACCTGACTTCGGTTCTGGCCTCAGACACTTAACACACGTGCAAAAAAAAAAAAACTAGCCGTGTAACCTTGGGCAAGTTACTTAACCCCAATTGCCCTCCAAAAGGCAAAAAAAAAAAAAGTGAATGGCAGAAGTAGAGATGCATGTGCCTATTCAACTCAAGAAAGGACTGAGGATGAGCTGGTATTTGAGGGTTCCCAAGTTAGAGAATTTGAGAACTGAACCTGCTAGAGAGAAAAAGGGGATTGATTTCCTCATGCAGTTATAGAAAGAATAGAATCACTCATATAGTTCCTGAGCAGCATACAACTTGGACAGGAAAGCCAGTGAATTACTTGGACAAACATATCTACTGAGAAGGGAATTACTTGTTTAGCAGGTCCAAAGTTGTTTGCCTTGTGGGAGAGTTCAATCTCCAGGTGGTCCCTAAAGTCTGGACACATAGGACATCTCATTATGCATATTTTCAAGAAAAGAAATGAATGAAATTTTCAACATTTCATTTAATTAGCATAAATTTTAGCCATAATAATTTTGAATAACAATTTTGAATAAAAGCTTTCATTAGCTATTGGGGACTATTTTCCTTATTAATGAGATTAATTTAATTAATTAATGAGATTTCCTATGTGTCCAGACTTTAGGGACATCCTGTACAGAGTGGCACCAAGGGTCTGGAAGGGATTGTAGAGAACTTCATAAAGAGCTCCTTTCACTCTTCATTATTTCGTGCAGTATATCCACATCTTCCTAAGATCATTGAACTCATCATTTCTTATAGCACAGTAGTATGCCGTCACAATCCTTCTTGACTGACTACCTGATCACTCTTTCTCAATCTCCTTTGCTGTGTTATGATCCCTGCCCCAAGTATTTTTCCACCAGCTTCTCACCAACTATCTAGAAGCCCAGACCAGAGACCAATCAATCAATCAATATGTTCTAAGTGCTTACTATGTGCCAAGAACTGTGCTAAATGCTGGAGATACAAAGGCAAAAGGCAATTCCTGGCCTCAAGGAGCTTATAATCTAATGGAGGAGACAATATGCAAACAAATATATACAGACAAGCTATATACAGGATAAATAGAAAATAATTGACAGAGGGAGTTCACTAGAATTAAGAGGAGTTAGGGAAGGCTTCCTGTAAAAGATGGGATTTTACTTGAGACTTAAAGGAAGCCAGGGAAGTCAGTAGGCAGAGTTGAGGAGGGAAAGGCAGAGTGACAACCATAAAAATTCCTGGAGCTTAAAGACAGGGTGACAAAAACCCTGGAGCACTTAACCCTTTCAGCTCCACAACTCCCACCCATGGGCTGAGGTCCTGATTGTTGTTGTGTGTGGCTGCTCCAGTCATGCTTCATTTTCTTTCTCCACCAACTTCTCACCAACTACCTTGACATGTGTATCCTCCATGCCACTCTCTTCTGGTGGATTCTCAGCCCTCTCACAAAGTTCTCTACAATCCCTTCCAGACTCTTGGTGCCACCCTGTACAAGGTGCCCCTAAAGTCTGGACACATAGGAAATCTCATTAACTATGCATACTTTCAAGAAATTAAACGAATGAAATTTTCAACATTTTATTTAATTAGCATAAATGAGATTTCATAGGAAGACATAGGAGACACATAGGAAATCTCACTAATTAATTTAATTAAATTCATCTCATTAATATGGAAAATAGCCCCCAGTGTCCAGTCCATCTCAAATCCTTCACAGTCTCTGTTCCTGGGAAGACAAGGCTTAACAAAGCCACAAACAGGTTCATTCAAAGTACCAGCACCACAGTCATGCTTCCTCCCTCTCTGGGGCTTTTCCTTATATACAGTATTGCTCCTCCCTTTTCAGCCCCTTCCTGTTACATCAGCAACAGGAGTTCACACTCCCAGTTTCTTAGGTGCTAAGTACCTGTCAGCTTAGCAATACAAAAGGAACTTCAAATTTCATTACCATTACAGTACAACAGAGAGATGTTAGAACTAAAGAAGAAAGTCATTGTTAGTAGGGAGGAACTCAGAAAAAGCATCCTGGAATAGGGACCAAATGAGTCAGACTTTGAAGGATGGGTAGGACTTAAATTGTCAAAAAGGTGAAGAAAAACCCAGGAATAGGAAACACCATAAGCAAATTCATGGGGCAGGAAAGCACAAGGTGGTTTAGAAGAATAATGTGGGGGCGGCCAGGTGGCTCAGCGAGTAAGAGCACCAGCACCGGCTCCAGTGTTGGGATGACCTGGAGATTGAATCCCGAGCTCAGACACTCAGCACCACACCCAGAAATAAGTGGCCGTGTAACCTTGAGCAAGTTACGTAAGCCGATTGCTTTAAAAAAAGAAGAAGAAGAATGTGGGTGGAGTATAGAGTACATAGAATGAAGTGATATGAGAAACAGCCTAAAAAGGTATGGTGATACCAGTTGGTGAAGGGTCTTGGATTCCAGGTGAAGGATTTTGAATTGTATTTACTAGGTAATTGGCAGCCACAGCAACTTTTTGAGCAGAGTGACATGGTCAGAACTGCGCACCAAAAAGGTAATTCTGGAAGTGGTATGAAAGATTATTGAAGGGAACAGAGATTGGAGGTGGAAAGGAAAATCTTTTGGAAAGCAATCAGACTCTAATTATTTTCTGAAACTCTTATTTTTCTAGGAATTTAAAGAGTGCCTACATCCTCATGTAATTCAAGGAAAATAGGGTGCTGTTAGCTTTTCCTGTTTCTCTGAATACTTCACATTTCCCTACATTTTCAATAGCATCCTGTAAAATAAACTGAAATATCTTTATTTCTTAGGTCAAGTGATATTCCTTTCTTTGTTGTATCTTTGTTGTAATATCTGCATAACTAAACCCTTGTGCTCTAAAATACTATATCTGAATAGCTCATATTAACATCCTTACATAGTAATTGATGAATAGGTAAATCAAATATCTAAGTACTTAAATAATCAATACTATTCAAATTGTTTATTCAAAAACTAATTATGTTAATTTAATTAATTATTCAAAATTGTTCAAATACTCAATACTTAAATAGTCAAAATTATATCACAAAAATGAACTGATTTGTGAAAGGAAAAATATGCAGGAGCAGCTGCTTAAATTTGGATCTTGCAACACTAGGGTATTCAAGAAATCCCAATCAGAAGATCTCTCTATTGAGTGCTTACCCATTCAAAAGGCACCCCCAATAAATCCCTGATGAACCACCATGATATAGGCCAAGAGGAATCTCTAACCCACTTATGTAGGCAGTGAAGCCTATGAGTACAGCATCAAATGTGGCATCTATATCCCCTTTCCTTCTCTCTGAGATGGCTTACTCATCTCTACCTGTGCTCATACTGGCAGATCTAGGGGTCCCAAACTTAAAAGGTAATGATAGAGAGACACATATACAGAAAATATATATTGCACAGGAGCACCTCTCAACATCTGGCCCTAGAACTCCCTTTGTGGAGTTCTCCTTAGCTATAACTCTCTGCTGAGTTCAAAGAATGGATGCCCTTCTTGAATCCCTAGCCAGCATTTTTCTCCATCATGAAAGGTTATATAATCCCTTAAGTCACTGTTATCCAGTGGGCTGTGGGTTCCTTGGGAGCAAAAGCTGTCTTTTGTCTTTATATCTCTAGCACTTAGCACAGGATTTGGCATATAGTAGATGCTTAATAAATGCTTATTGACAGACTGACTCTGTCCTCAGGGAAGTGTCTTTCCTTATCTATCTTCAGATGCTTCCCCTGCCATTGGTCACTAATGTTCCCTGGGACTATTGCCTCTCATTCATGTTGAAAATTCTTCCTATGGTCGTAATGGAACCTCAAGATCTCCCGGACACACAAGGTCACCCCTGGGATGTTCTGTCTCTGCACAGATTTCACCTAAGATCAAGAAAATATAAAAAGAAAAGAAACAGAGACTTTATGTTCTCATGATCCCATGGCATCCAAGTAAAGGCTGAGTAACTGTCCTTCTTCCCATCCAGTAACTCAGAACAATTCCACTTTCTCACTCCAAGAAGGAAAAAGAGAATGAGAGATCAACTGATTGTTCCCTTTGTATGCAAACTCAGTTCCAGCTTCCTAAGTCATCTGTTCTTCCATGGTTTACTTTTACATGTTGTACTTCCATGTTACTTCTGATCACCTCATATCAGTCCCTTAACCAATCATGGTCAGAAAGCAACCCCATATAATTCCACATGTTACATTGGAACCAAACAAGGAATATCTTGGCATTTTCTGTATAAATTCTCAGGAATGGCAAATCTGAGTTTGCTCAAAGACTGGGCTCTTATTGGCCAATTATTCTATTATACAAGTCTTATCTTCTAGTACTCCTTTATACTCAACTAGATGGCACAGAGTGAAAAAGACTCATCTTTATGAGTTCAAATTTAGCCTGAGACATTTACTAGCTGTGTGACCCCGGGCAAATCACTTAACCCTATTTGTCTTAGTTTCCTCATCTGTAAAATGAACTGGAAAAGAAAATGACATCTACTCCAGTATTTTTGCCAAGAAAACCTCAAATGGGGTCACAAAGAGTTGGACACAACTGAAACAAATGAACAGCAACAAATTCTATACTCCACTCAAACTGAACTGTTCTGTATATCAGAGGCAGCTAGGTGGCACAGTGCCTGGAGTCAGGAAGACCTGAGTTCAAATTTGACCTCAGACACTAGCTGTGTGAACCTGGGCAAATCACTTAGCCTATCTGTCTCAGTTTTCTCAATTTTAAAATGGGGATAATCATAGCGGCTATATCACAGGATTATTGTGAGTGTCAAATAAAATAGCATTTATAAAATGCTTAGCACAGAGTCTTGCACATAATAGGCACTTAATAAATGTGATTCCATTCCATTCCTATTCTCTGTGCTCTGAACATTCCTTGTACTTTTCTATCTGTATAGTTTTGTTCATGGTATTATCTCAGAGCAAACCTGCAAGAGTCTAGGAATGCAAGCCCGTGCTATATTTGGATCCATCAATGCATCTAGGAGTGAGGAATGACCTTCAGGACCCAGTCCATCAGTAACTGGAATAAGAATTCATCTGGCAGTTGTTTTGTATCTGGATGTAAAAACCTGAGCTAAGTCTGAGCCTGCCCTCCCTCAGAAACCAAAGATACTTTACAGTAGAGTGTGTCCCCAAAATGCTTTTTTTGTTGCTATATCTTTGTAAAATTCAATTGATGTTGGGGCGGCCAGGTAGCACAGTGAGTAAGAGCACCGGCCCCAGTGTCAGGATGACCTGGGGATCAAATCCGGGCTCAGACACTTAGCACCACACCCAGAAATAACTGGCCATGTAACCTTGGGCAAGTTACTTAACCCCAATTGCTTTAAAAAAAAATTCAATTGATGTTCATTGGTTAAATGGATCTAGAGGTCTAGACATTGCTGCCTGACAGTAGGGAGATGGTGTAGGTGGGGGATGAGGGTGGGCAATACAACCAAAGGAGGATTAAGCCAATAGTATTAGAAAAGAGACACAACAAACCTCTCAGAGGTACCTCTGGAACTCTTATGGGAGAGGGAATGTAGCATTCTGATTCTTGAGACAGTGAACCAGATCATACAGGATACAGAAATATATTGTTGTTGTTCAGTCGTGTCTGCTATATGAATGTCATGGAATACTATTGTGTCATAAGAAATAAGTATAAGAAATTTAAAGAAACATAAGAAAACTTTTATGCAGAGTAAAGCAAGCAAAACTTGGAAAATATACACAATGTCTACAATAATAAAATTTAAAGTGCACTAAAAACTAACTGATGTAATTTCAATGATCCATCTTGATTCCTCCAAAGAAATGAGGAAATGTATCTCCTTCCCTTCTTAGAAAAGTAAGGAATCATGAGTTCTCTTACAGATCAGGCCTGACTCAGACTTCATCTAGTGTTTCAGACTTGGAATTGGAACAAGATGAAACATTCATAAACCACCCAACAGTTAGTAAAAGGTTTATTTAACTATAACAGGAAAATTGTATTCAGCAGGGGTACAGTCTTCATTCAGCTGGGTACAATTTTCCTGCCTCTGTTTTGACCATCCTGGGCCACTAGTCCACAACTTGAAAGTTTTGCTCGTTTGGTCATGTCTGACTCTTCACGACCCCATCTGAGGTTTTCTTGGCAAAGATACTGGAGTGGAGGTAGAGGAAGAAGAGGAGGAGGAGGAGGAAGAGGGGGAAGAGGAAGACAAGGAGGAGGGGGAGGAGGAAGACAAGGAGGAAGAGGAGGGTATATCTGACACATTTGTCCATACCCCCATTCTAGAAAGGTCTCAAGTTCCTGGAGAGAATCAAGCATTGTTCTTTCCAGTGCCATGCACCAAAGAGTCCCAACAAAGTCTACATAGCATAGGTTCCAGTGGCCTCCCAAATGTCATATAAAAAGACCCTAAAGTAGTTTCTTCAGCACAGTTCTTAGACAATCCCCAAATTCCAGTCTTTAGGCAGACTTACTATCAATCCTGGAGTGAACCTGACTCAAGCTAATCCGGTAGCTCAGTTTCAGGATGGGAATGAAATGAGACATTCGTGGAATTTCTGACTGTTAACAGAAGGAAGTTAATCTAGCCATCGCATATCCAGAAAGGATATGGTGTTGATTCAGTTGGGAGCATACTAGGTCTTTGGAAGTTGCTGCTGACTCTTCACTACTGACTTTTTGTATTTAGGTCACCAGGGATCTATGAACCTTAGCCCCCTGAACCAATGAAGACTGAAAGATTGGTTTTAAAGACTTTTAAAAATGATAGGAAAAGAAAAACTAAGAAATAATCTTGCCCACATGGTAAATTTTGCCTCTACCACAAGTTCAAAATGTTGCATACTTTGTCAGACATGGTCAATGTGTTAGTTGGTTTTACCTGACTTTGTTATAAAGGAAGATTCACTGGGAAGTGATTAGGAAATTTTTCTAATTTCTGAAAATGATTGTTATAATAAAAGATATCAATAAAGAGGTAGGAAGAAGATAGAGAGAAGTCTGAGTTTTTGGAGAAACTTCTCACCCTCTGTGGGGAATCTGCTTGAGCTTAAGAGCATTAGAATAAATATGAGACTTAGGTCTGTTTTCTCTTTTTTAAAAATAAATTTATCATTTATTTTAAACATTGAACTTTAAAAAATTTTGAGTTTCAAATTCTTTCCTTCTCTCCTGCCCCTCCTTCACCCACTGAAAATGAAAGAAATGTGATATCAATTATACATGCAAAATCCTGCAAAATGTATTTCCATTTTAGCCATGCTGAAAAAAAATGGGGGGAGGGGAGGAGGAAGAAAAATAAAGAAAATGAAAAAATTATGATTCAACTTGCACTCAGAGTTTGTTAGTTCTCTCTCTCTGGAGGTGGATAGTATTTTTCATCATAGTATTCCATCACAATCATATACAACAACTTGTTCAGTCATTCCCCAATTGATGGGCATCCCTTCAGTTTCCAATTCTTTGCCACAACAAAAAGAGATATTATAAATATTTGTGATCATTTAAGACCTTTCCTTTTTCTTTGATCTCTTTGGTATTTCTGGGCCAAAGGGTATGTTCAATTTTATAGCACTTTAAGGGACAGTTCCAAATTGTTCTCCAGAATGGGTGGACCAGTTCACAACTCTCCAACACTTGTCATTTTCCTTTTCTGTCATATTAGCCAATCTGATGTGTATGAGGGGGTACCTTAAAATTGTTTTAATTTGCATTTCTCTAATCAGTAGTGATTTAGAGCACTTTTTCATATGACTATAGTTTTGAGTACTTCTGAAAGTTGCTATTTGACCATTTATCAATTAGAGAATGGCTTGTATTTTTACAAATTTGACTTAGCTCCCTATATATTGGAAAAAATGCAGCCTTTATCAGAGAACGTGCTATAAATTTTCCCCCTTGTTTCTTGCTTTCCTTCAAGGTCTGTTTTATAAGTAGTAGTGTGACCTTGGGCATATCACTTTTCCTTTCTAACACCTTAATATTCTTATCTGGAAAATGAAAGAGTTGGACTAACTGATTTTCAGGATTCCTTCCAGTTTTGTTTTTTTTTTTTGCTTTTTTTTTTTGGAGGGCAATTGGGGTTAAGTAACTTGCCCAAGGTTACATGGCTAGTTTTTTGTTTTGTTTTGTTTTTGCGCGTGTGTTAAGTGTCTGAGGCTGGAACTGAACTCAGGTCCTCCTGACTCTGGGGCAGAGCTTTACTCACTGAGCCACCTAACCGACCGATTCTTTCCAGTTCTAAAGCTGTGATCCCATAAATCAATTTAGGAAGGCATAGAGAGGCCAAGATGGCTTGATGGTATCTCAGTGCTTCATTCATTCATTGTGCTGTGTGGAAATACACAAGAAGCTATACAATAAAACAGTAGTAGAAGCATATTTTATCACATATCCCAAATCCCACAAATCCCAAAGTTTTAACACAGAAAGGATTACAATCTGATCAAAGAGTCTCTAACAGGAGAGCTCTTTTTCCTTTCCCAAGAAAGGAAATATCAGTATCAAGGGAAAAAATTTTTTTTAATTTAAAAACAAAACAAAGAGACCCTTTCCCATCAGACTTCTCTCTGCCTCCCCAGCTTAAAATTGTGATCTTGATGTATTTTGGATAAAGAACAATCTCCCATGGGGCCTCTAGGTGGCACAGTGAATAAAGCATTGGCCCTGGAGTCAGGAGGACCTGAATTCAAATCCGAACTCAGATACTTAACACTTACTAGCTATGTGACCTTGGGTAAGTTACTTAATCCCAATTGCCCTGCCTTCCCCCCCTGCAAAAAAAACAAAAACAAAAACAACTTCCTCCTTGCCAACAGGGAGTTGACTCTCCTGTGTTTCTAGTTTGTCCTGCTCTCCATTCATCCATACTCCTTCAAAGGCAGACTATGTCTTTCTCCATGGCCTGGGTGATCAAGTGGCCTACCCTAGGCCTTCTCCTCAGCATTCATCAGGCATTTTTTTTCCTTGCTTTTTGGAGGGCCATTGGGGTTAAGTGACTTGCCCAAGGTCACACAGCTAGTTTTTGTGTGTGTGTGTGTGTGTGTGTGTGTGTATGTGTGTGTGTGTGTGTGTGTGTGTTAAGTGTCTGAGGCCAGATTTGAACTCAAGTGCTCCTGACTCCAGGGCTGGTGCTCCATTCACTGTATCACCTAGCCTCCCCCCATCAGGCATTTCTTACTCTCCAGATGAATGTCCACTTTGATCTAGGTAAAACTTCATTTGCAAAAGGAAGTCAACTACTGCAGGAAGGCTGTGGTTCACCCTTTGTTTTTGAAGAGGATCAATGACATTCACAGGATGATATCTTGGTAAATTGGATTTAAGTGAGGCAGAGTTGCACAAAATCATCAGCCTTGCTCTCTGTTCCAGAGTCATCAAAATCCAGTGGCAAGACAAAAGTCAGGATGACCAGTGATGGCCTGCAATGCAGCGGGTAGCCTTGGGCATCTTCACATCTGACCAAGCACTAAGTGCTCCACAAAACCTGCTTCAGCCATCTTTATGGCTATCAGAACAAATTGTTCTCATCCACCCATTCCACCAGGAAAAGTCTTCACATACTTGGGGTAAACATCCCCATAATTCATCAGTGGGTTTGGGGTCTAGTGGTTACCCTCATCCTGGTCCAGGTTAGCCCCTCTACTAGGATGGTTTTACCGGGCTGTGGCAGCTGCCTATGCTACATTTCTTGGACCCACAGGTAAGAGCTGGGTTGTAAGAGGGTGGTGACCAGATAGATACCTGAGGATCTTGATCTTGACATTCCCATCTCCACCGCTCCCCATTCCAGGGCAGGATTTGCACTGGAGCCACTTTTCCCAAAAAGTCATTTAAGTTACAGTTTTATCAATCAGGTACGATTGACTTAAATTAAATCTCATTGATTTAAATCATCAGTTCCTATAGTGATGATTTATCTTCATTTCTCACTAATTCTGTGTGTGTGTGTGTGTGTGTGTGTGTGTGTCTTTCTCTGTCTCTGTGTATATATCTCTCTCCTTTTTAAGACAGGATTTCCTGTCTCTCTCTCTCAGGCTAGAAGTACAGCAGCCATTCACAATGCCACTACTAATCCACATTGGAAGCTTTGACATGCTTTGTTTCCAACCTCGGTTAATTCACCCCTCCTTAAGCAGCCTGGAGCTCCCTTTGGAGAGGTATGGACTGGAAGGAGAGGAGTGGAGGTTCAACATATTGGTGCTGGACTTAGGACACACACCTAATTGCTTTTAGTCCTACTACAACTTAGAACTCCAAGCTCAAGTGATCAATCAGCCTCTGCCTGCCTAGTAGTAGAGTTTACTAGCATGTGCTACCATGGCCAGCTTTTTTTTTCTCGTTTATGATTAATTCTAAGTGGTCCTTGCTATGCATTCTGTGTTTGTTGCTATTGTTGTTCAGTTGTGTGACCCAATTTGGGTTTGTTTTTGTTTTTGTTTTTTTGCGGAGATACTGGAGTGGCTTGCTATTTCCTTCTCCAGCTCATTTTACATATGAAGAACTAAGGCAAATAAGGTTAAGTGACTTGGCCAGATTCTCACAGCTAGTAAGTATCTGAAGCCAGATTTAAGCTCATGAAGATCAGTCTTCTTGATTCTAAGCCCAGTGCTCTATCGACTGGGTCATCTGGCTGCCCCTCAATCTCAAGCGCTAACCCTGTTTTCCCTTTGTGTCAAGTAGTTAGAAAGTGTTGTACCACAGCAGAAACAACACTGGATTTGGAGTCACAAAATGCGATTTGAATCTTGGCTCTCTGTCACTTACAAATTGTACATCCTGGGTTCTATTTTCTTATCTATAAAATGAAGTTAAACTGGGTCATCACTAAGGTTCAGATCTAAAATCAGACAATCTCATCTTAAAGTTAGTATAGTAGAAGGAGGTTTATATGGGAGTAAGGAGACTAGAAGACCAATTCCAGGACTAAGTATATCTACAATTATGATTAAGTCATTTCACTTTTCAAGTCAACAAGAATTTATTTGTCAAAGTAATAGTAGCACTGCCCAGGAAAAGACTGGACTTGTGGGAAAAGGAGCAGCATAGGCAACACAGTCCACAGTCAGGTTGTGGACATAGACATAGGGAAGGAAAGGAGATTTTGTGGTGGGTAAAGCCTTCCTGGAGGTTTCAGAATCAACTTGGAACCTGTGAACAGAATCACATTCCACAGGATGTCGAGTGGCTCATAGGGGAGAGACATGCCAGGATGTTTGCAAGATGGCAGGACCTTGTTCTTAAAACAATCCCCATGTCTACACTTAGGTTCCAAATTTTAGGACTTTGTCCTGCTTATTCCTAACGAACACAACACACAACTCTCAGTCCCACAGAGCTATAGACTTTTAAAATACTTCCAATGGTATGGGTGATGTCTTTCGATTCATGTTTAAATTAGATTTAAGTGAGGCAGAGTTGCAGGAAGTCATCGGCCTCACTGTCTCCTACAGAGTCAGCACAGTCCAGTAACAGGGCAGAATCAAGACTGGTGATGATTCAAGATGCAGTGGATGACCTTGGCGTCTTCAATGTCTGACCAAGCTCTAAGTGCTCCACAGAGCCTGCTTCAGCTGCCTTAATGTC
This sequence comes from Petaurus breviceps papuanus, assembly GCF_028583685.1. NCBI lineage: Eukaryota > Metazoa > Chordata > Mammalia > Diprotodontia > Petauridae > Petaurus > Petaurus breviceps. The sequence goes on along the minus strand of NW_027187380.1, from coordinate 23,630,399 downwards.
TATTGGGACAAATTGTTCTCATCCGTCCATTCCACCAGGAGAAGTCTTCACATGCTTGAGGTAGACACCCCCCAACTCACCAATGGGTTTGAGACTTCTTGATTACTCTCAACCTGGTTTAGCCCATCTGCAGAAATAGTTAATGGGGTATGGCCATTGCGCATGCTACAACTTCTTAGAGCCACAGGTGAGAGTTGGGTAAAATAGGTGGACACCAAAAGGTGGAAAGCAGCCCTGAAAAGGCCTCAGCAGCCATCACAGCAAAGAGACCAGTCCTCCCCAAACACATCCTACACCCACAAAATACTTCCAATTGAGTAACTGAAGGATCTGAAGAAATCCTAAATCTATGTTTTAGAAACCACCAGCATGGCTGAATTACATTTGAGGAATAACTAACTAAAGCTTGTACTTCAGGAGTAGCTTGGCTGCATCTTTGATTCAGCCCTGTATTGGCCCCTAGGGCAGTTAGGTGGCACCACAGTACATACCATGTTTCCCCGACAATGAGACCTATCCCGAAAATAAGCCCTCCCCTTACTGTGTAAGATTCCTCTAAAATAAGCCCTCCCCCGAAAATAAGCCCTATTGAGATTGCCACTGTAGTGAAGGTGATCCCCTGCACTACACGCTACATTACGGTACCCTCTGTATGCACCGTCCCCCCCCCATGAAACACACGCCGCGCTCCGAGCTGCATCCAATCAGAGCTGCAGCAGTGAGTGCGTCATCCTGTTCTTCCCCAGTGATTTGCTTATTGAATAAAGGTACATTTTTTTGTTCACATTTACCTGTTTATTAAAATTGCTGTCAATGTTCATTAAAATAAGCCCTCCCCTGAAAATAAGCCCTCTGGTGTTTTTCTGTCCAAAAAAAATAATAAGACAGTGTCTTATTATCGGGAAAACACGGTAGAGTACTGAACCTAAAGTCAGGAAGTCTTATCTTCCAGAGTTCAAATCTGGCCTCAGACATCTACTAGCTGTGTGACCCTAGGCAAATCGCTTAACCCTGTTCGCCTCAGTTCATTTATTTATCAAATGAGCTGGAGAAGGAAATGGCAAACCACTCCAATATCTTTGCCAAGAAAATCTCAATGTGGGTCATGAAGAATCACCACTAAAAAGACTGAACAACATGCCTCTTTCCCGTCAATTGTAGTTTGTTTCCGTAGGTACATAGATTGCTAGTTATGGCTCTATGTAGTTAAACAAGAGGCAATATGGTACAGTGGAAAGAAAGCTGGTTTTGGAGAGAGCAAGACCTGGGTTCAAGACCTGCCTCTAACATCTTCCTGGGAAAATCTCTTAGCCTCTCAGTGCTCCAGGCAATTCTGTAAGACTATGAAGTTGCAAAGAAAGAGAACACCTGAATTAATGGAGGGAGTTTCCTCACCTGGAAGCACTCTACACTAATGAAATCACTAGCCCTTGAGTCTAGAACTGAGAAAATCTGAGAAAGCAAAAGAAAACACTGACATGGCTCTGGATATGGTTCCAAGGATCTTAAGTACTTTTTAAAGCATTTTGCAAGGAACGATGCTTCACTGAATTATTTGGCCTTAGAAATCCAACAGAGCAAAGAGCTTTGTTCCAACTGAGCAAAGATGAAGAAAATACAAATGAATTTTTCACAGACCCTGTCTACTATCATTTTTTAGAAAAAGCAGAACTATCTTCCTTGTAGACATGTTTTCTTCCCTCCCCCAACCTTCTTGGCAGTCCCCTTTCCTCCAACAACCTCAGAACAGCAGGCCTTTCTCCTCCAAAGCACCCCCACCTTAAAGCCTCAGCAGGAATGAAACTAGAAAATGATTGCTGGTTTAGTCATATAGTGTTGACTGCAATGTCCTCTTCAACAATGAAATCCACAATGGCTCCTGGAGAGAATTGAAAAAGCAAATCCCTAAGAGCATAAACTCTAACCTTGTAAATGCCACTCAGCCATCCTTTTGTAGGAATCCAGCCTGTCCAGCCCAGGACCTAAATAATGACCCTGAGAGCAGCTGTTTTCTTCTGAAGACTTTGTCTTCAGATCACATCACTCCTGCTTGAACCAACTTGAAATGCTAAAACAGCTATTCCTAAGAGGAAAACTGAGAGAATAAGGAAGGCACTCTGGATCTCCCCAACCCCTCCCAACAGCCACTTGGACTTAAAGAATATTTCATTCTTTGTTCCATATGGCCTTTGGCTTTCTGGCTATAAACAACATATAGCCCAACAACACAGTGGGATGCTATCTCACTCTGTAGCAATCATTGTTCATACTATAATACAGTAAGGAGGACAAACCAGAGCTAGGGTAACTATGTGTAACAGCATAAACCAAGCCAGAACCAGTACTTCAGGCCTACAGGTGTCTGGGGATATAAATTTCCCTTCAATAAGTCCCTCCTTATAGGTAAATGCAGTGAATTTATTTAGCAAGGCCAAAAGGAGATTGTCTCCCTTGAGGTAAAGGAGGTGTCTCCACTATTAAAAAAAAAAATACCTGGGGCAGTTAGGTTGACACAGTGAATAGAGCACTGGCCCTGGAGTCAGGAGGACCTGAGTTCAAATCCAACCTCAGGCACTTAACACTTACTAGCTGTGTGACCTTGGGCAAGTCATTTAACCCCAATTGCCCCTGCTTTGCCCCCTCCAAAAAAAAAAGGGCAGAAAACAAATAAAAAAAGCAAATACCTGAAAAGGGGTTACATACACTTTAATCTCTTATTAGATAACACTTTAGTACAACTCAGACCAAGGTTTTCTGAAAAGATAGAAAAAGGCTCTAAGGCAGACTAGACCAGGGCCCCTCTCTTAAGGGCTTTAATTGAGATTTAGAAAGTTCAAAATTACAATACACCATGCTCCTCCTTAGAAACAGCTGAATTTAATACCTAATTAGCAAGAATAATTAGTCAAAATAGGCAGCTACCAAAATCCCCCCCCCCATAATGTGAATCTCTTAACCATTTGTGGTTAAGTCACCCTCCCCAACTGACTAGGGCTCTTTTCTCCCCCCCCCATTATTTTGTATTCATTTACATATTGTATCTCCCCACCTATCTCTAGGAAAGGAACTACTTCCTTTTAGTTTCTGTATACCACAGGAGGGATTTATATAATGTATTGTCTGTTGAATTAAATTGAATCAAAATGTCCTTAATTGCTTCTTATTCTAACATCATGATTTATTAGCGGTTATTGTCCAGAGCACAAAAATTGAGTTCCAGCTCTGCCTTAGGGAGACGATACTTAAGAGACAGGGATGTGGGGAGGGGAGGGGGGGGAGGGGTGTGAATGGTGCAAAGGCATAAAAGGTCAAGCCCAATTACATTGAAATTTTGAGTTAGACCAACATTGCCTTCTAATTTGACTTCTAATATGAATTTATATTCATCCAATCTGGCACTAAGCTGAAGGTTGCCTGTTTATGGGTCAGTGGAAGGAAAAAAAGGTTGGGGAAGGAAATTCAAACAAAGATGATTAAAGGTAAATTATTTTCTGACTTGAGAAAGTAGACTTTTTAGAGTCTTAAAATTAGTTTAAAAGTTTACAAGTTTAAAAGGGCCTCAATTTGCCAATAATTTATTAGCCAATACAGGTTACTATGTGTATATGAAAGTAGGAAAAAAAAGACTTGTAGAAAGTTTAATGAAAGCAATAATCACTTCTTTCCACTTCTCCCTTTCAATCATTTTAGCTCAACTTTTCCTGACCCCATTTGGAAGTTTTCTTGGCTAAGATGTTTAAGTGATTTGCCATTTCCTTCTCTACCTTATTTTACAGATGAGGAACTAAGGCAAATAGGGTTAAGTGACTTGTCCAGGGGCACACAACTAGTGTCTGAGGTCAAATTTGAACTCAGATCTTCCTGACTCTAGGCCTGGTGCTCTATGCACTATACTCATCACCAGCTGCCCACACTTGCCACTTACCTTACCTCAATTGTTTCTTCCTTTGGGCAAATAGTTAGCCTGCTTAGCTATGAAAACTCTATATTGAGTAAATTTCCTACTCCGTTTCTGCCAGGGTAGCTGGTGATCCTTAGTTTTGATCCAATTCAGTTTTATGTTGTAGGACCAATTGCCTTCATTTCACATTAAGCTTTTCCCTCTAGCAGCATGAAGAAACAAGACAGTGATATAAAAAAAAGAAAAACAAACTATGCATGGCAATAAAAACAGCAGGATGGAGGGACAGGAAACAGGCAATGATATAAATCAGAAAATGGCTTTGTTTCTCAGGTGAGCTGAACTTTATTGTACAAGAGATGCAAAGAAGAGTGAGCATGATACAATGAAGGTAAGATGACATTAGAAAACAATAACAATTAGACACAAATTCACATGGAAGGAAAAGCATTTGAGTACCTTGTGAATACTTTCTTTAAATTTCCCAGGCAGAACTTTTGCTTAGAAAGCTCTCCTTCAGCCTCCCTTTCCTACCCACAGGACCTTATCTTTCCAAAGGCATGAATATGAATACCACTAGATTGACCAAGAAAGACTCCAACTACCCAGTCTGCCCTTTCATAAGAAGGTCCTGAATGAATTAATGAACAAATGAATGGGAAAAAAAATAGGCTAAATGCTGGGAATACACATAGGAAAAAATGAGACAACCCTTGCTTTCAAGAAGCTTAACCTCAAGTTGGGAAAAATAACATGTAAAAGAAAGGTTAGCTGGAGGGTAGACAGCAAAGCCCAGAGGTCCTTAGGTCACATACCTAAATAGGTCAGATAATAGTATTGGTGAAATGAAATGATATTGGCATCCTGTCTTCACCTCAAATAATTATTTTTTAATTCTAGTAAAATTAGGGACTCTTTGCTAGGTATTGAGAAAAAAAAACAGTCATTTCAGATGACATGGGGAATCAGAGAGATGTTAACTGCTTCAAACATAGCAGAGGGAATATCACAAGAGGCTAGGTGTGGGAAGAATAAGAGACTGGCACAAAATTCATTTGCATGGGGTTTGAAAATTCTGTGTAATTTGTCTATGTGGCCCAGGATGCACTGAAAGAAAAAATTATGTAGGGAATGAATTAGATGACCTCTGAGGTCACTTATAACTTTGTCCAGTACCTGGAACATAGTATATACTTAATAAATGCTTGTTAATTAAAATTCTATGATTCTTTGAGTTTAGTTAGGAAGCTATATAATTGATGGGGGAGTATAATGGAGCACTGAGTATGTTTAACAGTGAAGGAAATAATATGAAATGTGTGACTTATATGATTCAGTATCTCCACTATAGAGTGAGCCCTCAATTATCTACACTAACATAGGAACACAGAGGCTTAGTTTTACCAGAAACATACCATGTTTCCCCAATAATAAGACACTGTCTTATTAATTTTTTTGGAAAGAAAAACACCAGAGGGCTTATTTTCAGGGGAGGGCTTATGTTGTCCTGCCTCAGCTCTCCTCCGCGGCACTGCTCTCAATGGCGCCAGCAAGCAAATCACTGGGGAAGAACAGGATGACGCGCTCACTGCTGCAGCTCTGATTGGATGCAGCTCGGAGCGCGGCATGCGTTTCACCCGGGGGGGGATGGTGCATACAGAGGGTACCGTAATGTAGTGTATAGCACAGGGGATCACCTTCACTACAGTAGCAATCTCAATAGGGCTTATTTTGGGGGGAGGGCTTATTTTAGAGGATTCTTGCACAGTAAGGGGAGGGCTTATTTTCAGGATAGGTCTTATTATCGGGGAAACACAGTAGGTAACCCCAAGACAATTTCTCTTTAACTATGGTATGTTATAGGCATCTTTTTTTCCCCAGAAATGCAATGTTAAAAACAAATCTATTTCAAAGTAAATTTGACTATAAAATAAGATTAAGTAGATTTACTTTCATTGTAAAATACAATTATGTATTGCCATGGAGTAGAAAAATCTACCATAAACAAGTTAAAATGGCAGCAAGGCCTATGGAATCTTGGAGATGCCATGGTACAAGGTGTGTATTTCCAGCACTTTTTCTGGTTCTAGGGTATCTTCTTGTCACTGTCATCTTTATACCTTCCTTTTTCTTAAGCCATTTCTTCCCGCCTAGATTTCATATTTCCAGCTCCTCTAACTTAACTTCTTTCCTCATCCTTTAATGAAGGACACTAACAATTCTTCAAAGAGTTAGATCCCAACACTTCTCCCATGCATGCTACCTTCTAGTATACATTGCATTCTAGCTCTCTGTTTCTACAAAAGAAAGAAGTATACCCCATTTATTAGGACATAAATTTGGAGTTCTGTAACATGAAGTTCTAAAAATGATGGATACTTAAGGTTTTTAGGTTTCTTTTCCCCTCTTCTCATAGGAACGCAGATTCACTGAATCTAGGCATCTAAAATGCAGAGAAAAAAATCACTCGCCCATGTTCCCACAGCTAGTAAGTAGCCAAGACCCGAACCCAAGCCTTCTAGCCCCAAGCACGATGCATGTCCTTCCCTGGTGCTCTTTGCACTATGCTGTACTGCCTCTCAGAATCTGACTCATGGTTCTAGTTCAGCATCGGCATGGGCAGGCAGGACGGAGGAGGGAAGGCAGATCTATTATTTCATAAGTTTAGGTAACTCCCTGCTGTGGAACACCTCTCCACCAATGCAAATCAGCAACGTTCCTTAGCCTAATCGCCTAGGAACACTGATGAGTTATTTGCCTAGGATCACACAGCTAGTGTGTGTGTGTGTGTATACACATTATATATATACATATGTAGATAGACATCCATATCTATAGGTAGATAGACAGATATGTGTGTGTATCTGTAAGTAGAGCTCCCTTTAATTCTATACCTAGGATTTCACTTGAGAGCTTCAATGGAGTGAAAATGGTAGTAATCTAATATCAGCACGGACATGGCAAGGTAAAGAGTTGAGAGAATAATTCAAATAATTAAGTCCTAAAATGGTAAGAAAAGAGCTGGCGGGGCGGCTAGGTGGCGCAGTGAACAGAGCACTGGCCCTGGAGTCAGGAGAACCTGAGTTCAAATCTGGCCTCAGATACTTAACACAAAAACTAGCCATGTGACCTTGGGCAAGTCACTTAACCCCAATTGCTCTCCAAAAAGCAAAAAAAAAAAAAGCTGGTGTTTCTTCAGTGTGGAATGATCTAGGTTGATTACCCATTTTCACCAAACAACTGCCAAACTGTCTACCATTATCTTTCTCTCTTCTTGGGAGTAGCTGGGCAGAAGAAATGGATGAAGAAAAGATGCCTGGAGAACTATAATTAATGATCAAGTCTCCTGCAGAGTCCTACCCAAGGAGAACTGTATCCTGATCTGTAGAAGCTACACATCTAACAGTGGGGGTGGAAGATGACTTGGGACTTGGCAGTGAAGACTAATTTAAGGAAGTCTTGTTCTCAGTCTTTGTAATTTCAATGGAATCAAAAGTAGAGATCATGTTTGTTGTGCTCTTGGTCTAAGTGACTACAATATCCTTGTAGAATTAATTGTTCATGTATATACTTCTCTGTGTACATGCCATTGCACTAATCTTACCCAACAGAATTTAAGCCCCTTGAGAGCATGGACTGATTTTGGTTTTGATTTTATATCCCCACAATTCCACACAGTATTTTGCCCTTAAAAGGTGTTTAATAAATGCTTATTGAGTTAGAAGATAGTGACAGAAAATAAGCTGACCAGAAGGCAACAGATAGTGTATCTCTAAAAGTACACTATCAAAAGCAGTATTCAGAGACCAAAGTTTCTAGAGTTAAGCCTTTCCCATATCTCCATGGATATTACTAGATCTTTCCCAGTGACACAAATGGCCAGAATTTCAATGTCTACCTTAAAATGGTTGCTTGATTTGTAAAATTTGTAGAATTTGTTTGATTGACCTTCCATTCCTTCTAGGCACAGACTCCCACCTTTACCCTTACCAAAAAAATAAATAAAAAAAAAAGTCTTTGGGTAACCAGAATATGAATAGAGAAACAGGACTCTGTTTCTCTTCTTTCATATGGTCCTAGACCCCAGTCAAACCATTCTTCTCCAGAATTCTAGTGTCTAGACAATAAGCTTGATTCTCCCCTATTTTGCTAGTTGTATACATTCAGGGCCCAGGAATTATCTGGGGGTACAGTTGTCTTGAGAGGCATCATGATATAGAGAGAGCTAGCCTTAGGGTCAGGAAGCCTTGGGTTCAAATTCTGTCTCTGGGCCTGTGTTATCCTGAGTATTCAGGGTATGTGTAGTGTCCGCAGGCCACTCATTAAGACTACAAACTGCAGAATAACTGTGGTAGTACAATACCGTATCATACCACCAATACCACTGGAATTGGTAGAGGGAATTTCTTCCCCTGCAATTTCCTACACGTATAAAATAACAAGTCCAAAAAGTCATAAATCAGCACAGCCTCAATTTGCATGAGAATTTCCTTGTCTTTCAGAGTAGAGGTAAAGAGAGCTTATCTAGTTATACTTTTTTTAGAGTTGTTTTTTTTTTTAAAAACAGACCAGATTTCCCCATTTTCCATAGGCTGAAAGTACAGGGGCCATTCACAGGCTTAATCCCACTACTGAATGTCAAAAGAGCTTTGATGTGCCCTGTTTTTAGGTCTGGTTAACCCCTTCTTGAGCAACTTGTGGTCCCCAGTTTCAGAGAGCTCACCATATTGAAGCTGGACTTTTTCTTGGATACCAATCAGCTTAGCTCACTGCAGCTCAGAACTCCCAAGCTCAAGAGATCCAACAGGGTCAATATCTTCAATGGCAGGGATTAGTGGTGTGCCCCATTATGACCACCCATCAGAGTGTTTTCTAAGAAAGGAATACTTTTATAAAAGTGAGGTGAGAAAGCTACTGTGTCTAAGGTCATTTCATCATCATAAAACTAATGGCCACACACATATAAAAAGGTTTGCACCATCCTCAACTTTCAATTTGCCTCCTTAGTGTCCTTGTAGAAATGATTAGTTCATCCTTGACATTAGCCTTCCAGTCATAAGAGTTGGATTTCCCTCCTTTCTCACCTGACAATTAGCATAAGCACTGTAGCTACAGCAGGGAAAAAAACAGAAGGATCAAATCATAATTGAGCTTACAAATATCAAATAGAATTACCTATATCATGGTTCAGTTAATGCTAACCTATTGGGATTGCCACTAACTCTAATTAGAGGATCCATTCAATACTTTGCTCACGCCATCCATCCACCCAAATCTTCAGCAGAGTCATAGCTACATAGCCCTGCCCATTGTAAATTAATAAGAAGTCTTTAAAGATATTTCCTTAATTATTGTGCATGTTCAGTTCATTTTCTCTCTTCTGGTTGTTTAGACTAAGTCCCCACCTGATGTTATTATCCTAGAGAAAGGCCCACCATAAGAATTAGTGAAACTCTTATTCTTGGGCAAGAAGGTAAAAATATGCCTTCCTTCATTGGCCTAGAGGGTGCTACTCAATACAAAAAGGTTTGGGGAACCAGGGTGGGGGGAGTAATTTAACCTTGACAACTATGGACACCTTATACAAGCTATTGTGTGTTGGAGACAAACTACCAATAACCCCTTACAGATGGCTTTGACCCTAAGAATGTGTCCAGTAGAATGCAAGCTCCTTGAGGACAATTGTCTTTGTATCCCCAGCATTTAGCATAGTGCCATGCACTATGAGGCAGCTAGGTGGCATGGTGGATAGAGCACTGCACCTAGAGTCAGGAATGCCCGAATTCAAATCCAGCCTCAGGCACTTCCTAGCTATGTGACCCTGGGCAAGTCACTTAATCTCAGTTTCCCTCAATTTCCTCAACCATAAAATGAAGATGAATAGCAGCACCAATTTCACAGGGTTTAATTGTGAGGATCAAATGAGATAATATTTTTAAATTACCTAGCACTGTGCCTGGCATGTAACAGGCTCTATATAAATACCTATCCCCTTCTTCTGTCCCTCCCTTGCACATGGTTGACCTTTAACAGAAGCTTGTTGAAATGAATTAAGAACAGCATGGACAGAGAATGGCTAGTCTATACCTGGAGGGATTAAACAGCCCTGAGTGAGTGGGAACAGAAAAGAAAGCAACTGCTAAACCCTTCAAACACCCTTGCCCCTAAACTACTTTAATAATCTCATTCTAGCACAGCATCAAGTGGAATGATAGGAAGAGTGGGGGACATTTCAGTTTTACTTTTAACTGATGTTCCTAATGTAGCTAAGCATGAAAGAAGGGAGGATTCCATTTCTATATTTCTCTCATTGAAAAACTACTCAAAGTATCCTATTTCTCTTATTTCCTACATTCCAGAACTTAACAAAAGCTTTTTTGTTTGCTACGGTGATTATGAGTCAGATGTCTCCCCCATCCCCAAGCTTTTCATCCTCTACTTCTGCTACTTTTTGAAATAAGGATGGGGAAATTAGCTTTGGTTGCCCTAGTGATACTAGTGATGGTCCTCGGCCAATGGTAGAGGAAGGACCTGGAAAGGAAGAGAGCCCACTGAGGATGGGAAATGGAATAATGTGTGCCCAGGATTTCAGTTGAGTGACTTTCTTTAGTTTCCCCACCCCTTTGAAGACCCCTTCCCCTGGCCTCTTCCTCGGCCCTGCCAGGTCCTATTAGTTTATTTAGGAGGAATTTCCTTCTTGAGTTGGCTCCTCCGGTCCAGTTTGCTCATGACCTGGGTGATGTCCACCGTGTTGGCTGCTTCTCGAGCTTTGACCTCTTCCTCCAGCTGACGAAGGATGACAGGGCTTGGGCTGGACCGGAGATGACGCCGCCTGAATGGGAGACTGCTACTGACAATAAAAGACAATGAAAGAGACAGGGCGCAGAATTAATTAGAGAGATACATGGGAGAAAGCTCACTGATTGCCCAGCAAAGATGCTAAGGGGAAAAAAAATCTGGATTTGTTTAGATCATCCTCCAAGTGGCTTCCAATCCAATCATAGCTGCTCTGCTTACCACCCAACACAACCACCCTACTTCTACTTCAGGCTCTCAAGTCTGACCCATTTCAACAGCCTCCTAACTGGTCCTAACCAGCCAACCCCTTCTACAAACTGTCCTTCACATAGCTCCTCAAGAGATACTTCTTAGGTGCAGATCTGACTATGATATGACACTCCGTGCTCAAGAAGCTCCAAGGACTCCCCACTGCCTGTAGGACAACACACAGACTCCTCCCTTTGGTGTTTAAAACCCTTCAGTCGAGATCTGATCTGTCTTTCCTAGGAGATGACATATTACTGCCCTTCATCCACACTACTGGTCAAACTTGCCAAATTGCTCTTTCCTATACATAAAATCCTCTTTCTTTCCTTCTTCTTTCTTCCTCCCTCCCTCCCTCTCTCTCTCTCTCCCCTTCTACCTCCTTCTCCCTCTTTTTCTCCCTCTCCTCCTCATATTTGCCTTGTGGAACCCCTGGCTCTGTTCAAGACTTGATTCAAATATCATCTCCTTCAAGAGACCTTTCTTGATTCTCTCTGCTGTCAGCAAACCTCACTATGAACTTATTTTATATATTTCTTGTATTTACTTATCTATGACATTTTGCATCCTCCAATAGAATATAAGCTCTTTGAGGGCAAGGACTATCTCACTTTTTAATGCATTTCTACAAAATTTATCACAGTACCTGGCATATAATAAACAATTAATAATTCTTGTTGATCAACTGATTTTCTTGGAAAACTGAAGTAGAGAAACAGAACTAGACTGGAAGCTGGAAATTTCAGTTTGCATCACAATTCTTCTAAAATAGTATCAGGGAGATAAACGTACAGAAAATGATTACTCAGGAAAATATTGATGGTAGCAGGAGTTACAAAGTATTGATCTCCTAGAAATGTGCAAATATCCAATGCTCTATCATTTATTGGAAAGAGATACACCCTTTTCCTCCTTTGTGCCTTTGTACAACAAAAAGTTGGTTGCTTACAACCACCTATTACAGTAATACCACTTGCCTTCTCTTGGACGTCTCCTGAGGTTCAATGGCTTTGGCCAGCATTTCCTTGTAGATTGGAGACTTTAAGTATCGAGCATAAGAATCCTGGTAGGAGCAAAAAGAAAAGAATAATTATGGGAGAGAACAAGCCAAATTGAAAGGAAAGTGACTGTGGTTTTCAAGCTACTGCAAGACATAAAATAACAAAGCTAAAGAATTGTTCTCTTCCACATATGATATATAAATCTACATACTATAATCCAGGTGGTAGGTCTCCCTCAAAGAGATATTGTCACAAGAGGGACCCCTACAGATAGTCTTCTCTACACATTGTATCCCCCCAGAAGGGAAAATACCAGAAATGAACCCTAAGCAGTCTTCTAAGTCCTTTAACAAAAGGCCCTTACCTTTCAGGCTCAGGTTATGGGAGAAAAACAAGAAATGAGTGATAAAGGAACAATTACCAAGTTCCATTTCCCCAAACGTTTCTCAGAGCTACAGGGAAGGTTCAGACCACTGAAGCTTAGTGGTCAAGGTTTATAATAAAACAAATAATAATAACAAATTATAGGATCATACACATGTTCAAATTCATGAAGATTTTATAAGATCCTATAGTAAGAATGTAAGTAAAAAGTAAGAATGGGAAGGTGCATCAGAGACAACCTCCTCTCTCTCTCTCTCTCTCTCTCTCTCTCTCTCTCCCTCTCTCTCTCTTTCTTTCTCTCTCAGAGAAGATAGGGAGGCTAGGTGATTTGACCAAGGTCATATAAATGATAAATAGCAAAATCAGGATTTGAATCCAAGTCCCAAGACTTTAGATCTTAAACTATACTATACCATATTGGCTTCACAATATGGATCAAATGTCATTACAACAAATTCTAAAGGCCAGTTCACATGATTTGTGGAACTGAAAAAAGGGTTGTGCTAATTACTGCATAATAAACATAAAAAGTATTTGAAAAGTCACATGGGAAGTAAGCATCAGAAACTGGTTCAAATTCCACCTCTATGGCTTACAATCTATGTGACCCTAGGTAAATCACTTAACCACTCTGAACCTCAGTTTCCTTATATGTAAAATGAGAGAGCTGAATTAGATGGAATATCCCCTAAGGATCCTAAGGATCCCCTAAGGATTTCACTAAGGAAACTGAGGTAGACAGAAGTTAAATTACTTGCCCAGGGTCATACAGCTAGGAAGTTTCTGAGGCAGGATTCAAACTCAAGTATTCCTGATTCCAAGTCCACCACTCTATCTTCTTGGCCACCTAGCTGTCTATTGACAAGGAGTTCACTTGAGATATAGTCATTTGAGAAAGGGGTGAAAGTAGGGAAGGGATAGCAGGTATCATGGAAAAGTGGGACATCTGGTAAATTCTGATTATTCTTGCTAATTAGATGCTATACTCAAGTCCATTCTATGCTGCTGAAAGAGTACAAGTGTTGTCAAAGCTCTAAATTTCAGTGCCCTGAAGGTAAAGCCTTCCTTGGTTGTTCATCCTCTGACCGTAAAGGCACTTGCTGACATGGGATTTGCCTTAGGAAAAGAGTCAAAAGTGTCTCTATATTATAAAGATATTTCTTGGTTGTACTTTGTGAATCCTTAATTATAGGCTGAACTGAATCTGGTCACTAATAATAAGGTATTACTTTTGCTGAAAACTTGTGTGCAGATGGAATTTTTCATAAACCAAATAATATTTTTATTACACTAGGGATAGTTACTATTTAAAGAAATCCTGCAGTAAATCCTTCTGTAAGGTGAATCTGGTTAAATTTCACTAATTTTTTTAAATGGGGAAGGAGAAATACCAATCTCATTCATAGAAAACTTGATCTAAAGTCTTAAACGAATTAAATTTTATTACTGTAGCAAGGAGTTGAATTAGAGCATATTACACATAAAACATGTGTGGAGATGGCCCTTCAGGGGCCCTTCCATGAAGCATTCATGGAACTGAGCCTGTACGTAAGCCATTTCTTGTGAGATACCCCCCTTTCTCAGCACTGAATGACTTGGCACTTGGAAATTATTCAGCAATCCTTTATTAGTTCCATGGTCCCCAGATTGGGGGATGGAGAGTAGGGAAGGCAAACTCAGTAGGCGTGGAGAGAAGTGACTCTGCCCCCTTCCTCTTTCTCTCTGTCTCTGCATCTTTCTCTTTTCTCTCTATATTTCTCTTTTCTCTATTTTTCTTTCTCCTGCCTCTCTTTTTCTCTTTCCTTAACTCTCTTTCCATCTATCAAACACGTCAGAACTCTTCAAGCTCTTCCTCAGACATCTGGTAGAGGAAAGAGCTATTTTTTCTCTTTCCTCACCCCTGCAGCAATGGCAAATGCTTGCACATGATAGTGAATAAAGGTACTGATCTGGTCTAGACAAGCCTGAGACCAGACTTTGAATAAAGTTCCTGGTTGCCTTTCCTGATATAGATATTTCTAGCCTTGATGGAAATCTCATAAGTTCAAGAGGTCAGAAACCCCTAGGCCCAGGTGCTGATTACACAGCAAGAGGTGCTTGCTGCTAGCATAGTACTTTTTGAAGGAGAAGATAACCAACAAGAGAATAAACCTTACAAATGACCAAAAGGTATTATGGCCCTTCAGTGGGTTGCATGGACAATGAAGATGCCAGGTCAAAGGAAAATGCCTGTCAAGCAGTTTCTTAAAGTAGTTTATGTTATAACTATCAATCTCCTTTGGAGAGTATAAAATGAAATGTATTATATCATGTTTTAAGTGTTTGTCAACTTTTTGTATTTTAGGCATTTCTTTTGTGGTAGAAGAAATAAATTATTGTGCTATAACTGATCAATTTAGTTAATTCTTTTGGGGGCAATCCTAGGCATGATCCATGCTTATGTTCTATTTAAGTAATTTGCACTGGAGATCTAGGGTGTAGGTGTAATGAACAACAAAGTTTGAGAAAAAGACCAAGTCTTCTTTTGGGGGGTCACCCCCAAACTGAATCCTGTTCACATGATCACAAAGCTAGACCCCCTTAATGGAAAGACATACACCTGGCCCCTGAGTCATGGGTTGTACATTATTTTCAAGCAAAATAAATGTCATTAGACTAAAATGTAAATAGTGTGAATAAGCAAATTAGATGAGTTAGCAATTTTTGCCAGTTATGGCAACCTACACTGTGAAATATATGATGATTTTTTTTAAAAATTTAAGCCTTTAATTAAAAAGAATTCATTGCCAAGATAGGAAATGAAATGAATGTGGAAGGAATCAATTTATTGAGTCCCTGATTTGAAGAAGCTACCAATTTTATATCAAGTTCCTCTTGCTTATAACACCGTGAAAATTCATAGAAAAGGAAATCCCCTGCTTTATTCACAAGAAAAGAGAAAATCTGGTATGATGGAAACAGTACTGGAATTAGAATTTAAAAACATGGGATCAAATCCCAGCTCTATGAATCCCTTCTCAGAATAATGTCTGTTGCCAGTGTTCCTAATTGAAGGAAATGCTAAATTTCGGTTAAAGGTTAAAGAAAATAAGATGTAATTTTTTTTTCACATCCTTAAATCTATCTATACATCCTTTGGGAATCCATGAACCCCAGGTTAGACACCCTCCTAGACTAAATAATCTCTAAAGTCATCGATTATAGATGAAGAAATTAAAGGGACCCTCAGGGTTATCTAGTACCTCATTTTGCAATTGAGTAAACTGAGTTAAATCCCTTCTATATGTAAAATTATTCTATATATGTATCTAGCAGTTCTTTCTCTCGATGCGGATAGCATCTTTCTTCATATGTCCTTTATAGTTAACTTGGGCATTTATTATAATCAAAATAACTTATTCACTCAAAGTCATTCTTAAAACAATACTAGTTTTCCAAGTTTGTAAACTGCTTTAGAAAATAATTAGTCAGGATCAAGGAAACTATTGAAAGTATCAAATTGAGTGTGGATGGCCTAAATTAGTGAGATTTTATCCAACTTCTTTAAGTTTTTGTGTTTTAGAAGTTCCTCTTTTGATATATAGAATCTTCTCAAAGTAGGGTACACTTACTCTTCTGGGATGACATTTTATTCATGCCTTTTAATTTTACATTACAGTCATTTCTGGACAGAGCACCATTAAAACTACTGCCATGTTTCCTAAGCCATCTTCCCTTTTAACAAATAAAAATAGTTAAGCTTACTAACTGATATAAGGATGACACCAACTGCTTGCATGTTCAGTATTCTACATCCATAATCCTCCACCCCTCTGAGGAAAACAGGAAGAGGGGGCAGGTATAATAAATTATGATATAGTGAGGTTTGGTATTTTTTTGTTTTGGAGGATTTTTTTTTTATTCTTTGTATCCCCAGTGCCTAGCAGGAGCCTGCCAAATATAGAAGACACTTAAATGCCTAATGAATTGAATTGTACCTTACCAGCCTGAAAGAGTTATTTCCAAAAGGGCATCACTTTTAGCCCTAAAGAATTTCAATATAGCAGGTCCTAGCTCAGTGGCTGAGGACTTATTTATATAGTGTCTGCCTCAAACAAAATCAGACTGCTAGCCAAACAAAATTTCCTTTTCTTTTCCAAATTCATAAATTCCCCAGCTTTCTCTAGGAAAGAATGGGGTACTTTGTATATACACACATAAAAATTTAATCCAATGAAGATTTATTAAGCACCTATTACATGCAAGACATATGCTAGACTCTGGAAATACAAAGATGTTTTTTAAAGCAGAAATATTTCCTAATCTCAAAGAGCTTACATTCCACTAGGGGATACAATATAGGATCATAAGGTGATAGGTAGACATAAGAAGGGAATTTTCAGGTGGGCAAGTGACCCCTCCATTTTAAAGATGAGGAAACTGAAGTCCAGGGAGGGCATGACATTTGCCTAACATTACAGGCCTGTATGGCAGAAACATGATATGAACCCAGATCCTCTGACTTCAAGTCCAGCACTCTTTACACTATATCACATGGTCCTCACAAGACAAATACTATAAATACAAGACAATTTGATGAGGGAGAGAATACTGACAAATGTAGAGATCAGGAAAGGTTTACCTTTATTTTGAGGGGTGGCACCTAACTGAGCCTTGAAGGAAACTAAAATGTCTACGAAGTGGAGGTGAAGAGGGAATACATTCAAGATATGGAGAATAGCCTGTACAAAGGCATGGAGTCAGGAGATAGAATGTTAATCCAGGGAATAGCTATCAGGACAATTAACATAGATAATAATCATGTGTGTTTATGTGCTCTTGTTCTATTTTCTCTAAGACTAAGTTAATTTGAAAAGGAAGGAAGGAAGGAAGGAAGGACTAACAAACCTTTTTCATGAGCATATAGATGTGAGTTTGAGCAGCATCAAGAACATAGCGATGAGGGTGCTTCAGCCCTTTGACTGTGATGTCCATGGTTTTGCCATCTATATTAATCCACCGCCTTGCTCCTGGAGCCAGAAAAAGCCTAGGGGGTCAAGAGGAGATTATTAGCAAAAATCATTAAACCTTCTGAGCCAGAGTGGTTTGGACCAATATGGAATCTGTAGCTCCATCTTCAGAATCTGTAGCACCAAACAGAAGCTTGGCCAAGCAGACCATAATAAGTATGTAGCTTGGTCACCACTCTCTTTTATGTGTAGATAATACATGAATTCTCTCAATTCTCATAGTGCTGTATATTTAGAAGTTCTGAGCAGTTTTCAGATATTATTTCCTACATTGTGACATTCAGGTTTTGGTTTTTTTTTGTCATGTTCTTTTTGGAGACCCATGAAACTTGTTACCTCTGCATAAATTGTTTTCAAAGTCAATCACTTTGTCTTATGTGGAATTCATAAATTCTCAATATTATTGCCTTTTGTTTTCCTTCTACCATATTTTACTCCATTTAAGTATTTTTATGTTCTAAATCTGTTTATCTATCTTTCCATTTATTTTGAGATCCTTCATGATAAATTAAATATTTTTTCTAATCTAACTGAATATTTAAATTCTTTATGGAGAGCTCTAGTTTCTGATCTAGGTTCCTTCCTAATTTCTTCCATGGGTCTCTCTTTTTTTTATTGTAGATGTTTTGGTTGTTATTTTATTCTCTCCTTGAAGAATGGAGGATTTTTTTAATTTATGGAATATTAGTTAACTTTTCTTTGTATTCTATTTGTTAAGCTAAGCTTTAAGGCAGTCTCAGCTTCCTTGAATTGGGGGATATAGGTTTCTCCTGGTCTGGTTCCCTGCTCTCAATAACTTTTGGAGCAACAGGACTGTCTCCAAGAGGGCTTCTATCCCCTTTCCGTCATGGGGACAGGGTGCAGTGAGTGGGAATGCTATGGAACAACAGCAAAGAATCTTTACTGGCAGCAGATTCTGTTGATCAATTCATGTTCCTGCCACTTGGAGGCTGATTGGGGAAGGGTGCTAAGTGAGTAAAGGATTTGAGTCCTTTAGTGCTAATCCATAATGATGTTGCCAAATGGGGTCTTCTTTCTCCTCTGGATCTAGTTGTAATTAATCTAGTATGGTACAAAGTTCCTTTTTCTGGCAGAAAGCTGGGAAACAATTTTTACAGCTAGTGTCTCTGATAAAAGCCTCATTTCTAAAATAGGGAGAGCACTGAGTCAAATTTATAAGAATTCAAGTCATCCCCCAACTGATAGTCAAAGGCTATGAACAGGCAGTTTTCATATGAAGAAAATAAAGCTACCTACAGTCATATGAAAAAATACTCTAAATCACTATTGATTAGAGAAATGCAAATCAAAACCACTCTGAGGTACCACATCACACCTATCAGATTGGCTAACATGACAAAACAGGAAAATCATAAATGTTGGAGAAGATATGGGAAAATTGGAACACTAATGCATTATTGGTGGAGTTGTGAACTGACCCAACCATTCTGGAGAGCAATTTGGAACTATGCCCAAAGGGCTATAAAGTTGTGCATATCCTTTGATCCAGTAATACCACTACTAGATCTGTATCCCAAAGAGATCATTAAAAAAAAAGGGAAAAGGATCCACATGTACAAAAATATTTATAGCAGCTCTTTTTGTGGTGGCCAAGAATCAGAAATTGAAGGGATGCCCATCAATTAGAGAATGACTGAACAAGTTATGGTATATTAATGTAATGGAATACTATTGTTCTGTAGGAAACGGTGAACAGACAGATTTCAGAAAAACCTGGAAAGACTTGCATGAACTGATGCTGAGTGAAGTGAGCAGGACCAAGAGAACATTGTATACAGTAACAGCAACTTTGTGTGATGACCTACTTTGTTAGACTTAGTTCTTCTGAGCAATGCAATGATCTAAGATAATTCCAAAAGACTCATGATAGAAAATACTGTCCACATCCAGAGAAAGAACTATGAAGTCTGATGAATGCAGATGGAAGCATGCTAGCATGCTATTTTCTCTTTCTTGTTTTTATTTTGCTCTGATTCTTCTTTCACAATATGACTAATGTGGAGATATGTTTAATATGATTGTATATGTATAGCTTATATCATATTGCATGTTGTCTTGGGGAGGTGGGAAGGGAAGGAGAGGGCAAAATTTAGAACTCAAAATCTTAT
Organism: Petaurus breviceps papuanus; assembly: GCF_028583685.1. NCBI lineage: Eukaryota > Metazoa > Chordata > Mammalia > Diprotodontia > Petauridae > Petaurus > Petaurus breviceps. Next base: position 23,610,931 of record NW_027187380.1, on the reverse strand, counting down.
AAAAGTGAATGTTGAAAACTAAAAAACTTTAAAAAATAAAACATGTGGTCAAGAGAATGCTGGGAACAATAAAAAAAAACAAAAGTTCCTTTTTCTGGAGCATTATAGAGCTAAAGTGGTATAGAGAAAATATTTGTATCATCTTTACTGTTCTTAAATATTTTCTTATTGAGGAAGAAGTTATAGAGATCTCTTAGGCTACCTTCAGAGAGGTCCCAGAAAAAAAAATATCCCAGGAATGGTTGAAACATTTGAATTATCAGGGTCAAATCTCACCACAATTGACAAGAGAAATATGCAAAGCCCAGCACTCATGCATACATGCATACATCTCTACTGAAAAAAAAAAACACAAACACAACTGGGGAGACAAGCTTTTGATTTCTGGTCTTCCATTGTGTACTCCTGACTGGTTGGCTTTAGATGGACAAGGAATCCAAAGACATTACAAATTTTCCCAAGTCAAGAAAAGCATGGTCTCCATGGTTTCTTGCCAATACATGCAACCATAACTAATTTATAGGCAATGCAACTTCACACAACTCAGATTTGCTCAGCTATTCACAAAAGGATGGTAATGCACAGGGTGGTAGAAGAAGCTGAGGGAAAGATTTTCACAAAACATCAATCTTTCCAATGCTCACTTGTAAATTTCCTGGGCCTTCTCTTTGACCTTGGACTGATCTCCATACTTCAAATCTTCACAAGCTTCCCAGAATCCCAGATTCTCCCCTGAAGAAGTTAAGAGGCACCAGACAGACAAAAACCAAAAGAAAAATGAGTTGCAGGAGAGGAGAAGAAAAAAGGAATAGGACAGCAGAGGTTGATCAAAAATTTCATTCATTATTTACTACCTCCTTATAAATTCATTGGACTGCTACTTGCTTTCTGAATTCTGTAAAACACTCCTATCTTCAAATGGTTCATAGTGAATAATTATCCTGGGCTTAGTGCCAGGCTCTCCATCTATTGAAGTACACAGATCAAATCCCATTACAACAAATTCCATGAGATCATCTGCTGTTCCTTTATTGTATTAGAATTTGATTGTGGCAAATATTGTTTGAAACAAGCTGACCTATAACTGGGGCTTAGAAATATTTTTTTTTATTTAAATTGAACTAATCTGCCATTTTTGGCAGATTATAATAGGATTTCTCATCATGAGTTATTCCAAGGGAAGTATTTGTAAACGTGCATGCGTGCCTGTGTGGGGTGTAGTGTGTGTGTGTGTGTCCCATTTCCCCAACTGGATCTAGGCAAGAATAGTACCATCTATGTCTTTTGTATTATCCTCTCTCCTCATCCATCATGCACGGAATGCAGAATGAAAGCTTCACTTAATAATAGTTTTGATGAATTGACTGACAGAGTAATTAACATCCAAATAAGTGACTTTTTGCATGGTAAAGACAAAGTACTCTAACTTGATGGGAGGGCAAGATCAGTATATTTTTGGAAAAAGATAAAGCAGAAAGCAGAACCAACTATCCTTCAGTTCTTTCTCAACCAAGTCAGTGCCTCATCGCACTTTGGTGTACCAAGAAGTCCTTAAGCTCCCTTATCTTGACATTCTTCAGTTTAAAAGTAAGGTGGAGAGTAAGGGAAGAATTACTGAGGGAAGAGGTTATATAAATAATGTGGCAATACAAATTCAAAACAGAGGGTGATGGGTATGGTTTTGAAGATGGCAGGAAGGGCCCTCTTCATCCTTCTGTATGTAGACAAGTTCTTGGACATATCACAGATAGAGGGAAAAAAGATGGCAAACACTAGATTAGTTGGCAGATGAAATATGAATGCAACTCAGGATTCCAAAGAGAAATATACCCTGTTCAGCAGAAGCTACAGGGAAGCAAAATTTTAGAATTGGAAAGGATCTTAGAGATGATCTAGGCCAGCCTCTAATACCATGCACACTACTAATTAGGACATTGATTGTCATTGTGTGGGAGCCAGTCTGTAAAAACCTAGCTAGTAGGCATGGCTACATTAGACTAAGTACAATAGAAATGAACTATCTTCTTGTATGGGGAAGGCAATTAGATGATGTACCTAAAGTTAAGTAGAAGAGCTAACAATTTATTTGCCTGATTCATATCTGAATCCCAAATATCCCCTCCAGGGGATAGGCAACAGATAGCACAGAAATGACAGAAAGATTTTACAAAGAATTCTTGTTATATTTAATAGAACTGTGGGTGTGATAGTCAGCAGCTGTATTTTGTCACTTGGACCACTAGATGGAGCCATACTCACCTGGCCACTTGGTTCTCCCTGTAATTGAATGCACTTTTCTTGGTCTGGGTTTTATCACTATAATTAGACTGTATTACAGAGAAGTGTTTTTAGCAAGCCATATCATAAAAAAGTATTTTACAAGAAGCTGTCAGACAGGTTATTGATATGCCAATGAGAATTAGCTAATGGATCCTACAGCGGAGTAACAGAATCTCAGTTGGATGGGAAGTAGGGGCCATCTAGTTGTTCTCATGTAGGTAACTTGAGTATCAGACCTCACATAATTAGTTCTCCCCAAGGGGTGGGTTCGGGGAGAGGGAATGATGAGGAGATAACTTTCAACTAAGCTCACACAACCAGTTTGACTTTCTGCCCAAGGAAGGAAGGGCTTTTTGTTTTGGTTGTGTGTGTGTGTGTGTGTGTGTGTGTGTGTGTGTGTGTGTGTTGTTGCCCTCTGACATAGCTTCCTGATTTGGCTGGTTATTTCTCAGACATCATTTCATATTTATGAATTCGTGAGTGAACAATTTAAGGAGACTTTTACTTTTCCTGAGATTGAACATCAAAGTTTATCCCATCCAGTCAGGACAAATAGCATAGGACAAAGAAAAAAAAACAATAGCCAAAGGGAATCAGGAAGTGGGTCATTAAAGACGTTAATATTAGCTTTTCCATCCATTGCCCTTCTATGTTTGTCTCTAAATTTATGTTTAAGAATAGAGAGAAAAAAACTTCAAGGATATGCGTCATAGTAGAGTTCTTCGCCTGATAAGTGACAAGGCAGGGGAGGATGTGGACAAAGGAAAAAGGTGAAAGTAGTACTAAAACATGTGGTCAAGGTTAACAGAGATGCATGTATTTCCCCGCTCCAAGGATTATTTGGCACTAGAGCCAGCACAGCCTGCAATAAGGAAGACCTAGGCTCAAATTCCACCTCTGTCAATTGCTATCTGTAACAATGACTCATTTAAACTCTGAGCCTCAGTTTCCTCGCCTGCAAATTATGGATAATTAATTCCTACAGTAACTACCCCACAGGATTGTTGTGAGGTTCAAATGAGATAAATTATATAAAATACTCCACAAACTTAAAAGTTTATAATTTTTGATTTCTGATATTTCAAATAATTCAAATGTTTCAACCATTCCTGGGATATTTTTTTTTCTGGGACCTCTCTGAAGGTAGCCTAAGAGATCTCTATAACTTCTTCCTCAATAATTATATGAATGGCAGCTATTACCAGGAATGACAAATATTTCTGAAAGTTTTAAAAGGAAGTATAGTTATAGGGTAAGCACAAAACAAATAAAATTGTGAGAACATCCAAGAAAGTGTACTTTCCTGAGAACCTCCCAAGATTCATGCCTGGCATAAAAAAAAAAAAAAAAAGGGTGTATAAGGCAGACAGAAGTTCAACATACCACTGAATTCTTTCTTCAGAAAAAATTGGAAGCTTTGTCGTCCCTTGGGATCTCGGATCAGTTCACTGAAGTTAAAGGCCCATCGTTCCACTCTCATTTTAGTTGGGATGTCCACCCTGAAAGAAGACGGAGGACACCTAGATCACATATACATTCAGATTCAGAAATAAAAATAGAAAGTGCTATCATTGGTCAAGATGGCGGAGTAGAAACAGGACCCTTCCCCAATTCATGTAAAAGGGGACTCTGAATAAACTTTGGAGCTACAGAACCCACAAAATGACACAGAGAAGCTAACCTCCTGCTGAGGACAGACCGGCAGGCTGACAGGAATCAGCCAGCACAGCACTCTGGGAGTCCAGCCCAGGCCTGCCTGAGCCAGAGGTTTTAGCCCCAGGGCAGGCCTGGAGGGACTCCAGATCACCAACAGCTGTGGTGTTCCAGAATTATCAATACATAGATGTGAAGGACAAAGTGAGAGGTCAGCGCAGTGCAGACTTTGGGACCAGTAGTTGGGAGAGCTTCGGCTTTTGCCCCCAGGGTGAGAAGCTGATGAGGAGCCGCAGCTGTGCAGCCATTGCCACATTGCAGCTTCAGCTCCTGGCCTGCAGACTGTAGGGGGACCAAGCGACCAGTCTGAGGGTCTTAATCGCTCTTGCTTTAATCTGCTTGGATCTGGATTGCAGTCTAGGGTGGAGGTCCTGGGGTGTGTGATCAGCTTGCCAGAGCTTGTGGATACTTCAGAGAGGGAACCCAACTAATACCTCTGGCAGCTGAGAAAACCCCAGTGTTTGGGACGAAAGCTCCCCTGTCTAGTGGCAGAGTCCTACTGTGGCAAAAAGCCAAGGGAGCAAGTGACTGAGGAGCGACATGATCAGGTAAAGGAAACAAAACAAACAGAAGAATACAACATTAGACTCCTATTTCGGGGACAAAAAGGAGCAAAGCATGCAACAGGAGGAAGACAGTGAAGTCAGAACTCCTGCACCAAAAGCTTTAAAGGAAAATACGAGCTGGTTACAGGCCATAGAGGACCTTAAGAAGCAGATAAGAGAAGTGGAGGAAAAATTGGGAAGAGAAATGAGAACAATGCAAGAAAATTACAAAATGAGAGTCAACAGCCTGAATGAGGAAAATCACACTTTAAAAAAACAGACTGACTCAAATGGCAAAAGAGGCTCAAAAAGACAATGAGGAGAGGAATGCCTTAAAAAGCTGAATTTACCAAATGGAAAAAGAATCTCAAAAGCTCACTGAGGAGAATCATTCCCTCAGATTTAGATTGGAGCAAAGAGAAGCTAGTGACTTTATGAGAAATCAAGATGATGTTAAACAGATCCAAACAAATGAAAGAATAGAAGGCAATGTGAAATATCTCATGGGAAAAAACACTGACCTGGAAAATAAATCCAGGAGAGAGAATTTGAAAATTATTGGACTACCTGAAAGCCATGATCAAAAAAAGAACCTAGAAATCATCCTCCAAGAAATTCTCAAGGAAAATTGCCCTGATGTTTTAGAACCAGAAGGCAAAATAGAGGTTGAAAGAATCCACTGATCACCTGCTGAAAAAGATCCCAAAAAGAAAACTCCTAGGAATATTATAGCCAGGTTCTGGAATTCCCAGATTAAGGAGAGAATATTACAAGCAGCCAGGAAAAAACAATTTGAATATTGTGGAAACAAAATCAGGATAACCTAGGATCTGGCAGCTTCTACACTGAGGGATCGAAGGGCCTGGAATATGATATTCCCGAGGGCAAAGGAGCTGGGATTAAAACCAAGAATCACCTACTCAGCAAAACTAAGTATCATGTTTCAGGGGAAAATATGGTCATTCAGTGAAATAGAGGACTTTCAAGCATTCTTGCTGAAAAAACCAGAGTTGAATAGAAAATCTGACATTCAGATACAAGAAGCAAGAGAAGCTTGAGAAGGTAAACAGGGAAAAGAAATCATAAGCCACTTATCAAAGTTGAACTATTAACATTCCTACATGGAAAAACAATAATTGTAACTTAAGAAACTTTTCTCAGTATGAAAATAGTTGAAGGGAATAGAAATATATATATATATATATATATATATATATATATATATATATATATATATACATATGTTTGTATTGGAGGGCATACGGGCATATGAATACATATGTGAATGTGTGTGTATATGTTTACAAGTATACATAGATAGAGGGCACAGAACCAATTTAATAGGAAGGGATGATACTGAAAAGGTGATATTAAGAGGTGAGAGAGGAATATAATGAGAGGAGATGGGGAGAGACAGAATGGGGTAAACTATCTCATAAAGAAGAGGCAAGGGAAAATGGTTACAATGGAGGGGAAGAATAGGAAGGCAAAAGGGAATGTGTCAACCTTATTCTCATTGAATCTGGCTCAGGAAGGGAAGGAAATACACACTAAATAGGGTATCTCACCCTGTAGGAGAGTAGGGGGGAAGGAGAAGAGAGGGAGGATGATGGAAGGGAGGACAGGGTTGGGGGGGGAGGGAAGTTGGAAGCACCCACTTTTGAAAAGGGACAGCATCAAAGTAGAGAATAGAACAAGTGGAAGGTGGGATAGGAAGGAGGGAAATATAGTCAGTCTTTTACAATATATCTACTATGTTAATGTTTTGCATTAGCTACACATGTAAAACCTATACTGAACTGCTTATCTTCCCAGTAAGAGTGGGTGACAAGGGAGGTAGGGAATGAATCTGGAATTCAAAGTTTTAAAATCAAATGTTTAAAATTATATATATATATATATATATATATATACTATTATTAATACTATTTTACATGTAATTGGGAAATAAAATATACAGGCATTGGGGCATAGAGATCCACCACGCCCTACTGGAAAAGTCGAAGGGGGTATGGGAGAAGATATGGGAGAGCAGATTGGAGGAGGGGATATACTGTGGGATTGCTATTTTGCTGTGGTGGGAGGGGAAAAATGGGGAGAAAATTTGTAACTCAAAATCTGGTGGAAATTATTGATGTAAACCAGAAGTTAATAAAGCATTTGAAAAATGAAAAAAAAAAGTGCTATCATCAACTTTGGACGCTCTCCTCCACCCCCTAACCTTCATAGAAGAGCAGAAACAGGATGGGATAGTGGAAATCATGCTGAATCAGAAGTCAAAGGACTAGGATTCAAACCCTGCCTTTTGTTGCTAGCTACTGATAAGACCTCAGGCAAGTCACAACCTCTCTGGGACTCAGTTTCTTCTGGAAAGTGGCAGAGTTGAACTAGATTATCTCTAATCTATCTCTAGATTATCCACTCCATTTCTAAACTGATAGTCATATCATCTCTAGTCCTAGAGAAAGGCTCTCCCTGTCTCAAAATAAATTTGACCTGAAAGAATAAGAACCTGAAAGCAAACAGTGACAGTGGCATTCTTACTGTTTCACACACCTCTATAAATTCTTACCCAGTCCTAAAGGGTAGAGATGTGTGACACTGTATGCCACCTAGAGGTGTATGATACACTGTATGCCAATGTTCTCTGGCCACTCACAGCTTCATCAAGTACCACTTCTCACTTTTCCATACCTGTCCACCCAAAGTTGTATGAACCTTATCCTCAATCTCTCCATGAAGATCACTATCAATTAAGTCTCTCTACTCCTAGAAGTTAGGGACTCAATACTGAACTAAGCAGTCATGAATTACCATCTTCATTCCCCCCTACTGTAGAACAGGGGTGGGGAACCTGAGGCCTCAAGGCCACATATGACTGTCCCCAAGTGTAGCCCTTTGATTTAATCCAAACTTCACAGAACAAATACCTTTAATAAAAGGATTTGTCCTGTCATACTTGAACTCAGTGAAAAGGTGGCACTAGGGGCGGCCAGGTAGCACAGAGAGTAAGAGCACCGGCTCCAGTGTCAGGATGAACTGGAGATCGAATCCTGGGCTCAGACACTTAGCACCCACCCAGAAACACCTGGCCGGGTAACCTTGAGCAAGTTATTTAACCCCGATTGCTTAGGGGCGGCCAGGTGGCTCAGTGAGTAAGAGCACTGGCTCCAGTGTTGGGATGACCTGAAGATCGAATCCTGGGCTCAGACACTCAGCACCACACCCAGAAATAACTGGCCGTGTAACCTTTGAGCAAGTTACTTAATCCCGATTGCTTAAAAAAAAAAAAGAAAAGGAAGCACTAAAGGACCTTGAGGGCTACATGTAACCTTGAGGCTGAGGGCTCCCCACCCCTGTCCTAGAGCTTTTCAAATACCTTGCAAATGACTTTTTCCCCCTTCCTTCCTGCCTTCCATTTTATTTTTAATTTATGGAATAAAACAAGTGTTTCCATAATATAACTCAACACAACACAACACAACAAACACAACATAACATAACATAATATAATATGTAATTGCACAAAAAACTGAAAATCTATTACATACAACTTGCTATTCCTTTGGTAGGTTACAAAACTGAATCTCCAAGGAACCAAAGACTTACCTTGGTGCCTAGGAGAAATGGGAGGGAATGTGTGTCAGATATTTCAGATATAGGCATTTACTTTGGGGTGTTTCACTGCCTCTATTATCTCCCAGTACTTTTTTAACAACACACTTAGGGATTACTTTGATTAGTTTATGCTCATCTACCTAGAAATTTTTTTTTTCCTCCAAGCAATTGCCCAACTGTGAGCCAACTATTAACTTGCACCAAAGGCAGATATTCAATGTGCAAGTGTTAGACACCTGAAGCACAAAAACAAAAAATCACCAGAGCCCTCAGGAATTTCTCAGGTTCTGCAATTTCAACCTGAGCTTTTATTAATAGGTTTTCAAAAAAATGTGTTGCTTTTTATGGTTCTGTTGAAGTAAGAGGAGCATTTTCCAACAGATTTCAGCTACCCTCAAAGCCTCTCTCAACAGAAAAAAGCAATTTGGTCAATTTGATGTCATATAGGATTTATTGCGGAGGCAGATGATGTCATCATGTCCCAGCTACAAGCTCTATGAATGCAGCTTCTATTCCCATCAACTAACCACTACTGAAATAACATCTAGCCCAGAGAAATTTCACAACACAATTTGCTTTTGATGGCTAAAAAGCTCAGGAGGTACATGATACATTCATTGTCCATGATGGATAGCCCTTAGAAGACTGAAACATATAGCATCCAAGAACCTCTGAGTTCATAAGTTTGAGGAGTAGAAGAGATTTGGGAGATTAGCTAAACCAACCTCCTCATTTTGCAGAAGAGGACAATGAGTGTTCAAGGACATCAGAAATCATCTTGTTTAACCTCTATACAAATCATGAATCCCATCCATAAGTCCCATCACTAAAAAGTGCTCAACTGGGCTTTAAGGTGCCTACAACAGGTAGGCCCTTATTTTCACATACTAATTTCCACACCAATCTTTTATTGATGCTTCCTGTTGACAAACAAAGGATTTGTTTGTTTGTTTGCTTTTCCTAACCAGTATCAAATCTATTTATAAATGTCTTATCCTCCTACAAGATTGCAAGCTTCTTAAGCATAGAAACCATTTCATCTTTGTAACCCCATTGCCTATCCCAGTATATTGTAAGTAGGGGTCGTGAAGAGTCAGACACAACTGAAGCAACAAAATAGCAAAGACACTTAATAGATATTTGTTGCACTGGTGTTTGTCTCTACTCCATTTACTTCAAAAAGAAACTCAATTCTCTGGTACAAAGGATAGTACTCTATTAGGGGAAAAGGGGAAATATACAGGGAGAAATTAGAGGGATTAAAACAAAATATATTAATAAAAATCTATATTTTTAAAAGATTGAGTTTAAGTATCTCCTACATGAAGCCTTTTCTGATCCCTCCATCTTCTAAGGCCATCTGTCTCAAAATAGCTACCTTATTTTTATTCTCTTTATATTTATTCTGTACATAATTATACATGTCCTCATTGTTTCCCCCATTAGGACGTAAGTGCCTTGAGAGTAAGGATTGTTTTTTATCCCCAGCAACTAACATACACATTGGCACGTTGTTGTTGTTGTTCAGTTGTGTTCAACTCTTTGTGACCCCATTTGGGATTTTCTTGGCAGAGATACTGGAGTGGTTTGCCATTTCCTTCTCTAGCTCATTTTACAGATGAGGAAACTGAGGGAAACAGAGGTAATTGACTTGTCCAGACTCACACAGCTAGTGAGTGTCTGAAGCCAGATTTAGATGCTTAATAAATATTTGTTGATTGATTGATTCCTTTCCATACCTTTAACATTATAAGAAACTATAGATTAGTAAGATCACAGCACCTAGAGCTAGAAGGGACCTCATAGTCTAGCTAATCCAGTCTCCTCATTTTATCTATAAGGAAACTAAAGACTGAAGAGGTTAAGTGACTTGCCCATAGTCACACAGATAGTATCACTAGTAGGATTCGAACCTAGGCCATTTAACTCCAGAGCTAATGATGCTCTTTCTACTCTACCCTACTGCCTCTTCAATGGATACTGCATAATAATAATAATAATGATTATAATAATATTATTATATATTGTGATTATGCCTTATAATAATTGTATTGATATATTAATTATTGTATATTAATATTATTATATGTTGGCTTTATATATTATATAATATTACTATATTCTATGTAATTATAATATGGTATAATATATTATTGTTATTTATTATAAATTATTATATATAATATAGTATTATAATGTTATATAATAATGTATAATACATAACCATATTAAATAAATTATATGATATATTAACAATGTGTCATTATAATATAATTATATGTAATTATGTAGGTAATTTATATATAAGTAATGTATAAATTATTATCTATAATACAATAGATCATATATATGTATATATATATATGTTGATTGGACCTGGGATTTTATCCATGTAACAAACTTCTAGTATGGAAACTCCCTCCACCAATGTATATTGACAATTGTATTGTGATTTACAGTCTTAGAAAATTTGCCTGGGGCACTATGTGGTTAAGTGACTTGCCCAGAGTCACACAGTCAATATGTGTCAAAATATGGGGCTTGAGCCCAGGTATATCTGATTCCAAAGATGACTTTTTGTCATCTACACCACAGTGCCATTCAGTAATGTATATAAAAATAGAGAAGTGATAATAAACACAAGTCATACTAATTTTTTCATTTTATCAAACCACAAGAGCTACCAGTATGATCTTGAGCAAGTCATAACTTTTCTGGGATTCAGTTCCCCCACCTGTAAAATGAGTGGGATGACTTTTGTGGTTCCTTCTCATTCTAAATCTATGAAACTATGAACCCAATAAATTGATTAGTAAAATTACTGATGCAAGGTAGTCCCTGCCTTTCAGAAGCTTATAGTCTCTAGGTGTGGGGAAACTTGGTTTCCAAACTTGGTTTCCAAAGTTCCTAGTGCCCTTGGGTAGACAGCAAATTTAGAGGTATATCAAGAGATATTTAAAATTTTAATTTAACTAATTAATTAAATTTAATTTTAATTTTCAACCTAACTACTCAATAAACTCCATAAACAGAACTGTTTGTATTTCTTTTTGGCCTAGGGACTCAATGAAAAAATTATCACTCCATTAAGTGAACTAAGAAAGTTTGGGAACCTCTGATTAACAGTACGTAAAGTAAGAGCAGCTAGGTGGCATAGTGGATAGAGGATCATCCCTAAAGTCAAACTGAATTTGAACCTGAGTTCAACTCTGGCCTCAGACACTTGGCACTTACAGTCACTTGTGTGACCCTGGGCGAGTCACTTAACCCAACTGCCTCGCAAAAAGTAATAATGCTAATAATAATATATAAAGTACAAAAAAATTGAAGTTTTATTTTTTGAAATAATGCTGGGTACATACAATTTGGCATTTAGTTCCCAGAACTGAGTATCATCCGTTATCCAAGGGTTGCTAGGGAGACATCCTGACATGATAGGATCATTGGAAGAGAACTGTTCACTGTACTTCACAATTCTGAAAAGAAAATTAAAAGAAAATTGATCAATTCAGTGACCCACTTCAACTCCAGGAAACCAACAGTGAAACATCTCTCCCTCCTCTCAGCAGAGTTGGTAGACTATAGGTATGTAATGAAGCATATACCAAAGGACTAATGTGCTAGTTTATTTTGCATAACTATTCTTTATTCCCAAGGAGAGGTCTATTGGCCAAAAGGTGGGTGGAAGGAGGTTACTGAGGATATGACATTGATGTAAAGAAAGCAACAATAAAACTCTTTTTTAGGTGTTATACTTTTAAAAAAAAGAAAAATAACATTTTCCTAGAGGTTCACCATTCAAGTGATTCCTTCGATATTCTGTCAAAGTGTTAGGTTACCATGAACAAAACACTCCATCTCTCAGCCCCAGGCATTTTCTCTGACTGTTCCCTATGCCTAGAATGCTGTCCTTCCTCAACTGTACCTATAGACTTCCTTGGCTTCTTTTAAATGTCAACTAAAATCCCATTTTTTACTGTACTTTCTTAACCCCTCTTAATTCTTATCCCCTCCCCTGTTAATTATTTCTTATTTATCCTGTAAATAACTTGCTTTGTATGTATTTCTTTGCACATTATCTCCCCCATTAGATTGTAAGTTCCATGAGGGCAAGGTCTGTCTTTTGCCTCTTTTTATTTCCCTAGCTCTTAGCACAGTGCTTCGCACATTGTAGGCACTTAATAAATGTTTATTGATCATTTGCTTCTCTTTCCCCTTTATCAAAATAAGCTCACAATAAGACTGTAACAGGTCTGGAGACCCATGACTGAATTTCCCAATTGGTTTGAGTCCGAGGTATGCTGGAGCCACCTGGAATTATATCTTGAAAGCCAGTTGTTAAATTTTTACTAAGAGCATTTATAATTCAGAAATTGGCAAATACTACAAATCAGGTCTTGATGCATTGTTTTAATTGTTTAAACTTAAGAAGTGATTTAGAAAATGTTAATGATGCAGATTAAACTTACAAGTATGTCATGGGTACTTTTTTTTCAGAACCATTTTTTAAACATTTACCACTACACCTTAGAGAACTATACTAAGGAAACTGAAATCATCTTTTTAAGGATCAGTAAACTTCACACAAAGAACTTTCCTCCATGGTCATGAATGATAGCCCTGACCAAGCCAACTACCTAGAAAATGTCTACCATTGGTCACAAGGGGAATCAAGATCTAAGAAGGCTTGATCCCAATCCACTCTGAAGTTGACATACACTGGGTCAGATTGTTACAAATATCCTCTCTAAGACAGGCTACAGTGTTGGTAATCACAGAAATTAATGTGGTTATAAAGTCCTTCTCTAACTTTAAACTTTAATAACTTTAGGTGTACATAAGATAGAAGCATATGGTAAATGACATATAGAAGCTGAGATCTCAAAAGTTTTCAAGGAATAGAGCTTGACTGTTTTTAACTGTCCTCACTTGAGATAAATTTTTTCAAACCAATTTTTGGTTGCTACTCAGTAATTCCATGAATTGCTTTTGTGAAAAGAAATTAAAACTAATTAATCCTAAACTGACGATACAAATATGTACAAACTTTAAGAATCCACCTTTTATATGATTGTGTTATACAAAATGACAAGGGGGATGATTTCAGAAAACCTAGGGAGACATATGAAGTGATCCAAAGTGAAGTTAGCAGAACCAGAAGAACATTGTACACAGTAATGCCAATATTTTAACAATGATCAACTGTGAAAGACTTAGCTACTCTGGTCAATACAATGATCCATGACAATTCCAAAGGACTCATGATGAAAAATGCTATCCACCCCCACAGAGAGAAGGGATGAACTCGAGTATAGATGAAAGCATATTTTTTCAATTTCTTTATTTTTCTTGTTTTTTTTCCCACATGCCTAATGTGGAAATATGTCTCACATGACCACATGTATAACATATCATATTGCTTGGCTTCTCAATGGGTGGGGAAGGGAGAAAATTTAAAGCTCAAATTTTTTAAAAAATTGTTACCCAAAAATATAAAAAAAAATTAAAAATTAAGCATCTACCTTTTATATGACATTTACAGTGTGCTTCTATCATTTCTATAGCTAAGGTTATTAAAGTTTAAAGTTGCACACAGACTTTATAATCAACTTATATAGTTTCCTTTCATAAAAATATTTTCCTCCTTTCTCTTCCCTTCTCTTCCACCCTACCATTCATTCCACTGAATGGTAGTACTGACTGAACCCTTAAACACAGATGGTTCTGTGCCACATAAGTGAACCTCACCTTAACTATGACCTTGGTTGTTTAGACAAATGAGAAGGCTAATTATATTATCATTTCTGGTAGCAATTCTTAGCACAATGTTAGGAATAGTGTGGGAGTTCAATAAAATCCTGTTGAATGAGTAAACTTGCTATGCCCTGATTTCAGTTCCTGTCCATGACAAATGCACCCTTGAAATATCAGCTTTGGGATAACTTGTTTCTTGGTATTGTGGTTTGAAGTCCTTTGAATTTGCCAAGTATTATAAGGAATGAGTCTATTATCTGCAAAGCAGAGGAAAAGATGATGAGCCACCCTCCCACACCAGTCTCTTTAGCAAATATTTTATATGTATTTTTAAACATTTTCCTCCCTTGGAAAAAATAAGTCTCTCATATTTAAAATTCACAGCTGGCTCAATTTTTTTTTCATTCCTTTTTATTTTTACAAATGTGTCATACATCAACAAATAGGAACATTTCCTTATATGTACAAAGAATAGAGGGGGAAAGGGGACTGTATATGAAAACTTTAATCTTTGTGATGCATAGTTTGGGATTCAGTCTGGGGATTTTTTTCTGTAGGGAGGTGTATTTCAAATATAATATGATAGTTTGAACATTGCCTTGTTTATCCCTTTCTGAACTTTCTTCTGCCCACCTCTCTATATTTTTGAATGATCTGTTGATGTGCTTTTCTTTCTTTTCTTCCCTTTTTTTGTAGCTCTATTGACACATACACATACTGTTCCTCCCCTCCCACAGAGTTGGGCACATAACTTGAGATGAACAATAACTTTGACGTGGTTTCATTTTGTGACAGCAGTGGTCACATGTGTGCTTCTGCTGACACCAAACTGATGAAGGAATTTGACCCTGATCAAATGAAACCAAACTAAGCTTATTTCTCCATTTTTAATGAGTTCTCTGTCATTTAAGTACTCAGGATCCAGTCTAAGTTGACTCCAGTACACCCCTACTTAAATGCCATTGAAATTTATTAATTATTAGCTACAATCAAGGTTAGATATGTAAAAAAAAAAAATGAACTGTTCATCAAAAGCATACTTAATATGGTAAGTATATTTTCATGATGAATGAAAAAATATTGCCAAAAGCCTGTGCATTCATGACAATCATGGAAAACATATGATTAAAAAACCATGAGGGCCACATTGCATATTCATTAACTTTTTAAAGATGAGAAAAATTACAAGATTTTTTTTTTGTTGTTAAGTCATGTCAGTCGTACTTGACTCTTCATGACTACATCTTTGGGGTTTTTATGCCAAAGATTCTGGAGTGATTTGCCATTTCCTTCTCCAACTCATTTTACAGAGGAAGAAATGGAGGTAAACAGGGTTAAGTGACTTGTCCAGGGTTACACAGATAGTAAGGGTCAAAGGTCAGATGTGAACTCAGGAAGATAAGTCTTCCTTATTCAAGACCGAGCATTCTATCTACTGCATCATCTAGGAGTCCATAAGGTTTATTATATGTCAATAAATTTATTTTGCTTTGTCCCAGTTAATTTACATGCCACTGTAACTCTTCCCCTTACTAATAAAAGCCCTTCCATATAACAGAGTCCTATAAAACAAATTAACCATAGTTATTAATAATTTTACAAATATTTTCCTTTACAATGTTGTAGTCATTATATAGTTATTCTGGTTCTATTTATTTAACTCTTCATCAGTTTATAAAAGTCTCCCCAAGTTTCTCTGAATCCATCCCTTTCATCATTTCTTATAACACAATAACACATTAACTGTTAAGTGATTGGGCATCCATTTTATTTCTCTAGTTCTTTGTTGCAACAAAAAAGATTATTATAAATATGTTTACATATATGGGTCCTTTTTATCATCCTCTGATCACTTTGGAAAAGAGGGCAGTGAAAGAATGAACAGTATATGCCTACTAGTAAATAGTATCACTGGGTCAAAAGGTATAAGTAGTTTAGTGATTTGAGAGGTATAGTTCCAAATTGATCTTTGGAATGGTTGGACCACTTCACTACTCTACCAACAGAACATTAGTGTTATAACCCCTCTAGAAAATGTTGGGATTTTGTGTGTGTGTTTTCCAATCTGGTGATTGTGAGGGAGAATGCATATTCTCTTATTATTAGTTGTTTAGATATTTTTTTCATACGATTGATAATGGCTTGCCTTTCTTCTTTCAGGAATTCCCTGTTCATATCCTTTAGCCATTTGATTGCTGGGGAATGGCTTTTGGTCTTATATATTTGTATCAATTCCCTATATAATTGATCCTCAACATTCATGCATTTAACTTCCCTGACTTGAAGCATTCAAATGTTTTTATTAGTTACCTCATGGTAGAAGGAAAAAATGAGAGGCAAAATGGATACAAGTTTGTGGAGGGACTGATATCCTACTAGGCACTTCACTGATCTTGTTCAACCTACTGTCATAAAGAGCTCCCCCATGTATTCAATGAATATTTTCATTATTTGCCTTTAAAATTCAAGTTTTGTGCTACAATTATGCCCCCAAAGTGAAGCACAAGTATTTTGTGCTCCAAGCCCAAGTAAGGAAAATTAATGATACAACTTAGTGGGAAAATACAGGTGTTAGATGAACTTTGTGCCATAATGTCTGCAGTCACTGTCCATCATGAGTTTGTGTTAACAAATCAAGGATTAGTCATATCCACAAAAAAAGAGGAAAGTATTTGTGGTACTGTAAATTTCATACATTATGAAAAGTGAATATTGTCTGAAATTAATTTTTTATTGAGAGGTTAACATAAAAGGTCACAGGATTCTAGGGAATTGCTAGTAAGAAAAAATATTTTGCATGTTACCAATTATATTTTGTGTACTGCATTTTATGCGTTATTTCATGGTTTCTGTGTAATGAAAAGCACATATTATCAGAATTGTTGTTTGCTTATGAAGAATTGTATGGGGCGGAGTCAAGATGGTAGAGTAGAAACAGGACTTCCGCGGGGCTCTGGCTTCTACCTCCTCCAATACATGTAAAAAGTGACTCTGCAGAAATTTTGGAGCTACAGAACTCACAAAATGACACAAAGAAGCTAATCTTCTGCTGAGGACAGCCCGGCAGGCCGGCAGGGAGTGGCCAGCACAGTGCTCTGGGAGCCCAGCGCAGCCCCTCCCAAGCCAGAGGTTTTAGCCTCAGGGCAGGACTGACCAGCCGCCAGCTGGAGGAACTTCAGATCACCAGCAGCTGTGGTAGTTTCCAAAATTATCAACACATAGATGCTAAGGACAAAGTGAGAGGTCAGTGCAGTGTGGACTTTGGGATCTAGCAGTTCAGAAGTGTGGTCAGCCTTTATCCCAGGGCAAGAAGTGGCTGAGGTACAGCATCCCCTGTAGCCACAGTCATGTGGCAGCTTCAACTCCTGGCCTGCAGATTGTAGGGGGACAAAGCAACCAGTATGAGGGGTAGTTGCTCTTGCTTTAACTTGCTTGGATCTGGATTGCGGTCTAGGGAGGAAGTCTTGGGGTGTGTGAGCAGCTTGCCAGAACGTGTGGAGGCTTCAGAGAGGGCATCCAACTAATACCTTTCGCACCTGAGAAAACCCCAGCAATTTGGAACAAAGTTCCCCTGTCTGGTAGCAGAGTCCTACTGTGGCAAAAAGCCCAAAAGTCAAGTAATTGAGTGGCAACGTGAGCAAACAAAGGAAGCAAAGCAAGCCAACTTTACACTCCTATTTTGGGGACAAAAAGGATCAAAGCATGGAACAGGTGGGAAATAGCAAAGTCGGAACTCCTGCACCAGCCACAGAGGAGCTTAAAAAGGATTTTGAAAACCAAACAAAAGAAGTGGAGGAAAAATTGGGAAGAGAAATGAGAACCATGAAAGAAAATTATGAAATGAGAGTCAACCACCTGACTGAGGAAAATAACACCTTAAAAAATAGACTAGCTAAAATGGCAAAAGAGGCTCAAAAAGGCAATGAGGAGAAGAATGCCTTAAAAAGCCAAATTTGCCAGATGGAAAAAGAATCTCAAAAGCTCACTGAAGAGAATCATTCCTTCAGAATTAGATTGGAGCAAATGGAAGCTAGTGACTTTATAAAAAATCAAGATACTACCAAACACATCCAAACCAATGGAAAAATAGAAGACAATGTGAAATATCTCATTGGGAAAACCACTGACCTGGAAAATAGATCCAGGAGAGAGAATTTAAAAATTATTGGACTACCTGAAAGCCATGATCAAAAAAAGAACCTAAAAATCATCCTTCAAGAAATTCTCAAGGAAAATTGCCCTGATGTTTTAGAACCAGAGGGCAAAATAGAGGTTGAAAGAATCCACTGATCACCTCCTGAAAAACATCCTAAAAACAAAACTCCTAGGAATCTTATAGCCACGTTCCAGAGTTCCCAGATCAAGGAGAAAATATTACAAGCAACCAGGAAGAAACAATTTGAATATTATGGAAACACAATCAGGATAACATAGGATCTGGCAGCTTCCACACTGAGGGATCGAACGGCTTGGAATATGATACTCCAGAGGTCAAAGGAGCTGGGATTAAAAGCAAGAATCACCTAACCAGCAAAACTGAGCATCATGTTTCAAGGGAAAATATGGTCATTCAGTGGAACAGAGGACTTTCAAGCATTATTGCTGAAAAAACCAGAGTTGAATAGAAAATTTGACATTCAGATACAAGAAGCAAGAAAAGCATGAGAAGGTAAACAGGGAAAAGAAATCATAAAGAACTTACCAAAGTTGAACTATTAACATTTCTACATGGAAAATAAATAATTATAACTTATGAAACTTTTCTCAGTATGAGAATAGTAGAAGGGAATAGAAATGTGTGTATGTTTGTGTATATATATACACATATATATACATATATGTGTGTATGTGTGTATGTATGTATATACATACATATATATATATCTATATAGGAGGGTATATGGACTATGAATACATATATGAATGTGTGTATATATGTTTACAGGTATATTTAGATAGAGGGCACAGGACCAATTGAATAGGAAGGGATGATACTGAAAAGGTGATATTAAGAGGTGAGAGAGAAATATAATGAGAGGAGATGGGGAGAGACAGAATGGGGTAAACTATCTCATATAGAAGAGACAAGGGAAAATGGTTACAATGGAGAGGAAGAACAGGAAGTCAAAAGGGAATGGGTCAACCTTATTCTCATTGAATTTGGCTTAGGGAGGGAATGACATACACACCAAATAGGGTATCTCACCCTATAGGAGAGTAGGGGCAAGGGGATGAGAGGAGGGGATGATGGAAGGGAGGGCAGGCTAGGGGGGAGGGAAGTTGGAAGCACCCACTTTTGAAAAGGGACAGGATCAAAGTAGAGAACAGAACAAGTGGGAGGTGGGATAGGAGGGAAGGAAATATAGTCAGTCTCTTACAATATATCAAATATGGAAATGTTTTACATAGCTACACATGTACAACCTATACTGAATTGCTTATCTTCCCAGTAAGGGTGGGTAATAAGGAGGGGGAAGGTAGAGATCTACCATGCCCTACTGGAAAGTCAGAGGGGGTATGGGAGAAGATATGGCAGAGAGCAGATTGGAGGAGGGGATATCCAGTGGGATCACTATTTTGGGGTGGTGGGTAGGGGAAAAACAGGGAGAAAATTTGTAACTCAAAATTTTGCAGAAATGAATGATGTAAACTAGAAGTTAATAAAGCATTTGATTAAAAAAAGAATTGTATGCATAAATGTATATTTCCAGCAATCTCTACTGAAAGATTACAGTTTTTGCTGGTAATGGACCCTAACCTTCTACTTCCCGTAGGTTTAATGTGTCATCATTAGTGTTTTTTACTTTTGTACCATTTTCTAGGAATGTTACCCCATAAAAGTTGAGGATTAACAGTAGATTATAGATATTAGAACCTTATCAGAGAAATCTGCTGCAAAGATTCTTTCCCAATTACCTGCTTCCTCTGTAATTCTAATTGTGCTGATTTCTTTATACAAAAAATTTTAAATTTATATAATCAAAATTTTTCATTGTATTCATTGCAATCTTTCTATCCTTTGTTTCATCAAAATTCTTCCCCTATCTATAGCTATAAATATACATCCTTCTTTGCTCTTCTAATTTGTTTGCCATATGATCTTTTATATATTATATGTATGTATGTATTCATTTGGAGGTTATTGTGGTATATGGCATGTGATGGTGTAATGGCAGGCAAAAAAGTACTTAATGCCTTGTTTCAGCTATTTAATTAATTTAGCACCTTGTTTCAGTTCAAGTTTCTTTTGAGCCTTGCCCATGATTATCAAGTCTTTGTTAATAAACAGAACTTGTGAAACCCACAGTGGGAGGAACTTGCTGATACAACAGGAAGCGGTAGAAGAGAGAGAGCTAATGACCATATATAAGGAGAAGCCCAAGCTGGGAGAGAGCAGAATTGAGAAGGGGAACTTTGCAGCAGTGTAATGGGAATGTAAATTTTGAAGATCTTCCCTGCCCCTAGGCTAAAGTGCACCTGGAGCCTGGGGTGGGAGGCTTGTTTTTCAGTAGATACTTCTTGATTGGCCAGTGAGTCAATAAGGTTGTTACATTCTCTGAGCCAGGAGGCTATATAAGCCCTGATGTGTAGCTTTGTTTTGGGGGCTCACTTTGAGAAGTGTTCTGTGATTTGATCTAGATTATGGGAAGCCGTTGTTGAGAGCCCCACCTCGGCTTTGAAATACCCAGATGTTGAAACCCAGATGTTGATTTGGTATGGATGTAATGGTTGGACAGTTTTGGAAACCTGTCTACTTGATCTGTTTCTCTGTATTGATAATTCTGTCTGTATATTCTGAAGTTCGGGGTGCTGACTTCTTTCCCCTGAACTAGATAAACGATACATATTTGACTGATTAAAGTAAGCTTGTTAACCTATTTTGAGTTGCTTTCCTTTAACAAAGCAGATCTAAGAACCTATGTTGGCAGACACCCTGGGGACACTGGGGTGCTTGCCTCTACAAGTGGCCAGGCACTCTGTCTGTTCTGTCTGTGTTGATTTTTGTTTGTGATACTTTGGACAGAAGTCCTGGGACCTTACTGGAAGCCCTGAAAGAGGATTTTCTTGTCTGTTTACAGAAATCCTGGAAGAGGATTTCAGAGTTTCTGGGACCATACTGATGATGTGTGTTGAGTTCTCAGACCCTGTTGGTGGGTCTGTGTTGATTTCACAGGCAGAGTGAATTGATGATGGTGCTGGCAATATGTGTGAAAGTTATTGTGGCTCTGCTAAGCTTTGTCTTCCCAGAGACAGAAACTTCAAAGGACTTGAGGTGGACTGGATACTATGAGCTTCAATATGGAATTTGATGAGGAACTGGACAACGAGCTGGAGGAGGAGCTGGTCAAGGAGCTGAGAGCTGCCTACCTGTGAATCCAGGTGATGATTGGGTAGATTCATGCAGGAGCTGGACCCATGGAAGAGGAACCATGGAATTTGGGAGCCAGCCTTGAGTCAAGATGAAAAGACCTCTCCTTGGGTACTTAGTGCTGACTGAGAAGATCATGACTTACTGTGGCCTAGGGGTGAGAGAACTTTGTACCCCTGAAGTTAAGACAATGTGACCTAGGGGTGGAGAACTTTGACTTTTGTACTTTGTGTCCCTTAAGGAGGCTTGCTCCTTAAGGATGATTGAGTTAAGGACTTACTGAATGATATCTTTTGCTTAAAACTATGTAGCCACTTTGGTGAAAACCATGTGGCCACTTTAGTGATAAGCTGTTAAGTTATAATACTGTGAATGCTATACTTTGGTTTCTGTGAATGTTTTGCTTTAATTTACTGCTGAATAAATAGAGTTCACCATACTATGTGATCAGAACCTTAGAGCTATCCACAGCAGCAGTCCTCTGGAAAGCTGCTCATGTTTGGCTTTACAGATGGCCACCTAAACTTAATTTTAACCACAGCACTTTCCATATTTCTCCAATTTTTTTCCAATAGTGAATCTTTTGTAATTGGAGTCTGTGGGTTTATCAAACACTGAGCTAATCTTTTCAAATGCTTTTGAGTTTTGTGTACCTAATCCATACCACTGATTGCTTTTCTATTTTTTAACTAGTAAAAATAGTTTTGATACTGTTTGAAAACAGTATGATAGAGATATATTCACTTTCTTCCCACCTTTTTTTGTTAATTTGAAATTCCTGGCTTTTTTGTTTTTCCAGGTTAATCTTTTTTTTTTCTAATTCCAAAGAGTAAGTCTTTGGTAATTTGATTAGTACTAGACTGAATGTATAATTTAATTTGGTAATACTATCACACCACATTATTTTGGCATGGCATTATCATGAGCAATTAATAGTTGTCTATTTATTTCTGACTTTACTTCCATGTATCCTACTTTATAGTTGTATTCAAATAATTTTTGTGTCCTCTAAATAAATTATCATATCGTTTGCCAAAAAAAAGGATAATTTTGTTTCCTCTTTGCTTATGCTTAATCTCTCAATTTCTTTTTCTTGTCATAATAGTGGTGACAAAAGACATCCTTGGTTTATACATGATCTTACTGGAAAGACCTATAGTAGTTCTCAATTATGTATAATGCTAATTCATGATTTAACATAGTTACTGTTACCAAAGTAAAGAACGATCCATGTTGGGGCGGTCAGCTAGCGCAGCGAGTAAGAGCACCGGCTCCAGTGTCGGGATGACCTGGGGATCGAATCTAGGCTCAGACACTTAGCACCCACCCAGAAACACCTGGCCGTGTAACCTTGAGCAAGTTACTTAACCCCGATTGCTTAAAAAAAAAAAAGAAAGAAGAATGGTACATGTATTTAGTGCTTTCAAATTTTTTTAAACATTAATGAGTATTGTAATTTGTCAGTTTTTTTCTGCATCTATTGACACAATCATGTAATTTTTATTGTGTTTTTTGTTAATATGATCTATCACATTATAGTTTTCCTAATACTAGACCTCTGCATATCTAGTATAAATACAACCTGATCATACTACCTAAACTTTTTTTAATATGCTGCTATGGCTTCTGTTATTTTATTCAATATTTTAGTACCAATATTCATTAAACATTAGTCTATAGGGGCAGCTAGGTGGCCCAGTGAATAGAGTGCTGGCCATGGAGTCAGGAGGACCTGAGTTCAAATCCGGCCTCAGACACTTAACACAGAACTAGCTATGTGACTTTGGGCAAGTCACTTAACCCCAATTGCCCTACCTTCCTCCCTCCAAAAAGCAAAAAACAAACAAAATAATAGACATTAGTCTATAGTTTTATTTCTCTGTGCTTTATCTCTGCCTGCTTGAGTACCAGGACCATATTTATCTTGTAGAAGGAGTTTGGCAGGATCCTTTCATTTCCTTATTTTTTAACAAACAATTGATGGAATATGATAATTGTTCTTTGATGTTTTTTATATCATTCATTTATAAATTCATCTGGTTCTATAGTTTCTCCTCCTCTTTGGGAACTTTTTTTATGAACTATTGAAAACTTTTTGAAGCTGAATTATTTAAATTCTCCATTTCTTATTCTCGTAATCTTGGTATTTTATAACTATGCTTCTTTATAACTTTTCATCAAATTTCTTTGTTTTCCATTGAATTGGAATATAATTGGGAAGAATAGTTTCTAATAATTTAATTTCCTCTTAATTTGTTGTGAGTACCCCCTTTTTAATTTTTGCTGTTAGTCTCATTTTTAAAAATAGAAAACTAGAAATGGTTTATCTATTTCATTCAAGTTTCTTTCTATTTTTTTTATTTTTTATTTTGCCTTTTTGGAGGGCAATTGGGGTTAAGTAACTTGCCCAAGGTTACACGGCTAGGTTTTTTTTTTTGTGTGGGTGTTAAGTGTCTGAGGCTGGAACCGGACTCAGGTCCTCCTGACTCTGGGGCCACACTTTACTCACTGCACCACCTAGCTACCCTCTTTCTATTTTTAAATGCTCCTACTACCAGCTTCATTTCATGCAGTTCTTAACTGGAGGAAGGAGCTTATTTACATTTATTTCCATTGGTCTTCCTGGAGCTGTTTTCAGATGTATGCTGGAATTTATGAGGAAGAACTAAGTTTCTCTATAACTTTCCATGTAGATATCTTAACTGGAAGTCTCAGCTCAATTTTCAAATATTCTATACTAAGATCAGTTTGTACATAACTCTGTAATTAGTAAGCACCAATGGCAATTAGATATTAACAGGCAACAGCAATTTATAGTAATTAGCTAGCACTAATGACAATCAGGGGAGTAGATAAACTAAGGCTTGGACATCACATTAAGTTCTCATTTCTCCAGAAGAACACCTAGATCTATGCACTTTCACCAGTTATACAAACACTGCGGCTGAAATGAGATATAAACCCAACCCCCAGATTTTGTGCAAAAACAAATTTCCTCTAGATGAGGCCTGTGGTTTTGAATCACCACATATTTTTAGGCATCTAGGCCATGTGGAAAAATGGTTGTGCTTCTAACCTAAAGGATGAATATTTTGCCTATAGAGCGGTTAAAACCACACTGCATATTCCATGAGTCATGGGGAAGTCATCTGTGCTTTAAATGTGATGTGGTAGAAAAAGGACATAGAAGACAGGTTCAAATCTCAGTTCCAACACTTACTAACTGCATGATCTAGAGATACATCTCTTAATCTTGTTCCACTTCACTTTCCTCATCTATAAAATGTGGGTAATAATATTTATACTACCTAATCCCTTAATCCATGGGGATATTATGAAGAAATCCTTTACAAAGCTTCAAATAAATCTAAATCATTATTACACCAGAGATCAGTGCTAATGTGTAACCAAAGTCACAGAATTTTGATAAACAGGATGTGGCTTAGAAGTAAATCACAAGGCATGCGGCCACATTAAGGAGGATATCCTAACATCTACTTATAATTGTGATTACAGTTTTGGTTAAGTCCTTTTCATTTGATCAAATATTATTTGGGGCATTGTATATACACACATACATCTATCCATACATTTATATATTATATTTTTGTGTGTGAGTATATAAATATATAATCCTGATAGTGGTGAGGGAAAAATAAAGAAATCAATCATATGTATCAGCAGGAATTAGTCCCTTTGGCTTCATTCCTATTTGTATCTCATTTTTCAACCTGATCTTTAAGTTAAATAATGACAGTAATATCTGATATTTAGGTAGTATCTTACACACATGATCTCATTTGACCTTCCCTTTGCGAGGTAGGTTATATAAATATTATCATTTTCATTTTACATATAAAGAAACTAGGAGTCAAAAAATTTAAGTCATTTACCTAAGGTCACACTTCTTGAAAATGGGTGAGCCAAGGTTTAAACCCTTGTCTTCAGTGTCCAAGTAAAATATTCTTTCCACTTAAACAACAGTAAGAAAACAAGAACTAAACTTATCCAAGGTCTAATGAAATCAAGAAGAATCTAATGGAAATAAACTGTAGCCCTAATTTTTTTTTTCAAATCAGACAATGGGCCTAAAAATTATTTTCAAGCTTCTCTCTTGCCTATTTGCCTTCTATTTAGTGCTACTGAACAGTGTGGGGAAAGGTTAGGGTGGAAAGTTATGACTTCCTTATAGACATTTATCACTATTAGTCAGATAAGATTTTCCCAGACTAAGGATTTTTACCCACTTTGATTGCAAAAAAAGGCACCACCATTTTCCATCCTAATAATGCTGTGATATTGAGAAGATGAATGGAGTTGTAGATTAAGAGCCTTAGAATCTGGAAGACCTGGGTCCCCCTACTATTTTTATGATGCTAGTCAAGTCACTCTGAACCTCTCAGGACCTGGGTAACTCTTTAAGACTAGAAATTATAAATGAGTTGCTGATCTTCAAGAGTAGAAAGATCTTCTATGATGGGACTTCTCTACCTCAATGAAATCATATGTCTAGACGCCCCCCCCCCCCAAAAAAAGATATGCTAACATGTTCTCAGAGTACTTGCTTAGTCACTTTATGGCTGGCTCTGCAGGAATAAATAAAATCTGTTCTTATTTGCCCAGAAAACTTCCAGAGCTAAAAGAAATCTGTCAAGTAGAATACTTAATTTTTTTTTTTTTTTTGCTTTTTGGAAGGCAGTTGGGGTTAAGTGACTTGTCCAAGTTCCCACAGCTAGTTTTTGTGTTAAGTGTCCGAGGCCGGATTTGAACTCAGAACCTCCTGACTCCAGGGTCAGTGCTCTATTCACTGTGCCACCTAGCTGCTCCGAATACTTAATTTTTTAAAAAAAATTACTTACTCTTTGGGAATCATGGCGTCCCTTAGAAAGATGTAAAAGGTACTATGGAGGTTATAACCAGGAAAGTTTCAGTCATATCAAAGAGACTTACCTATCAGTGCTATGAGATTTAGATTCAAGTTT
This sequence comes from Petaurus breviceps papuanus, assembly GCF_028583685.1. NCBI lineage: Eukaryota > Metazoa > Chordata > Mammalia > Diprotodontia > Petauridae > Petaurus > Petaurus breviceps. The sequence goes on along the minus strand of NW_027187380.1, from coordinate 23,584,670 downwards.
AGATGTGATCATTTAAATGCAAATTGGAGCTATAACAGCAACACAAATATACCATGGTAAAACTCTTCCCTTCTGACACTTACTAGCTATGGACAAATCACTTCATGTCTCTGAGTTTCTATTTACTGTCTGCAAAAAATGGGATAAAACAGGACTCTACTCACAGGTCAATTGTCAGAATCAAATAAGATGGTACACATAAAATCTTTGTAAACCTAAATGTTCTGTGCACTGCCACTGGAGGCAACAGGTTGTTCAAAATTGGAGGACTTCAATAAAGGGTTGGAGGACCACTTGCTAATTGTATAGCAGAAGAATTTCCTTTTTAGTTATGGGTTGAACTAGAGGTCTCTTTTAACTCTAATATTCTGTGATTCTGAAATGTCTGCAGTTATTATTCAGAACCTTTTGTTGGCTGATTAGTTGCCTAATCAGTCATAGGCCAAGTAGAATCAATTTCCCATCTTTTTATCCCAACCTTATGTAACACTTCTGCACACTCAGGTTGGGCAATGCCTTTAAAGGTATCTCTGTGACCCTGATGCACAATATACATATAGTGGGATATGATCCTGATTGGCTAAGAGAACACTGCTCAGTAGCTGTGACAGTAATACCTACATGAGTAAAGAAAGTACTTCTTCAGATGGCTGGAGGACTTCAAAAGAGGCAGTTGTTAAAGGCAAAAACAGACTTTTGAATGGTGGATAAGATATCCCCTGTCCCACCAGACATGTGAAGAATCTAGCTCCTTACCATATCCCTTGACTTCTAGCATCTGCAACCCTACAGATTGCTAAGAATGGACTCCCCTTGAGATCATTTTCCCTATTTTTCGTTGAGCTGAGATCTGGCTTCACTACTGGTTAAAGAGTTCACTTATTCTCTTGCATATTCTTTGATCTATTCTAATATGTAAAACATTCAATTTCTGCTTTTTTTATTTTAATAAAGAAATACTCTAGGCTATTTATGATGCCATTTTTATAACTAATATTTGGTGGAAGGGAGCTAAGGTGGCAAGACTGAGCTATATGATCAGGAAAAGTAATTTTTATTCTGAAATGTTTAGCATCATACCCCTAGACTACAGATATCTGAGGTTTGGTAGATAGATATAATCCTAACCTAAAAACCCTCTTGGAGCTAGGAGAGAGAAGCTTGCAGCCAGTCACAACTCTCTTCTTGTTACTCACATGGCTATAAATTACAGTTTCTTTTGGAGGAGAGGAATAGATCCCAGATCAAATATCTATCCATACCACACATAGGCCAGCCATATCTTTACATATACACAGCCTAACCACTTACATTTTCCACATGTTTAAAATTTCATCTGCATGATTACAAAGTCAGTAACATACCCTCCAAGAGAGACTGATGATTTCACTGTAGACCTCATTAAAGCTTGTTGGTAGTACATCATCTGTAAGGGACAAAAATATTAGAAGATATCCAACCTCTCACCTCTCTGGATAGTGTCTGTTCCCAAACCACCTCTAACAGACCAGCAGTTCCCTCCCAAATCCTAGGTTTAATGTGTCCTCATCAACAACAGAAGGTATACTTCCATGGTTGATGGGTAACTCCCAACTCCAAGATAAGTGGTCTTTACCAACCTTTCATTTGTTATTTAAAAGACAAGACACTGATTGAAAAATGCTCTAGAAATTCCTAAACAAAGAGATGGAAAATAAACTCTAAAGCACCATCTTCCTTCATATACTGTTGACAAACTCCAATGATTTAAAAAAAAACAGGAAGTAGTAATGGCTGACAGATAATATCTTCACCACTTCCTGGTTCTAAAGTTGATATTAATCACTCTCTGTCCTCTTTCCCTTCTCTGTCCCACTCCCATCACACAATCTGCTTCCCTGGACAACATTGACCCTGGCACAAAAAAATACATGGTATGCCTCTGTAGGAAGCACTTCAGATCCAGGGATAGCCATTAATATTTTTTTACCCTGGACAGACTCTGAAAGGGCCTATGGAGAGAGGTGGGTGGGGAAGGGGGGAAGAGGAAAGGGGGGGATGGTGGAGGAAGGGAGTAAAGAACAAGGGCTACAGTATAAGGGACAAGAACCAATCCCAGATCCATAGATAGCAGTACAGCCCAGTTCAGACCTTAGAAATCAAACCCATAGAAAAGCCAATGTCTTTCAACAGACAGAAATAGGAATTCCAGAGTCTGTCACATTTGTTGCATTATACAAAATTCAATCTTACTGGAGCTTATTAGAGTAATTACCTCTTTTCTGACCAAGGAAATTGTCATTTTCTGTAAAACAAAATACAAAAATTATTGAGCGATTAACAAAACAACTTTACTTTTTAAAAATGAACTTATCTCTTCCTTATTTGAATAATTGTCCATCTCCAACCCTGACCAAACCATAGCAGAGCTGGGTAACAAAGAGATGATGTAGATCTGATCTGCCAATATCGTTATGAGTTGATTTGATTCTACCACAATGTATATAGATGAACCTACAATATAAAACTGAGACAACCAATAGTAATAGCTTATATTTATTCAGTGCTTTAAACATTTGTGACAGTATTATTATCACCACATTTCAGATGAGGAAACTGAGGCTCATAGAGGTTGAATACACAAAATCAATAAGCTAATGAGTGGCTGAGTTCATATTTAAGTCTTCTGACTCTTAAAGAGTCCTGTGCTTATACCAACCTATCTAGTCAAAAGAACTTTGAACTTGGGTTTTCAGTATTTCTCTGTCTGTATGTATTATGTAAATATATACAGGTATATATATATATATGCATATATACTTATATGGTTTTATATGTGATAGTTATATATACATATATAAATAGAGAGAGAGACAGAGACAGAGAGAGATATGTGTTTAATTCTGTGCTCTGTTAGATATATGTGAGGATCAGTGCAGTGTGACAGAAGGCCAGCTTTGGAGTAAAAGAAACCTGGAATCAGTTCCTACCTGTGGGACCCTGTGTGACCATGGATGGGCCAGTCACTGAACTTCTTGGTGCCTTAGATAACTGTCTAAGATTATAAACTGCAAGTGAACTGCTAATCTGAATTGGTAGACAGAGTTTGCACATTGGAAGTCCCATATACCAATGAAAACATAAATCTGGGCCGTCCCCCAAAAAATAGATAAGTGTGACATATATCAAGTTCCCTTAACATACCTAGCTATATATACTAAATGAGTTTATTAATATACAAAAATGGAAATATTTCCCCAAAAAAATTAACTTTACAATTTAAAGTCTCAAAAATTATCTTGAAAGCTGTTTAAACTAGTGTCCATCTCTTAGATATCATCCACAAGATGGTGCTATCCCCAGAAGCAATTTTTGCCCTAAAAGAGCCAGATAAATTACTGGGTATAAATAATCAGAATTATGGAGTAGGGTACTCCAAATTCTGTTCAGTCAAAATTAGGGCTTCTCAGAGAGAGGCCTTGATGACCTTCTAACATATGTTTCCCATTAAAATCAACAAAGAACTCCTCTAGCTCAAAAAGGAAGGCTCTAAACCTCATCTTTCTTCCTCGTCCACTGGGTGGGCCAATGCTACCCTTTCCCATTAAGTATAAAGTTACTTTCAGCCTCATTTTTACAAGCCTGGTTTTCTTATTTTTGGTATTGTTTTGTGCTGTGACTCACAAGTTCTAGGATGAGTCTTAAAATTCAGGGACTCTAACATCTGTATTACTAAAACTAATTTAGTTCTTTTGTTTGTTTTTTGGAGAGGGGAAGGGAGGGCAGTTGGGTTTAAGTGATTTGCCCAAGGTCACAAGGCTAGTTTTTGTGTGTTAAGTGTCTGAGGCCGGATTTGAACTCAGGTCCTCCTGACTCCAGGGCCGGTGCTCTACTTACTGTGTCACTTAGCCACCCCTAATTTAGTTCTTCTATCAAGGATCTGTGATTTTATAAGACTGGGAACTACTGTAATTTAATAGATAAATCTTAGAGAGTTGACCAAAGTTCAGTGACGTGGTAAAATTTTAATTCAGATTTTCCTGACACTGTCTGACATTCTCTCTACTGCACTACCCTACCTTTCAAATGAATGCTTAACTAGTAATAAAACCACAACTCTGAAGAACTTTGTTCTAGTTACCCTGAATTGCTTCATCAACAATCCTTAAAATGTTTAGCCCATTCTGCCAACCATGAAAATAAGTACTGGCTCACTTGCCCAGGACAAGTTAAAAAAAAAATTCTAACGAAATATGAAACAGATTCACTTTTCTATTTTATTTTTTTAAACAATTTTGGGGAGGGGGTAAAAGAAAGTGGGAGAGAGATGGGAAGAAAAGTTCTTCGTGTGTTTGTTGCCTCACTTAAGTCCAATTCATTTGCAAGTCAGAGCATCACTTTCCTGGTGTCACTGGTCCTCTTAGAGAATGAAAGATGAACAACAAAGGAAGGTGAAGAGCAGAAAAGGGAAGTGAAGAGGGCAGTCATGGGTAAAGTGGAGCAGCCTCCCTGCCCACCTTTTCCACTACTGGCTGCTCCTTCAGTCACTTCCTTTGGCTTACTGGTCAAGGTGGCAAGGGTAGAATATGACTTACTTCCAGTTGTCATTTCCAGATTCTCTCTCTACCTCTATCATGCAGTAACCTCTCCTCATTTGGGGTTCATGCTATTCACATCTACCACCAATCAAAATCTTGGTAGCTACTGTCTATACACCTCCAAATCATTCTCCTTTATACATCAATGAGCTCAATACCTGTCTCAATTTTTCTCACCTCCTCACCATAACAAGAGGACTACAACATACATATCAACTCTCTCTCAAATGCCCTACCCACTCAGTTCCTCAACCTATTCATTTCCTGTGACCTACTCCTCCACCCCACCTCAGCTGCACACAAAGAGGGTCATAACTTTGATCTTGCCATCATCCACCAATGTACTACCTTCACATTCAAGAATTATGAAATCCCCTTATCTGACCATAACCTATTGGCTTTTCACCTCTCCCTCTGCCTTCCATTGCAAAACCCTAGTCTTTTTCCATACTGTGACCTCCAATTCCTTGACCCTTCAATTCTTTCCCAGGCTATCTTCCTTGCATTTAGCCACTCTCTCCTTTTATTTTTCTCCATCTTGACTCCTAAGTGAACCAATTCAACTCTATACTGTCCTCCTCTCTTGAACCCCTAGCACTTTATCATTTTACAAATCATGCCCTGCCAAGCCTCAGCCTTGGATCATACCCACCATTTGCCACTTTCACTTATTCAACTATGCACTTCCCCTATACACCTATACACTTGCTGCTGAATAAAGGTGGAGAAAATCATGCAACTATTCTTACTGGGCTGAGGACAAGTTTATATTATACAACTTCAACTGGGCCCTTGCTGTTGCTAGGCAATCCTACTATACCTCCCTTATCAATTAACCCACTCTCCATCCAAACCTTTTCATCCTTCCTCAAACCTCTCATGGCTTTTCCTCCCCCTACTCTCCCAGATAAGAACCTTGCCTCTTGTTTTAAAGAAAAAAATGAGGCCCTTTGCCATGAGCTTCCTCTTCTCCTAATTCCTCATCTCAAATCACTTATATGCCTCCTTTTACTACCTATTATTTCACACCTGTTTCACAAAATAAGGTAGACTTCCTCTTACCAAGGCTAGCCTAGAGAAGTTGCATGTTCAAATGATCCCATTCCTTCCTGTCTCCAATAAATTGCCCCTTTGTCATACCCACTTTATCACTTATTTTCATTTTCTCCCTGTTTACTGGCTCATACCTTACTGTCTACAAATACGGCTATGCCTCTCCCATCCTGAAAGAAAACAACCCTCACTCGATCTTTCCATCCCCACTCTCAGCCTATAGCTCTTCTGCCTTTGTGGCTGAACTCACAAAGACCATCTATAATACATGCCTCTACTTTTTCTCCTCTCACTCTCTTCCTAACCCCTTATAGTCCAGCTTCTCACCTTATAATTTTACCAAAATTGCTCTCTCCAAAATTTCCAAAGTTGTCAAATCCAATGGCTTTTTCTCAATTGTCATTCTCTTTAACCTCTCTACAGCCTTCTATACTGTTGTTCACTCTCTTCTCTCTAGGTTTTTTTGGGACACCACATTCTCTTGGTTTTCCTCCCACATATTTGACCACTCCTCTGTCTCCTTTGCTAACTACTTGTCTATCTAACTCCCTCTGACCATAGATTCCCCAGAGGGTTCTGTCTTGGGTCCTCTTCTCTTCCCTTTCTATACTACTTCACTTGGAGATCTCATCAGTTCCCATGGATTTAATTACCATCTCTATACTAATAATTCTCAAATCTACATATCCTGCCCTATCCTCCAACCTCACATCTCTATTTGCCCTTCAGACATCTTGAACTGGATGTCTAGTAGACATCTTAAACTCAACATGCCCAAAATAGAACCCATTATCTTTCCCCCTAAACCCAATGCTTTCCCTATTATTGTAGAGAGTAACATCGTCTTCCTAGTCCCTCAGGCTCACAACCTGGGACTCATTCTCAACTTCTCACTTTCTATAACTGCCCCCCCCATATCCAATATGTTGCCAAGGCCTATCAATTTCACCACTGCCCCCTTCTCTCTTCTGATGCTGCTACCCCTCTAGTACAGGCCCTTATCACCTCATACCTAGAATATTACAATAGCCTGCTGGTGAGTCTCCCTGTCCCAAGCCTCACCAAGTCACCACCTGCTCAATAAACTCCACTGGATAAAATACAAAATACCTTACTTGACATTTAAAGCCTTTCATAACATAGTCCACCCAACTTTTCCAGTCTTCTTCTACCTTGCTCCTATCATGTACTCTTCAATCCAGTGACACTGGCCCCCTTGCTGTTCCACAAACAAGACACTCCAGGGGCAGCCAGGTGGCACAGTAAGTAGAGCGTGGCCCCGGAGTCAGGAGGACCTGAGTTCGGATCCAGACTCAGATGCTTAGCACACACACACACACACACACACACACACACACACACACACACACACAAACTAGCTGTGTGACCTTGGGCAAGTTACTTAACCCCAATCACCCTCCAAAAAAAAAAATAAGACACTCCACTCCTAGGCTCCAGAAATCTTCCCTGGCTGTCCCCCATACATAGAATGCTCTCCCTCCATATCTCTGCTTCCTGTCTTCCCTGGCTTCCTTTAAATCCCAACTAAAACCCCATCTCTAACAGGAAGTCTTTCCCAAACTCTCTTAATTCTAATACAGTCTCTATTCATTATTTCCCATTGATCCTGCATAAAGCCTGTAAATCCATTAGATTGTAAGGGAAAAGGACTTTGGGACAGGGACTGTCTTTTTGCCTCTTTGTGTATCCCCAACACTTGGGACGGTGCAGGACATGAAGTAGGTGCTTAATAAATTTTTATTGAGTGATTGATTGAATATGGAAAGAGTCAACATAAATCACTAAGCCAGAAAACCTTTTTTGTAGTCAACAATTTTTTGAAAATGATATATAAGGCTGGCCTACACTACCTAAATAATTCAGATATTTTATCATGATTATAAGGGCCTGTCATCATTATACATTTGAAATTTCATTATTATGTACCTATTTCAGCAGATAGCACAGCACCCAGTAAATGCTGTCTTGTCGAGTCATTTCAGACGCATCCAACTGTCTGTGACCCCATTTGGGGTTTTCTTGGTAAAGATACTGGAGTAGTTTGCCATTCTTTCTCCAGCTCATTTTACAGATGAGGAACTAAGGTAAACAGGGTTAAATAACCTTCCCAGGGTCATATACCTAGTTAAGAGTCTGAGGCTAGACTTGAACTCAGATCCTCCTGACTCCCAAGCCAGTGCTCTCCACTGAGCCACATACCTGAAACAAAGTAGGCACTTGATAAATATTTACTGGTTGAAAAGAATGGAGAGGGGTGGCTAGGTGGTGCAGTGAATAGAGCACTGGGCCTGGAGTCAAGAGGACCTGAGTTCAAATCCAGCCTCAGACACTTGACACACTAGCTGTGTGACCTTGGGCAAGTCACTTAACCCCAATTGCCTTGCCTTCCCCCTCAAAAAAGGAAGAATGGAGATATTTACAGTAGATTTATATACAGACTTGAAAGACATTGGATCCTCCTAACAAGGTGTGATCATACCCAGGTAAGATTTTGGATCTATCCTCTGTCCAAAAGAGGAGCAATATTTTTTATAGATCTAGATGTTGACCCATTAGAGAGACAAAATAGAAGTATAATGTACTTTCTTCAAATGAATTCCTCCTCACCCAGCTGAGAAAAGTTTATATGCTGATGAATAGAATGATCCTGTTTCTTAGGAAGCAGTAAAATCAAACAACTACAGAAAAAGTGATTATTTTCCTAGAATCTCAAGAATTATGTGAATGGCAACTAAGGAAAATGCTCTCAAATTAAGAGTACCATCATGGGGAAAAGATACCATATGCTGCCAGGGGTACAAATTTCATACATACTCCCACAAAAATGCCAAAGATAGAAATATCAGCATTATCCTTAAACGAATGAGCCATGGTATTGGGGAAGCATATATTCTTTTAATTTCCTTTTAAGTTTCTCTAGGAATATTTTTAAAATACTATTTCTCCAAATTAAAACCTTCTCTAGACCTTCCCCTTTAGGAAAACAGTAAGAACAAAGTTTAAGGTCTTCCTCTGAAACTTGATAACCAAACTTAACTCTTGTCTAGATGGAATCACTGCCCTTCTCACCCACCTGGGGTGATTGGTGCCATGACCCACATAGGGTCACTGTCTTCTCTTTTGAAATTCAAAGTTCAGATATTGATCACAAGAAGGTACTATTAAAGGGAAATGATAGAAGGAAATGAATGGTCAGGATCCTGGAATGTTAACCCCAAATTGTATTTGAATATATTATGATCATTTCCTTGTTAAAGATTCTAGTCAATGTTACATTAGATCTTTTTGGGGCAGAGAGCCAGGCTGACCAACATTGGGGACTATGCCAATTTAGACTCTCTCTCTCTCTCTCTCTCTCTCTCTCTCTCTCTCTCTCTCTCTCTCTCTCTCTCTCTCTCTCTCTCTCTCTCTCTCT
>NW_027187380.1:23568046-23575594 GCF_028583685.1 Petaurus breviceps papuanus | reverse complement strand
TCTCTCTCTCTCTCTCTCTCTCTCTCTCTCTCTCTCTCTCTCTCTCTTTCTCACAAAGCTAGAAATGACTTGGAGAGTATTCAATAAAATTGTTTCTAGAACATTTGAGCCTAAATCACAGAGAATGATAATAGTATTAGTGTATTTTTCCTTTGATAATACTATAACCAAAAGAGACCTGCAAATATTTAGTCCTCAATTTGCCTTAGTTTTAATAGACATATTACCATGTAGCTACACTTGTGAGTCAACAGTACTACTGTCTCAAGTGATATGATATGAAAATAATTTTCTATTCTAGTTCATGTGGTTTTCCTTTGGCCCAATACTTTTGTTTCCATGACCATAATCTCCTTAATCAGAGGCTTTTGCAAAATGAACAGCCAAAACAGTATGTACTTCATTTGATTTTGTTACTCTGATAGGGTTTTGCATCTGGCATTGTTTTTTGTTTGGTTTGGTGTAGTGCAGGTTTTTTGGGTAGTTGTATATATGTAATTTTTTTTAATGTCCTATATTAACAAACATCTGAGTATCTCATTGCAACATGCTTTGGTAAGACAAGTCCATCATATGTAACAACTCCCCTCACTCCCTGCTTCCCTCAGTTTGGGTCATTGGTGTTTCTTTCTTTGCTTTAAAAAAAAAAATCTGGTCATGTTTATGTTAGTAAGTTTGTGTTGACTTGTATGCGGTGGAGAGATTTTTTTATCCCTTTCTAAATGACTTCATCAAAGCTGCATCCCACAAAACTGAAAGCTAAAAAAGGTTATCCGAAGAAAACCTCAGTGTTGATCAGAGAATATTACCCTATCTTAATTTGTATACACAAGATGACAACCTAAAAGAAATTAAGACTTCAGTTCTGGGGATCAAATTTTCTTCCTCAAAGCAGGTGACTTCCACCCACATGCACACACCTTCCATAATGAGTCATTTTCTAAAGGCCTTTGCTCATATGTTTTCCTCTTCAAAGAGGTTCCAGAAGGTGGGATAAGAGAAAGCCTCTAAAACCTCCTGCTAAAACACACCAATCTAAACAGGAAGTGGCAATGCTATCTATGTACACATGCTGATATCATCACTTCCTGGCCCAAATTGTCAGGAAAAACAAGACATGCCCTCTAAAAGCCCCCAAATCTTAGGCTATTTAGGAATATGACATTATCCATTTTTATTTTGGTTGGGAGCTGTGGTTTCTTTGATGGTAGGAATTCCCAGCCTGGAAAACTCCTCCATTTTGCAAACTGACCACTCAGCTATAATTTATAATCTTGGAGAGTTGCCCAGGGTACTGATAGACTGAGTGATTTTCCTATGTTCACACAACTAGTGTGCGTCTGAAGGTTGGACTTGAACTCAGATCTTCCTGACTCTAAGATAAGCTCTCTATCCACTATACTATATGGATATATTTATTCTATAAAAGACATATTTAGATCTTTTTATATTATCTCATGGGCAGCTAAGTGTTAAAGTGGATAGAGTGTCAGGCCTGGAGTCAGGAAGACCTGACCAAAGACCAAATCTGGCCTCAGATGCTTACTAGCTGTGTGACCCTGGGCAAGTCATCTGACCCTGTTTGCCTCAGTTTCCTCATCTGTCAAATGAGCTGGAAAAGGAAATGGCAAACCACTCTAGTATCTTTGCCAAGAAAATCCCAAATGGGGTCATGAAGAGTTGGATGCTACTGAACAACAACATGGGTTATTTCATATGTCTTGGGCCCCATTCACTTAGTCTTCCAATGAGTCAGCCCTCACTGAAATTAAGGGAAGTTAAAGTAGCTGGATTACTTTTCTTTCCTATTATTCTAGACAAGATTAAGTAGATTCACCTAGAAGAAAGAGCACCTTAAGTATCTTGGGTGTACTTCCATGCCCAATGGCTACTTATATCCAAGACCCAAGTCATTTAGACATATATACTAATCACCATTCAAAAAAGAAAAAAAGGGGTGGCTAGGTGGCACAGTGAATAGACCACCAGTCCTGGAGCCAGGAGGATCTGAGTTCAAATCCAGCCTCAGACACTTAACCTTTACTAGCCGTGTGACCTTGGGCAAGTCACTTAACCCCAATTGCTCTGCCCTCCCCCCTGCAAAAACAACTAAAAAAAAAAATAAATGCTTTAAAAAAAATAGATACAGCATTCCCCAAAAGATCTGACATTCTATAGATTTCCTTCTTCTATTGAAGTAGTGGTTACCTCATTAATTAGCTGCCTCTATTTTAGCAGTCTTCCCTTTATATAGACTCTTTCCAGAAGTAGCCCAAAAAAGAGTAGAAATAATTTCATCCACTTAAGGTTTTTACTCTTTTTGGAAATCTCCTCTTGTACAACCAAGGTATTTCATATGTACTGGAAACTGAGGTCTAAGTGGGTTACCAAATCAGAAACCTCTTTCACTTTCACCAACGCTCTTTTCTTCTTACAATAAAATAGTTTAATACAGAAAGATACAGTAAGATCATAGAACCATAATGGAAAGGGCTTTACAGGTCATCTACTTCTATACACTTGTATACAATATAAATACTTGTATATATATTTGTATACACTTTCCAGTGAAAGGAAATTACTTGCCCATTGTCACAGAGATAGCTGTGATTTGAACCCAGGTTCTATATCTCCAAATCCAGTAATCTTTCCACTGTATCATGTGGTTTAAATACACAGTCAAACCAAATCATAGTCTAAGACATAGCAAATAGAATGAAACACTTCATAAATCCTCATCTCCATCTCTACTTCCCCTTAGAGGCTGCTTCTGATAGTCATGCTGAAGTTGAGAGTGAAAAGAGGGTGGAAGGCAAGGTTCCAGGGCAATCGAAGGCACATGGCTTGCAGGAGAATTAACAATTGTCATCCTTCTACTGCATGACAGACTGACACCATCACAAGAAGTAACAGTACAGAAATGGAAGAAAAAAGCTGGTGGGAAAGAAAGAGAAAGAGAGAAAGAAAAAACAAATTAACCAAAAAAGAAAACATGCCAAAGATCAAACATTAACATAACTAATGCAGCTTGCAGCTCAGCCTCTCTTCACAGAAGCTAGATTTTCTGACATTCATCTGAGAAATGATATTCTATATATGTATCACTACAATTTTTTTACATCTTAATATTTAATTTTTCCTAATTACATGCAAAACAATTTTAATATTATTTCTTTTTTCAGATTTTGAGTTCCAAATCTCTACAAAAGTCAAGAAAAATAAAGAAAAAGTATCTTTGATCTGCAGTCAGGCTCTATTAGTTCTTTCTTTGGAGATGGACAACACTTTTCATCATATGGCCTACAGAATTGACTTGGATCACTGTATTGCTAAGAATAGTTAAGTCATTCATAGTAGATCATCCTACAATATTGCTGTTACTGTGTTAAATGTTCTCCAGGTTCTGCCAGTCTTGCTTTGCATCATTTCATGTAAGTCTTTCCATGTTTTTTCTGAGAGTATCCTGCTCATCGTTTCTTAAAGCACAATAGTACTACATCACAAACACATACAACAATTTGTTCAGCCATTCCCCAACTGATGGACATCTCCTCAATTTCCAATTCTTTGCCACCACAAGAGCTGTTATAAATATTTTTGTACACATAGGTCCTTTTCTTTTTTTTTTTAATCTCTTTGGGATACAGACCTAGTAGTGGTATTGCCTGGTCAAAGGATAGACATGGTTTTATAGCCCTTTGGAGATAGTTCCAAGTTAAGCACTGTCATTTTGAAGAAAATATTTTTAAGTGATACAGAAAATATCTTGATTTCACTCTGCAACACCCTTAAACTCTCTGAGCAAGAGACTAGATTAGTTGGCTTCTTAGGGTTCTGTCCAGTTCTAACAAGCACAGGGGTCAAGGTAATCATAGCAAGAGGGTAGACAGGACTAGATCTGAGATTTCATTGATATAAGGGTGAGGGGAATGTAATTCTTCCCCAGTTCAATTGATGTAGTCATAGAATATAATCACACATGATGAAGTTTCAGTGCACATACAAAATATGTCCACATTCTGTTCCCTTTGTGGGGTGAGAACATCCCTCAAACTGAGTCAAGAAAAGAACACACCACTGACTAATAAAACAAATTAGCCTTGTCTATGTAAGCATCAAATACCTAAAACCTAAAGGAACTTGAGGCAGTCAAAGCTCAGAATAGTTGTAGAATAATACTTTTGGGGTGATGTGGAGGAAGGAAGGATTTCTCTGTCTTCATCTCCCCTTCCCTCTTAGGTCCTGGTTTCTAGAAGTATTGTGTAAAAGACTCTATATAGAGTGCAAGAGTTGGAACATATGGTAGAGGAAATCCCTGGGCCTATACTAGAAGACTGCAAGGAAAGGGAATGGATTTTCTTAATTCCTACTCTCCCCCATCAGTCATGTCATTGGAGCTATTGGAGCAGAAACATGCACAAAAGATCCACATGAAAAAAATTTATTAAATTTTTAAAAAAAGATCCACATGGATACAGAAAGACAGTCCCCCCACAAGAAAGGAAGAAGCTTCGAGGAAATAGTCCTTGAAACGAAAGGAAAGAATAGATCTTGGGAACCTTGCATCCATAGCAGAGATTCTAAACCCTAGGAGAGCTTCATGAAGATTCTACAAAAAGAGAGAGAGCACTTCCAGGACCTGTGATGACAAGAGTTATCAGTTGCCTTTGTCATGTTTTTATCCCACATACATGTCTCACAACAATTATATTCTAAAGTTGAGTCAACTCTCCCCAGGAATGCTTTGTGTATTTGTGGAAGAATGAGCTCCAGATTTACAGAGGACGTATTTTGCATCTAGTCTTACTATAGATCAGTAAATGCTTTTGATAAGAACTGATAAATGACAACTGGTGGATTGTTAATGAGGAGCACACTAGTGTGGGCTATACTCTTATTGAGTTAGAAGCAGTCAAATAAATGTTTATAGATAAAGCCCGAGGGTAACAGCTGCCCTCTGAGGAATGAACTCTCAGGTTCCAGTACAATTTGAGAGAGTACCCCAAAGAGCTTTGACTTTAATTCTACAAGTTAAAAATATTTTGCTATTTATAGAACAGCTCTCCACTGACATGTACTTTTATTCTCTTCTTGAAAATGCTCTTATTTCTCCTCCAAGTTTTAGCTTTTGTGAATCTTTATAAAGCACAATGGCCCAAATTCTTGGAGCACTGGGAAGTTACATGATTTGCCCAGCATGTGGTAGTTGGTAACTGATCAATACAGTGATGCACAACTCCAAAGGATTCAGATAGAGAAATAATGGTCTCAGAGTGCAGATGTAAGCATATTTTTAATTCCGTTCTTTATCTTCCTCAGTTTTGCTGGGGGGGGGGGGGGAGGAGGGGTTAGAACATGGCTAATGCAGAAACATTTTTTGGATATTCATCCAAAACATGTATGAAAAAGTAATATATAAATAACATCCTATTTCTTGCCTTCTTCATGGGTGGGGAAGGGGGTGGAAGAAGGGAGAGAGCTTGGAACTGAAAAGTGAAATAATGTAAAATAAAAATAAAATAAAATAAATGACCTTGAACCCATCTTGCTTGCTCTGAGACCAGGATTCTATCTACTATGTCATGCTGCATCCCAATCACAGCAAAATAGGAATAGTAATAATAACTCACATTTCTATAAGACCTTAGTATTCACAAAGCACTTTTCTTATGTAGTGGAGCATTTGGAAACCAGCTTCTTCAGGTAGAAGAAAAGGCTTAATACCTATCTGTAAAACTCTGGAAAAAAACCAGGGTGTACTCTCTATTTCAAGGACACCAATCCACTCCTCCCTCATCCTAAAGAGAGGAGAGAGGGAAAATTTCTCAAGGAGGAACAAGCAATGTGCAGATGCTTGAACTGAACATTCACACAAAAAAACTGACAATTTTGCATTTGGGTTTTGCTTTTGGTTTGGCAAGTTAGAGTTCAAGCTAGCAATTCTAGGAAAAGGCTAAAAGGATCCCTGATGTCATAAGCTTTTCTAAAACTATTTTATAATAAATAATATTATAAATATAATAAATAAATTATATTGGATATTTGAAAACAGTGTGGTACAATGGATAGGGCCATTATTTCTGATTTGATCCTCAATCATGAGTGGCCAACATCTTAATGTTTGAACACCATGAGTATTCTCCAGTGCTTTTTTCTTGATCCCCTCTAAAACACCAAGGCAAAAGCAAAACCTGAACTCACAAGGCTTCCTCTGTCAAACCAGCATGCACATCAAACATCAGCATGCTGGCCCACCTCTTTCTCCTTCTACAGAAAGACCTATATTTGATCTAAACCTTATATCTCTTCCAGTGCCCTAAACAGAATTTTTCATATACTGTAGATGCTTAATTAAGGAATCTTAATTTAATTGCATCATGGACACAGTTCTTGGCTTTTTTTTCTCCTCTCTTGGTCCTCAGATCTCATTCATATTATTGGAAGGAGTGTTATAATGGCTACCTCCTGACCTCCCCCTCCTCAAAACGAGATAGAAGAACTTCAGAGCTGTCAGTTACCCATGAAAAAGCAAAGCTTCAACCCCAGTACAGCATTTTATTCAGTGATTCAGTTTCCATAGCAACAAAGCATACAAGGACACAGCAATTATCTGCTATCTGACAAAGAACACTGACAAGGGCTGCTATGAAAACAGAATGTGAAATAGTGAGATAGATTGAGGTAGCAGAAAAAATGATCATCTTTGCTTCCGAGACCAAAAGGTTTCTACTGCATTTTTCCTCCTCAAGTTCAATTCCCATCTTATCTAATCTGTGGAAATAATTGGTCTGTCCATATGCCCTCACTCTAATTCAAGGACTGAGGTGTTTATTTGTAAGGTGAAAAAAGGGCCACTACCTTAATGGACACTGTCTCATGAGCAAGCTAAATACAGCTGGGGGTTACCAAAATCCAGTTCCAGTTCAGTTTTCAAGGTATAAAGGTCTGATCCATAAGGGACCCTTTTTTGACTTGGATATTTCTCTATGACAGACACAACCATGTTTGGAGATCATATATTTCTTTATTTTACATATTCCTTTATATTAATGATTAAAGAATCATTGAATAAGGGGGAAGAAAGGTATATAGGTACAGCAGATGGATAGCACAATGGACAGGGTGCCATACCTGGAGTCTAGAAGACCTGAGTTCAAATCCAGCCTCAAGCTAGAAGCTATATGACTAATATCCTCATCTGTAAAATGGGGGTAATAATAGCACCTGCCTCCCACAGTTGTTGTGAGAATAAAATGAGATAATATTTGTAACGTGCTTTGCAAACCTTAAAGTGATATAAAAATGCTAGGCATTAAATGTTAGCTATGGAAACAACAGGTAACACAGTGGATAGATTATTGAACTTGAGCTCAAGAAGACCTGAATTGAAACCTGCTTTAAACATTTACTAATTATATGACCCTGAATAAGTCACTTAATCTCTTTCCACCTCCGCTTCCTTATTTGTAAAGTAGAGATAATCATTTCCTTTAACTCACAGGGTTGTTATGAGGACAAAATGAGATAAAATATATAAAATGCTCTGCA
>NW_027187380.1:23554381-23568036 GCF_028583685.1 Petaurus breviceps papuanus | reverse complement strand
ACTACCACTACTACTACCACTATCACTACCACTACCAAAACAACCACTACCATCACCACCACTAACACTACTACTACTACTACTACTACTACTACTACTATAGGAATAACTCCATACCCTCCATATCTGTCTATATACCTTGAAAATTGAAATAGGACTGGATTTTGGTAACCCCCAACTATTTTTAGACTGCATATGAGACAGTGTCTACTGAAGTGGTGGTCCTATTTGTACCTTGCAAATGATAGCTAAAAGCCTCCTGACCAGAGATGGATGGTATCTAACAAGACCTAGCAAGAATGTATTTACTTGGCATTTTTCAAATCAAATCAAAAGGGCTTTAGGAATAAGACTGCCTATGCATATCCCCCAAGTTAGATACCCAAGAAGGACCTGCAAAGAATCAATCAATCAAGAAATATTTATTAAGCACCTAGTATGTGCTAGGCACTATGCTAAGCCAAGGAAGAAGTATAGCAATTGAGAAAGTCAAAATTTCACAGGAGATAAAAAGTCCAAGAAATAAGCTGACAGTAAAGTTTATAGCCTCAAATACCCTTTCACAAATGTACAAAGGGTAGGCAATAAACAAGAAATACCAGAAGTCACACTGCAAGGAGGCAAATTTGACTTTCTATCTCTGTTCTCTGCCAAGGAGAATGACCTTAGGACTAGAAATAACAGAACAAAAATTACTAACAGGGAATTGGTACCTAAGATAAATAAGAGAGCTTCTAGCTGTCCTTGAAGAATTCAAGGGACATGGCCCAGTTGAACTATGTCCTTGGGTACTGAAAGGACTGCCACATACGATTGCTGGGCCACTATCAGTGACATCTGAAAAAAACAACATGAAAAACAAGGATACTACAAAATAAAAGAAGGGCAAGTGTTTTCTCTTGTAAAACAAGAGAAAAACAAGTAAAAAAAAAAAACACAACCTACAAATTACAGACTGGTAAACTTAATTTTTGATTCCTGGGAAAATTCTAGAAGGGATCATAAAAGAAATGGTTGGTGAACATTCAGAAAGAAAAATACTGATCACAAAGAGCCAGTTTTGTTTCATCAAAAACAGGTCATGGGACATGCTGATCTATTCTCATTTTCTTTTTTTGACAGGATTACTAAACTAGAAGATGAGAGGAATCTTGAGGATAGTGTTTGCTGATATTTTAGCAACCCTTGTATAGAACATCTCATATTATTAATGTGGAGAAGATGAAGAAATGTGGATTAGATTATCTTGAATTAGATGGACTCATAATTTGTCACGTGGTCAGGCTCAAAGAGTAGTTGTTAATGGTTCAACGTCAATGTGACAGGATATTCCTAGTGCAATACTCCCCGGGATCTGTGCCCAACCCTGTGCTGTTTAACATTTTCACCAGTGACTTGGACAAAGGGATAGATGGCATACTCATCAAATTATCAGATAACACAAAGATGGGAATGATAGCTAAGACAGGGGATCACAGAGTCAGATTCCAAAAGGGTCCCTCTTGACAGGCTAGAGCATTGAGATGAATCTATTAAAATTCAGTGGAGAAAAATGTCAAGGTTTACACTTGGGTACAAAAAAATTAGCACTAGAAGTACACAATGTGGGAGGCATGGATAGATAGCAGTTTGTCTAGAAAAGAAAACTGAACTCATTATCTTTCCCTCCCCCCCAAAAAAAACCCTCTCTCTCTTCCTAACTTCTCTTTTTCTATTGAGAGCACCACCATCTTCCCAAGTCACCCAGGTCTGCAGCCTATCTTCCTACACTTCTTATTCTCTTTCTTACCCCTCCCCTTATAGCCAATCCTGCCCATTCTACCTTCATAAAATATGCATCCCCTCTTCTCCTCTGATATTGCTATCACCCTAGTTTTTTAGCTCAAGCCTAGATTTTTAGAAGAAATTGCCAGTTGGCTCCCCCTGCCTCACCTCTCCCTACTCCAATCCATTCTCCATTCAGCCATCAAAGCAATTTACCTAAAACACAGGTCTGTCCTGTGTTTACCTAAAACACATGTCATCCCTTACTCAATAAACTCCAGTGGCTTCCTGTTCCCTCCAGGATCAAATATAAAATCCTCTGTTTGACTTTTAAAGCCCTTCATGACCTGTTCCCTTCCTACCTTTCCAGTCTTCTTCCACTTTGCTCCCTTCATGTATTCTACAATTGAGTGACACTGGCCTCCTTGCTGTTCTTCCCACATGACATTTTCACTGGCTGTCCCCCATGCCTGGAATTCCATCCCTCCTCATCTCTGTCTCCTGGTCTCTCTGACTTCTTTCAAGTCTCAGCTAAAAGCCCTCTGTCTTTAAGAAGCCTTTCCCAATCCCCCCTAATACTAGTGCATTTCCTCTGAAATCATCTATAATTCATCCTGCCTACACCTTGTTTTTTACAGTTGTTGGAATGTTATCACCCCCATTAAACTCTTTGAAGGCAAGGAATGATTTTGACTTCCCTTTGTATCCCCAGAGCTTAGAAGAGCACCTGACATATAGTAGGTGCTTAATAAGTGCTTTCTAAAAGTTCACATTGATGAGTCAGCTGTGTGATATGGAACAGAAATATCTTGGACTCCATTGAAAAAAAGCTTCCAAAAACAGGGAGATTTTAGTTCTACTGTACTCTACCTAAGTCAGGCCTCATCTAAAATACCGTGTTCCATACTGAAAGACTTAAGAACACTTCTGCTGGAGAGTGTCCAGAGGAAAGCAACCAAGTTGGTGAAAGGCATTGAGTTTTTGTCACATCAGGATCAATTGAAGGCACTGGGCACAGTTAACCTGGAGAAGAGGGGGCACAGATGTATGTCCTCCAGTATTTGAAGGGCCATCATATGGAATGGACTTCCTCAAGAGGAGAGGCAGGTATGTTATAGTATATATTTCTTGATTTATGGGTTGCAGCCTCTGTAATCCCAATACTCAAATTCTGTGACATGAGCCTAACTCTTTCTTTAAATTAGAAAAGAAATTAATTTTTAAAGCATAAAATTGTTTAGGTAATTTGCCATTAGCCAAGGAGGGCTCATAAAATAAGCCTTAGAGCTGGAAAGGATCTTATGGGCCATCTAGTCCAAGGAGAGGAAGTTCCTTCATTTTGCAGTCCAAATTTTGCATTTTGGAAGTCCAAGACTTGCCCACAGTAACAAAGGTATTAAGTGTCAGACCCAGGATTGGAACTCAGGTCCTCTGATCCCAAATACAGCACTCTTTCTGTTACATTTCCATCTTCATGCTGCTTCCTAAAGAGGAGTAAAGAACAAGATCTTCCCATGCTCAGATTCCAAAGAAAGCATGGAAATCAAAGTTTAAATTTAAATTTGGCCCAGTGGTTGATTTAGTTGTATCCTGCTTTGCTTCTCACTCCCTGTTCCCTTTCTCTATCCCAGTACCTTAGTCATTGTCCTCCCTTGACTCTGAACATAGACCCTTTTAGTCTTTCTCTTCTGGTCAGCATCCAAGGGTACCTGAGCTAACAAGAAGGTATTTGTTCTTGGCTTTACACATTACACATTCCTCTACAAAGCACACTATGTACAGAAAGTGTTTTGCAAAATTTAAAGCAATATATAAATGTTAGTTATTTTTGTTATCACAGTGCAAAGCCCAGAAACATACCTGTTTACCTTATCTTCATTTGGATTGGTCACTCGATTTAGGCCATAGTCAAGGACGTTATCTGTTCCTGGCTAAGAAAACAATCATGAAAATCTTCCATGAGAATCCTTTTTTGTTAGTAGGATTAAATTACTTGTCTCCTTCCAATTCATGTTGTACATTGGGTAGATTTGTTCTTCCTCCTCTTCTGAAGAACCCTAGATTGATGAGCCATAATCTCATTTGCCATAATTATGATTATCCCAGAAACCTGCAGTAGGGGTTTGTTGTTGTTAATGAGTTTGAATAAAAGAGGGACCCTTCTTATTAGAGGCCAGGATCCCCAGGGCTGAACCTAGCTAAAAGTGATGTTTGGGCACAGGATAGGGAGAGGCAAATGCCCTGAGGACTTTGCGGAGCAATTGGTAAACTGGTATTTTTAAATAAATAAATAAAGTGGTGTGGTTTTTTTTTTTTTTAGCCATCTAGGAAGAGGAACATACTTAAAAGTCTGCAAAAAAATTCTTTTAAAAAAAGCAAATTTCCCAAGGATCATCAAATTATCTTGTTAATTAGTAGTAAATTTCTTCCTGAAACGTCCTCTCCTGGCAGAAATCTATCTTCTGCTTGTCTCCTGACTCTAAAGGTGGAATCTCATTCATTATAAAATGAACATCATTGAAAGTCACAATTCTATATATAAAAGAGGGCATTCTCTTCTCCCCCTCTCCATTATTTCAGTCATAGAAGGGCTAGAATGTAATCACAAAGTATAAAGCAGGTTTCCTACAATCCCACAAAAATGTGTTAATGAATTCTTTAAACAAATTGAGATTATCAAGTCTTGGTCATTAAATAAAGGCAGCTGACACTATATAGGAAAGATTTTTTTGATTAACTAAGAGAATCAGTCACTCTCTGGGACTATAGATAAAGGAAGCAAATCATTCAGCAGTAGAAAAGTTTGAGTTTGAATTCAAGTTGATATTTTTCCAATTCAAGTTTCAGTTTGCATTCAAGAGTCAGAGGAAATTGTGTAAAGATATTCATATACTGTATCACAGGGTAGCAAGGGAAAGGAGAGATTTTCTCTTCTTCCCCTTACCCCACTGGAAATATCAGAGCTACTGGATCAGTAGGAGACACTGCATCCAAGCAGGAGAAGAAATACACACTTCAAACACAGAGGTCACCCAAAACAGGAAGTAGCTTCAGAGAGGTAGCCCTAGAGATCAAGAGTCAACTATGGAGAGGAGCAGACCCTGCTCCACAACCAGCAGAAATACTGTACCCAGGGAGATCTTTGTAAGGATTCTGAAAAAAGAAAAAGCTTCCTGTAGTAACAAGAGTTGTAAATTGCCCCAAACATGTTTCACCACCATTAGACTTAAAGTTTGAGCCTACTCTTCCCACAAAAGCTATGTATATTTGTAGGAGACTGAGATCCAGGTTTATGGAGGGAATATTTCTTTACCTATTGTTCTTACTACCTTTCTTCATAAAGGCCTTTGCTAAGAGCAATTAATTCTACTGGATTATTAAGTATATCAGTGGGGGCTCATGAGCCAGAAGGTTATATGAGTAGCCAACCACATGCCTAAAACCCAAAGGTAGTGGTGATTCCTTGACTAGGAACCGAACCTTAAAGTTTGAGTGCAAGTTGGGACTATTCCAGATAGGTACTATGTATATAGTCTCATATGATGCTTTTGATTACAATTCTAGAAGTCAAATACATTTTGCTATCTTTCAAGCTCTCAAGCATTGCTCCGTGATTTTTGAGGAATAGTTCTCCACTGATAATCATCTTACATTCTCTTAGTGACAAGATT
The DNA here is from genome assembly GCF_028583685.1 of Petaurus breviceps papuanus. Classification (NCBI taxonomy): domain Eukaryota; kingdom Metazoa; phylum Chordata; class Mammalia; order Diprotodontia; family Petauridae; genus Petaurus; species Petaurus breviceps. Next base: position 23,562,601 of record NW_027187380.1, on the reverse strand, counting down.
CTTCTGTCTCTTCTAAAGTTTAGCATTTGTGAACTTTTATAAAACACTATGGCCTGAATCCCTACTTTCATAAATAGGACATAAAAATGAATTCTCCAACTTCCAAAACTGTCCATGGTTTCTGCTCATAGTAGAAGAAATAACAGCAACAGTATTCTAATGATGAAAGGACCGTTGGAAAACCATCCTAAAGGCATCAAAATGTCTGCCACCTGCCAGTTACACAACATTGTTTTTGTGTGTATTACTTTTCTGTTTGGCCAAAAACTACTCATTCCTCACGTGAGAGTGGTGGTTAAAGTTTATGCCAGAAGAGTAGGAAAGAATGTTGGTTTCATTTATTTTTTGGTTGGCTACTATTCTCTTCTGACTCCTAGACCTCCTAGCTCCAAGAAGTGGAAAAAGCCCAGGTAAAACATGTCAGGAGACATGTTTATAATGGTTTCATGAATTATAATGAATAACTTAGTCTCTGGGTTCTCCAAGAACACCAAGGTATACCCTCATGTGATCTGCAAGTCACTCCCTTCATAACAGACTTGTAGACTCTGAACAGGTTGTGCAAGTCCTTTCCCTAATTAAGTCTAGCAGCTCACAAAACCAAAATATCTACCATACTATGAGCTCCAGCCAAAAAAACATATTTTCTCTTCTACCCAAAAGAGATACTTGGGCATTTAAATGTCACAAATAAACCTCCCAGTTGGTACAAACCAAGCACCATAGATAGGCTGACAGTAAGCTTGGAGTTGAATGAACATGGGAGAATGAGAAAGATGGGAGAGCCTTGGATGGAATTCATAGGCAGGTACAGGGTGAGTAGAACTTTGCCTTAGGACACCAAGCTAGAGCAATTCTTTATTTCTTTATTAGGTAACCACTATTCTAACATCTCCCTAAAAGGTTCTCTATAGGCCCCTACTGCCATGTAGCATAGCTACCATCCCCAGGATCCCTTATCACTTCGGCACCCCCTCTCTCTCAGGTTTGCCTTTCCTCCTTAACTCCCTATCCTGATCCAACCATCGCCTCAATTAGATTGTCCTCCATACCACCTTTGTTTGTTCCTCCTCTCCCCTTCTGCCCCATGTAAAATAATTTCTAGTTATGAATCTACTCACAGGGCATCGGTGAACCAGCCAATAAGCTTTTTCTTGACAATCCAACGCATACCTGTCTGCTTTCTTCCTTTCCTTTCCAGTTCTGCAAAGTCAATAACACAATAAAAGGTCAGCAGCACTTTGTTCATTTAGGATGACCTTTGGTCCCCATCCCTGATAATCTGCCTCCTCCTTCCCTTTCCCATCCTTCCTGCCCAGCAAAAATAGCTTATGTTAGGGGCGGCCAGGTGGCACAGTGAGTAAGAGCACTGGCTCTGGAGTCAGGAGACCTGGGATTGGTTCCAGCCTCATATACTTAGCACCCACACAAAACAACTGGCCGTGTAACCTTGAGCAAGTTACTTAACCCCAATTGCTTTAAAAAAAAAATCTTATGTTAATAATTATTCAATCTTGACACCAGGAATTAAATGAATGAATGGGCATTTATAAGCACTTACTAAGTACAAAGCACTATGTTAAGCCCTGGGGATACCAATGGTAAAGTAAGAGATAGCCTACTCTCAGGCAACTCATATTCTAATGGGGGAGGAGGGAAAGGGGCAACAAATACAGGAGGTTTCAGCTGCGAATTAGACTGAAAAGGCCAGAGGTCCATTGGGGTAGCATCAAATGGTAAGGCATCCTCCTTCTTGTCATTTCCATAAATAAAACTTTATCTGTTGCTGATATTGAGTCATTTAATGGTACCAAGGACTCATGATAAGAATCTCTTTTCTAGGTATTCAGTAAGTTGGCTGCTGAGGAAGCAGGGGTTTCAGCACTGCAGAAGCAGTTGCTAAGTCATATTTCCACAATGGTTGTTCCTTCAGACAATGACTTCAGAAGCAGGGCCAATGAACTGCATGGTCTCATTGTTCCTCGCTATCTTGGGAGTTGTTTCCACCTGGGTCCAAGGAGAGGCAGAAGTTGCAACGATGTTCCCTGATTGTTAGATTTGGAAAGGGATGTGCTTTCACACTACAACAAGTCCTAGATAAAACCTAACTCTCTGGCACCTTAATTTTTCCCTGATATCTCACTTTATGCTTATGGAAATTACAAAATCAACATCAAAGTAAGACTGTCAATAAGAGGTCAAGGCCCACAGCCTTCTAATAGAGTATAGTGACCCATAGAAACGTGCCTACCTTCCTACCTGGGGTTCTGTTCTATCACACTGGATGGTGCTCCCGAAGACAGGTGTTTTTTTTGAAGCCTTGTTTTATTTTGAAAGGGTTTTCATTCCTGTCTTTTTACTCTTCTTTGTGTCCACATTGTATCAATATCAGAAAATTATGCTGAGCTTCCCTGCTACAGGGGAATGAAACCTACTTAAATCCACAAGAATGGTTGGTCAGTGTTGCCATATCAGAATTCAGAACCAATTACCAAGAACAGCATAGTACCACTTGGCTTATTCTCCATAATGTATATTTTCACAGGCCAAGAGCACAATGCAGAATGATGAATGTATGCCATGAAAAGCAGAGCTAGTGGATTTATATCCCATATAATGCCTTTTGAATAATACATGGAAAGCCAGGTTGAGTAAATAGTTCCAAATGTATGGTGTTCTGGTTTGGGGTTGTTTTTTTTTTTTAAGACCACTGTTAACACCACCATAACTGAACTAAGTAATTACATTTACCACTAGGTATGTTTGTGCATGCTGAAGGATAAATGGGTGTTTCTGAAGAACCATGGGGTTTCTATTATTCAACGCAGCCTTGCAAATATCCTCAGTTTTTAATTATCTGTGCCACTGAAGGGTGGATGAATCCAAAATAGGAAATAATCAAAAAGCCATTTTTTACAACGTTTGGATTTTTTTCAACAGATTTTCTTCTTAACTATATTTTGTTAATAGTTAACATTTTTTAAATATTTAATATTAAAAAAGTTTATATTCCCTGAATAATTGGCAGTTACCAAGAGGGTCTAAGAACAAGTTGGATAAAAGAAAGAAGGTAACCTTTTTCCCCCAGTGAAAAATCCAATAAGTGAATTCATTACAGTAGAATATAAACTCCTTGAGGGCAGGGACTGTTTCATTTTTGTTTCTGTATTCCCATCACCTCACACTCTGCCTTGCACAAAGCAGGCACTTAATAAATGTTTATTGACTTGTAAATGGATAAAACACTGCCAGAGAACTGAGAACAGGCATCAAAATGAGCACCCACTCCTAACGAGTATTCATCTTTTTGGGTTGGGAGAGGAGAGGCAAGGCAGTTGGGGCTAGGTCCTCCTGACTCCAGGCCCGGTGCTCTATTCACTGTGCCACCTAGTTGCCCCCAATATTCATCTTTACAACATATCCTTCCCTCTAGAAGAGTAAGAGACTAAACCCACTGCTCTTTCTCATATACTACATATGAAATGCCACTCAGTCAATGAGTCAATGTATTTAGTGCCTCCTATATGCTGACCTCTGTGAAATGCTACCTAAGGCACACAAGTGCATTATGTGAAAAGTGGAACTCCCTGTCCAATATAATCCAGTAAACATAACTTTTATGATGCTACTATTCATAAAGTCTCCCATATGCAAAACACTCGAGTTGGTCTTTGACTGCTCACTCTTTCTTACCTCTCATACCCAGCTAGGCATCAACACTTTTCAAATTTTCAAGGCCTATTGATTCTACCACTCACCATTTCTGGAACTGGTTCCCTCATTTTCCATTCCCACTGCCAAGACCCCAGCTTAAACAGTCATCTGCCTGGACTATCACAATGGACTTGCGGCAGGTCTTCCTGCCTTAGTTCCACCCTCCGGATCCGTCCTGCACACCCCTGTCAAACTGACTTTTCTTCGTGGATCTGGTGACGTCACTCTGCTGCCCCACTCTTCAATGTGTTCCTGTTGCCTACCAAGAGAATGGTGGGTGGTGACATCCAGGCACACAATAGATAAAGTGTAGGGCCCAGAATCAGGAATGTCTAGATTCCAATATGGCCTCAGACATTTACTAGCTGTGTGATCCTGGGCAAGTCACTTAACTTCTGCCTCAGTTTCCTCAGCATCAAAATGGGGTGATAATAACACCTATCTCCATGGGTTGTTGTAGGGAATCAAATATATTTATATATGAAATAATATTTTTAAAGCACTTAGCACAATACCAACATACAAGAGATGCTTAATAAACACTTCTATTCTTCCTTCCTAATAACATTCAAAGCTCTCTACAATCTAATGTCACCTTTCACTTCTAACCTTTCCATATTCCTCTAATCCAGGTCCTCTATGTTCTTAAGAAACTGGATTATTCACTGTTCCCTGTTCAGGTCCTGTAGTTTCTCACCTCTGTGCTTTTGGAATGTTTTCTTCATTCTTCTCCTTCCTGCACTTCTTCCCCCAAGTCTGTTGAATTTCTACCTAAGCTTTGAAGCCCGACTCAAATTCTACCTCTACTTCAACAGTTGACCTTTCCTGCCTTGGGCCTCACCTAGTATTTTGCACTCACCATGTATTATTTCCCTATTAGATTACAGGCTCCATCCTGCTAAATATTGTGTGTAATCTAATCTTTCTCTTTCCTTTTGATTAAGCAGAGGGCTCTGAATGTGATAGCCATTTAATAAATGTTAAACAAATTTTAGGATGTGGAACTTTTAGGGAGAATGAAGTTGAAGAACATGGATCTTCTCCTTTCTCCCCTTTCCCAATGGCCTGGCTCTTTCTGCTTAAACAGAGCTCTTCAAAACCACATGGAAACAGAGGAGGAGGAGTGAACAGGGCAAGAAAATGGTTTTTCTTTACTCACTTGTACTGTTCTTTGGCCTGCATGATGACAAAGTCCCATTTATGGTTAATCTTTTTGTTCAAAAAACTGTAATTTTCCTAGAACAGGAAGAACAAAATGAGAACTAAGAACACGTCGCTATAAGTTGCATGGGACAAGACAGCAGGAGACTCTGCTAAGTCAGCTAAACTGAAAAGTGTCTAGACAGGGATTGTTTACTCTAGGTTTTTGACACAAGGTATCTCTCAAGAGACATCTTACCTCAAAGAATATTGCTAACTTCTCCAAAATGTATCAGAACAAATTCTCAACCACTCCTTAAAAAAAAAAATCTACCAAAAAGCTATTGGGGAAGTGAGGAAGCTACAGCATCAAATAACACTCGTTCAAAATGGGTGATAATCATTTGTCTAGACCATTTATGTGAGATTACCTGTGTGATTTTGGGAAAGCTACTCAAAATCTCCCTGAATCTCAGTTGTCTTTTCTGCAAAATGAGGGGGTGGTCATTGACTTAACCTATTAGAGCATTGACTTAACCTTTTTAAAATATAGAAGCAACAGTAGTATCTAAACTATCTGTCCAAAATTCCAACTTTTAAGGGTTAGACTGTTTTCATTTGGAAATCTGGACAGAGCAGCAAGGTCCCCCAATGGCTCTCAAATCATACCACATAGACCACTGAGTAACACATAGTGCAAAGCAGGTCCTGAAGCAAAGCTTTTGACTCAAAAACAGCAGCTGATAAAAAGTTTCTGGTTCTCTAACCCCACTTCATACCAACTGCATATGGAATACCTGGGTGATGTTATAAATTGTGGCAGATCCTCAGGGGGACATAAAAGTAGCTACAACATACTGAGATGTGGGAATGAGGGACAGGAAAAGCACCTACTGAGAACCAACGTTAAACAAAAACACACAGTTCTAAAGCATCTCTGTACCTTTTCGTATTCTTCTAAAATTCCTTTCTTCTTGATATTTCTCTTGGCTAGATAGATGGCTAAAAAAGGAAATGGATTATATTCCATCATCCAAAGGTAGTTTTTTAGCCCCTCTCTGGGAACTGATAGGCTGATTTTTAGGGGTGATATAATAAGACTGCAAAAAATTTTCAGCAGACATGGTTCTTATTCTCTGAGAGCTTACCTCCTAAAACTAATACTAGCCAGTTGAGCAAACAGAAACAATATAAAAACAATAGTAAATAATAATTGATTTATATGTTTTAAGAAATATATTACATATACACTATATTTATTTGGATATTGCATGTTTTGATATTTATGTTAATATCTTATATTCATGTTAATTACACATAATTAATATTGAAAATAAGAGGACAAACATAAAGTCAGTGAAGAAATAAGGTAGCAGGGTTTAGTGGATGTTAAGGTGCTCTAAAGAATCCCGGTTTTGAGATCATCCTCAGCTTATCTTTTATATACCTAATCTATCCGTACTTGTCTCTGGGCTGTGAGTTCCTGGAGAGGAGGGACTTTTTGCCTTTTTTTTATCCCTAGTGCTTAAAACAATGCCTAGATAGAACATAACAGGCATTCAATAAGTGCTAGCTTACCGATTAATGAAGATCAATTAATTAATTAATATTAAGAAGGCCAAGCCTGCATTCAAGAAGACCTCGGTTCAATTCCTGCCTCTGACATATACTTGCTATGTGACTATGGCCCAATGTACCTCTCTAAGATGATAAATCAACAGAGGAGTGGCAGATCTGCATCTGTGGAGAGAATTTCCACATTGGACATTTCTCAAAACAATGAAATCAGAGGTCCAACTGCCGGAAAAAGAAAGGGAAGCAATAGCATACAAAGAATAAGGAAAGGAGTACTTGCCTATAGTAGAGGGGAAAGGAGAGAGGAAAAGTATTTACCATAGTCTGTGTCTTCAGCTGACCACTGCTGAGTGGGCCAGAAATAGGGTGTCTGTAAAAGGAATCAGAGAAACTATTCTTGGTGATTTATCAGGATCTTAGCTTCCAGATTACCTGAGAAGAACCTTACACATAGATCCAAAATATTACCAACCCCCATTTTCTCCCATCCCTGGCATTTAAGTCCCAATGATGCTTATTTTTAAAGACATGAAATAAATCTCTTGGTTTCTTAAGAATAGAATAGTATTACAGGTGTCAGGCAGGGTTAGCCAAGGGTACAACTCACCTGAAATCGGTAAAGACTGTTGCTATCAGGTTTGAGGATGAGATTCTTAGGGTCCTGCAGGGGGTAAATGTAGCCATACTTGACAATGAAATTCCCCAAGTTGCGTGCCTCTAGAAAGAAGCAGGTCAGACCCAGAGACTGAGATCAGGTAAGTGCTCAGAATTCCTACTATCAAATTCCCACATGCACTCAGCTCCTCCACCACTACCCAAACTGTGGGAGAAGTGAATTCATCCTGATGAGCCCTCATTCTTTTCAAGCACTATCAAAAGATGAAAAGGTCTAGTCCAGTCATAGGGATCTTTATGGGAAATAGAAATCAACCAAAAAACAAGAAGCATTAATTAAGCATCTGCACCTGCCAGGCACTGTGATAGGAGCTAGAAAAAGGTAAAACAATCCAGCCCTTAAGATGCTTATGTTCTAATGGAGAGATATGCTATACACACACAGACACACACAAATACACACCCACATACATATACACCCACATATGTATGATATATGCATATATTATGTGTGTATATGTGTGTATATTTCTATTTACTTATATCACAGGGTGGTTGTGAAGAAAGTTCTTTATAAACTTAAACTTCGTGTGTGTGTGTATATGTGTCTGTATGTATTTAGACCCTTCAATAAAGTTCTGATTTGCCCATGGTCTCAAAACTAGTATCTGAATATTTGAAGCATCAAACATGATACATGTGTATATATGTGCTCACACATACATGTGCACACACACACTGGAAATTTAACAATCAGTTTTCATAAGCCTGTACAAGCTGACTCCAGTTATCTTCAAGGTACTCTCATGCCCATCCAACCTCATACTGTTGTTGTAAAGAAAGTGACTTTGCCAACTGTAAAGCTTTATATAAATGCAAATGATTAAGATAGGGAGGCAGTGCAATATATATTATAGGGAAAGAATGCTAGACTAAAAATCAGGAGACCTAGGTTTGAATGCAATTTCAGATACTTACTAGCTTTGAAACCATGGCAATTCATTTTACTTCTCAGACTCTTATTTGTAAACTAGGGGATATGATATTGATACTCTCTATATCATGGGGTGGTCATGAAGAAAGTTTTTTTTATAAACTTAGAGCACTATACAATCGCAAGCTATTCGTGTATATATATATATATATATATATATATATATATATATATATATATAT
>NW_027187380.1:23496205-23554371 GCF_028583685.1 Petaurus breviceps papuanus | reverse complement strand
TATATATATATATATATATATATATATATATATATATATATATATATGCGCATGTATATGTATATGTGTATATTCATATATAAAGGCTCTGTGAATTCAAGAGTACCAGGGCTTCCTCTGGCAACACAGTCCTAAACTCATCTATGAGTTAATAGGTAAGTCTTAAGAAACTACCTAAGACACAAAGAAATTAAGCAATTTATCCTCATGAAGTTCATGAAAGTCTTTCTAGGTTTTTATGAAATTACCCTGCTTGTTATTTCTTATAGCACAATAATATTCCATTATAATCATATACCACTACTTGTTTAGCCATTCCCCAATTGATGGTCATTAGGGTATATACTCTTCAAGGAGGGACCATGCCTCCTAATTCTTTAGTATCCACAAAAGAGTCTAAAAAAATGAGGGAGGGAGGGAGGAAGGAAAAAAGGAAGGAAGGAAGGAAGGAAGGAAGGAAGGAAGGAAGGAAGGAAGGAAGGAAGGAAGGAACTCACCTATGTTGCCAATCCAAAGCCTCTGGGCAATCCATTGTAAGATATCATTTCCTACAAGACAGAAGAAATCCATTGTAAGATATCACTCCCTACAAGACTGAAGAAATCCTCAAAAAACAGTCAGAGAAGACCCTTTGGCAAAAAAAAAAAAATTTGCTTTAAGACTTCTCTCCTAACACCACCCAAATATACAACATTTAAGAGAAAGGTGCTTGCAGAGAAAAAAAAAAACATAAGTGGTACACACACTGGGAATTAACACAACATTTTCAGGCTCAACATTTATGCCAGGCTGATGTTTGTAAGGGATTTATGTGTGTATGTGTATGTTTGTGTGTGTGTGTATGTTTACACACAGACTAATATACAATATATATGTAATTCCCCAGCACACTCCTTATACCATCTAACTCTCCCTTATAACAAAGACAAATAGTTTAAGTAGTAACATTTTATAGCATATGCAATATTCTACACCCATAGTCCACCACCTCTCTACCAAAGAGAGGAATAAGTATGCATTCATATATTTCTTTCTTGGAGAAAGAAATCCAAGCTATCAATAGTTACTTGGGGAAAGAAAAGTTCTATTTTACATGACTACATATGTATAACCTATAACAAATTGCTTGTCTTCTCACTGGGGGAAGGGAGTAGGAGAGGAGGGAGAGAATTTGGGGATTAAAATTTCAAAGAACAGATGTTAAAATTATTTTTACATGTAATTGAAAAGATGAAATATTTGAAAATTAGAAAAAATGTTCTGAACCACTAATAGAGAAATGCAAGTTAAAGCATCTCTCAGGCTTTACTTTACCCCAAATCACATTGACAAAGATGACAAAGAAAGAAAAGATAAATGTTGCAGGGGTTGTGAGAAAACAAGCATATTTATGCATTTAATACCAAGATAGCTGCAAATGAATACATGGCTGAGATATAAAAGTTCACATCAGAAACAAATTAGAGAAACAAGGGAAAACTTAGCCATCAGATTTATGGATAGAAGAAAAGTTCACGACCAAACAAAGGATAGAGAGGATCAGAGAAGTTAAAATGAATAATTTTGATTACGTAAGACTAAAAGCCTTTTGCATTAACAAATCCAGTAAAGCTAAGATTAAAGGGGAAATAATGAACTGGGGTGGAGTAGGGGGCAATCTTCATAGCAAATTTCTCGGAAAAAGGTCTCATTTCCAAGATATGTAAGGAACTGATTCAAATTTATAAGAATAAGAGAAATTCCCCAATTGATAAATGGTCTAAGAATATGAAGAATTCTGAAGAGAAGAAATCCAAACAATCTAAAAGATGTGAAAAAATGGTCAAAATCACTAATAATTGGAGAAATACAAATTAGAGCAATTCTGAGGTTTTACTTGGTACCCATGAGATTGACAAAGATGACCCCCAAAAATGACAAATGTTGGAAAGGCTGTGGGCAAATGATGCATTGCTGGTAAACCTATGAATGAATCCAATCATTCTAGAATACAGCTACTATGCCTATACCTCAAAGAGATCAAAGAAAGAGGAAAAAATATGTACAAAAATATTTACAGTAGTAGTTTTTGACCAAAAAACTAGAAATTAATGGGATGTTCATCAATTGGAAATGACTGAATAAAGATCTGAAAGTCATGGAATATAATTGTGCTATAAGAAATGAGGAAATAAATTATTTCAAAGAGACATGGAAACACTTGTATTAATTGATGCAAAGTGAATAGCAAAACCAGAAAAGTGATTTACCATCAATATTATAAAAACAATTTTGAAGACATATAAATTGATGAATAATGGAGCGGCTAGGTCGGAGTTGGGAGGACCTGAGTTCGGTCCTGCCTCAGATACTTAACACACACCAAAAAAAAGCTAGCTGTGTAACATTGGGCAAGTTACTTAACCCCAATTGCCCTCCAAAAGGCAAAAAATAAATAAATAAATTGATGAATAATAATATAAGAAAAATTAGGAGAATAATTTATTCAATACCAATGTAAAAAGAAACAACTATGAGAGCAGTAAGAATTTTGATCAATGCAATAACCTTCTATGAATCTCAAAGATTAATGACAAAGCATTCTATTCATCTCCTTACAGAGGTTGTAGAATGAGACATATAATTTTTGACATGATGGATATGGTCAATGAGAGAATCTGTCTTGCTTAACTATACATATCTATTACAAAAGATTTTGTTTGTTTTTAACGGTAGGGAAAGACAATCATTTTCGCTTCGTTAAAGAGAAAAATTTAATTTCAAAAAAAACTTGCAAATATTCCAAAAAGGAAAATGGCAAATGTTGGAGGGACTTCAGGAAAACAGGCACATTAATTACTCTTAGTAGAGCTGTGAATGGTTTGATTACTATCTAAAACACTTCAGAACCAGAATCCTACAATATGTTGTTTACAAGAAACACACTTGAAGCAAAGACACACACACAGAGTAAAAGTAAGAGACTGGAGCAGAGTCTACTATGCTTCAGCTGAAGTAAAAAACAAAAGCAGGGGTAGCAATCCTGATCTCAGACAAAGCGAAAACAAAAATAGATCTAATTAAAAGAGATGAGGAAGAAAATTACATCTTGCTGAAAGGTATTGTAGATGATGAAGTAATATCAATACTAAACATATATGCACCAAATGGTATCACATCCAAATGCTTAAAGAAGTTAAATGAGCTACAGGTTCATGATCAAATGAGATAAAGAGCATTACAAAATGTAAAACAAATAATTTTGATTATATTAAATTGAAAAGCTTTTGCACAAACAAAACCAAAGCAGCTGAGATTAGAAGGAAAGCAGAAAGCTGGGAAATAATCTTTACAGCAAGTATCTCTGATAAAGGCATCATTTCTCAAATATATGGAGAAGTGAGTTGAATTTATATGAATACAAGCCATCCCCCAATTGATAATTGGTCAAAGGATATGAACAGGCAATTTGCTGATGAAGAAATCAAAGCTATCTATATGCATATGAAGAAGTGCTCTAAATCACTTTTGATTAGGAAAATGCAAATTAAAACTACTCTAAGTTACCACCTCACACCTAGCAGATTGGCTAATATGACAGAAAAGAAAAATAATAAATGTTGGAAAGGATGTTGGAAAATTGGGACACTAATACACTGTTGGTGGAGGTGTGAACTGACCAACCATTCTGGAGAGCAATTTGGAACTATGCCCAAAGGGCAACCAAACTGTGCATACTCTTTGATCCAGCAATACCACTATTATGTCTGTATCCCAAAGAGATCATAGAAAATTGGAAAGGACCTACATGTGCAAAAATATTTATAACAGCCCTTTTGTAGTGGCAAAATATTGCAAATTGAAGTGATGCCCATCAGTTGCAGCATGGCTGAACAAGCTGTGGTATATGAATGTAATGGAATACTATTGTGCAATAAGAAATGAAGAACAGGCAGATTTCAGAAAAACCTGAAAAGATGCGCATGAACTAATATTGAGTGAAATGAGCAGAACTAGGAAAACATTGTAAATAGTATCAGCAACATTGTGTGATGATCAACTATAAATGACTCAGCTCTTCTCAGCAACACAATGATCCCAGACAAGTACAAAGGACTCACAAAGGAAAATGCTAACCACATCCAGATAAAGAATTGATTGACTCTGGATGCAGATCAAAGCATACTATCTTCACTTACTCTTTTTCATAGTTTTTTTTTTCCTTTTGATCTGTTTCTTCTTTCACAACGGTGTCTAATATGGAAGATTTTACATGACAGCACATGTATAACCTATATTAAATTGCCTACCATATTAGGAAGAGGGAGAGGAGGAAGGAAGGGAGGAAGAAAAATTTGTAACTCAAAGTCGTATAAAAATGAATGCTAAAAATTGTCTTGAATTGGGAAAAAATAAAATGCTCTTAAATGTTTAAAAAATAAAATGTTTAATGGAAAAAACTATGTGTAATTTTTTTTTAATAAACAAAACTTTTCACAACTATTCCCTAAAACTCTAAGAAATTAGATATACCCTTTGACCCAATGGTAATAATACTAGCCCTATTCCCCGAAAGAGATCAAAGAGAGGAGGAAAGTGTGCATTTTTCATGTGAACAAAATATTTATAGCAGCTCTTAAACAGCATCAAAGAACTAGAAACAAAAGGTTGCCCATCAATTGGAGAATTGTTGGAGAATGGTTATTATCATATATATAATGGAATATTGTTGTGCCATTCAAAATGACAGAAAGGACAGATTCAGAGAAACCTGAGAAGATTTATATGAATTGATGCAGAGAAAAGTGAGCAGAACCAGAAGAACAATTTATACTTAACAGCAACACTGTAAAGATAAACAATTCTGAAAGACTTAAGAACTCTGATTAATATGCTGATGAATCACAATTCCAGAGAACCAGTGAGGGAGCACAGTATTGACAAAGCAGTTAAAGAAGATGTAGAAGGAGACAAAAATATAATTTTAGACATGATCAATGCAGGAATTTGTTTTGCTTTATTATGTATATTTGTTATGAAGATTTTGTTTGTCCTTTCATTTTAAAAATGGGGGTAGGAAAGGTGAGAGAGAGAGAAAATAAATGTACATTGGAAAAAAAGCAGGGGGGTGGGGAGAACATTCATGTAAGGGGAAAAGGAGCTGATCAGGATACCTCTGATCAGTTGATATTCTACTCCAAGCACAACTGATGTAATTATAGAATGTAAGGGTCAAATAATAAGGTATTCGAGTGTTAAAATATTTAAGTTTTAATAATAAGGTTTTAAGGCATTAAATGAAGTGTCGAAAATATCTATATTTAGTTAACTCTTTAAGAAGTGTAAAAAACTTCTTCAGTCACTTGATGAAATAATAGGATGGAATATCATCCCTAATTAAGCAAAACATACTATCTAGGGAGTTAGTTGAAAAAATGGAAAGCTCTGAAGAATATAAGCGTTTTGAGTTGAGAAGAGAACAGAGCCTTTGATTGGCAAATGTTCCTCAACCTCTGAGAGGACAGAGAATCTTATCTCTTCCTCTATTCCATCAACAGCCAGAACTTTTTCAGCAGAGACCAGTCCCCCAGTAGGAAACACCACCCCCAATAGGAACAGGTCTAGTAAGCCAAGGCAAAACCAGAGGATATCCATGAGTTGAGTGAGGCTTAGCCCTACCTGGAGATAAACTTCCACAAGGAGTCTGGTTGAAAGACTCAGCCAGCAGAGATGCTATACCTAGGAGACCAATATGAAGATAATCTGATTGCAATTGATCTGAGTTTGACTACTTTTTACTGTTGTTTTTATTTACATTATTATAGTCATTCTATCTGTTGTTCTCTTGTTTCCATTTTCTTCATTCTACATTTGGAACTGGAAGGAATGTCACAGAGCATCTTGTCCACCCCCGCCCCCTTCATTTTACAGACAGGAAAACTGAGGCCCAGAGAGAGCAAGTTTCTTTCCCAAGTATCTAGTATACTATTAGTAAACAATACAATGCAAAGTTCCCAGCTTCACATCTCAAACCCCTCCACAATCTGACTCCCACCTCTATTTCCAGTTTTATTTTACATTATTATTCTTTACATATTTTCTGTCCCAGTCACATTTGCCTGCTAGATGTTTTTCACATATGGCATTTAATCTCCCACTTCCTTGTCTTTATACAATCTTCACATCTGAAAGCTAGGAGGTACCATTGCTAGAGTATCAAATGATTTGGCATCCGGAAGACAAGAACTTGAGTCCTGCTTCAGATTCTTACTAGCCGGATGACCTTGCCCTGGACAAGTGACTTACCTTCACCTCAACTTCAATTCCTTATCTGCAAAATGGGGATAATACTGTGTTTCCCCGATAATAAGACCTATCCCGAAAATAAGCCCTCCCCTTACTGTGTAAGATTCCTCTAAAATAAGCCCTCCCCCGAAAATAAGCCCTATTGAGATTGCTACTGTAGTGAAGGTGATCCCCAGCGCTACACACTACATTACGGTACCCTCTGTATGCACCGTCCCCCCCCCCGGTGAAACGCACACCGCGCTCCGAGCTGCATCCAATCAGAGCTGCAGCAGTGAGCACGTCATCCTGTTCTTCCCCAGTGATTTGCTTATTGAATAAAGGTACATTTTTTTGTTCACATTTACCTGTTTATTAAAATTGCTGTCAATGTTCATTAAAATAAGCCCTCCCCTGAAAATAAGCCCTCTGGTATTTTTCTGTCCAAAAAAATTAATAAGACAGTGTCTTATTATCGGGGAAACACGGTAATACCATCTATTTCACAGGGTTGTTGTGAGGATCAAACAAGCTATATATATATATATAAAGCACTTTGAAACCTTAAAACCCTATATAAATTCTAGTTATTTATCTTCATTATTACTATTTTATTGTTGTTATTGTTATATCTCCCCAGTAGGATATAAACTCCATAAGAGCAGGCACTATTTGGATTTTGTCTTTTTATCTAGAGAGCCTTCTCAAGTTTTACTGAAATCCCTAATATTCATTGTTTTGTTGTTGTTACAGTTGTTGTTGTTGTTGTTGTAAGGGAAGTAATAAGGGGAGTCTTATATATACCTTTTGAGGAACATGCCTCAAGTTAGAGCCCCTCTAGTGAAATATGTGCCATTGCTGGAGCTGTACCCTTCCAGTAACACATTTGCACTGGCCCTTTCTGATGGGGTCCGCAATAAAAAGGTGCACTCCACTGAAGGCTTGTGGTTGGACTCCATGTGCTGCCTTCCCCCTCTGCCGTCACAGAAGATGGAGGAAAGAACTTCAATAAAAAGCTCTGGCTTCTGAGTAGTAAGAGCTGCCAACTCAGGAGACTTTAAGGAGTAAGACAACTTCCATTCTCATTCTTCTCCCTTCCTTCTGAATACACACCGTGAGACTCTGAGAACTCACCCTTGGAGATGTTCACATCCCTCCAAAAGCATGTGCTTGTTGAGGTGACAATGAGACTAGATCTCAAGGGTATAAGTGACTCTTCTGCTTTATGTTTCTTTCATTGAGGACAAGTGACCAAACAGTAATCTTGAGGCAGGTTTTTCTAGCTCAGGTAGGTACTTCATGAACTCCAATAGTCTAGAATTACCAAGAGGTCCAGGTCCCAGGCAGCGTAAGTTGCTCCCTATAGCAACTGCAATGTTTTTTTTTTTTTTGAGGGAGGAAGACAAAGCAATTGGGGTTAAGTGACTTGCCCAAGGTCACATAGCTAGTAAGTGTGTCAAGTGTCTGAGGCCAGATTTGGACTCAAGTCCTCCTGACTCAAGGGCCAGTGCTGTACTGGCAATGTTTCTTAGAGTTGATGACCACCAACCAGAGTCATACTCTAGAATGCTGGATGCTATGGACTTTGAAAGATTTGCTCAGACATACAGAGCTGAGGTAAAATGAAATGACTGCTCAGTAGTCACACTAAATTTATCACACTTTGATGTTTGCAGTGTCAGTGTCCCATGAAAATATAATAGGCATTATTAGTTATTGATTCATGCTTTGCTTCTGTCAAAATGCATGCTTATGAGTCTTCTGTATTTTAAGTTTTTTTCTTTTGTGGTAGAGAAAATAAATATCTTTCCTATAACTGATCCATTTTTTACACTTACAATCTTCATATATATAATATTTTGTTTTCTCCCCAACTACATGTAAAAACAATTTTAACACTTGCTTTTTAAAATTTTTGAGTTCCAAATTCTCTCCCTCCCTGAGATAGTAAGCAATTTGATATAGATCATACATGTGCAATCATGTTAAACATATTTCTATATTAACACTGACTACCTTTCTATTCATCTCTTCTGGAGAAATTCTAGATATAAAGCCAAACTTAAGTTTTGTTTAAGTGACTGTCCCCATAATTCTGTTTTGGGGTCGGGGTACAAAGAGCCAGAGAAAATGAGGAGGAAAAAAGTCTGACCCTTTTTTCTAGAACAAAAACCATTCAGTGTAAGTCTAAAGTTAGGCCTCCTTTATTGAAAGTGCCCCTGCCCCTTGGGCCAGAGGATTTGCTGTTCGATTGTGATGCAATATTATTCTATTACATTCATATACCACAATTTGTTCAGCTGTTCCCCAATAGCTAGGAATTTGCTTTGTTTCCAGTTCTTTGCTACCACAGAAAGTACCATTGTGAATATTTCCTTTTAGTCTTTTATCTCCTTGGGGGTATAATACTAGAAGTGAAATCACTTCAAAAGTCAAAGAGGAGGAATAGTTTAGTAACATTTCTTGTATAATTCCAAATTACATTCCAGAATGTTTGGCCCAATTTTGCTCATAGGATATCTGAGAATAAGAATTATGGGTAACAGCATAGTTCTATCTAAACTGCTAGATGGTACAGTGGATAGAGCACCAGGTCTAATGTCAGGAAGACCTGAGTTCAAATCCAGCCTCAGACACTTACTAGCTTTATGACCCTGGGCAAGTCTCCTAACCCTGTTTGCCTCAGTTTTCTCATCTATAAAGTGAGCTAGAGAAAGAAATAGCAAATCACTCCAGTACCTTTGTCAAGAAAACTCCAAATGAGGTCACAAAGACTCAGACACTACTGAACAACAATCTAAACTGGCCATTACAGTGCAGTTATTGAAAAGAGAGTTTCATGAGAAGTAAGAACCAGATAGGATACTTGGGATACTTGGCAGTGGTATATTTCCCTCATATACATTATATATACATATATATGAAAAAATTTTCACCTCTACCTCTCTCTCTCTCTCTCTCTCTCTCTCTCTCTCTCTCTCTCTCTCTCTCTCTGTTTCTCTCTCTCTCTCTCTCTCCCCTTCTTTTTCACATATACACACACACACACAGTATGTTGGTTGGACGACCTACTATGTTGTCATTGTGCTCCAAAGTCTGAAAACATATCAGTCCATCAGGGGAGCTTCTCAGTGATGACCTATGTTCTAAATTCAGCCTGGGGATACACGTATGACTATACCAGCAAAGACCATTGCCTGGCTCCCTTGGAAGTATGCAATATTGAGGACATAGGGGCATAATAGTAGGGGAAAGCTACAGAATTTCTCTCCTAGTTTCTTAGAGAAGAATCTAACTAAAATGATTACAAATACCAGGTGCCCCATGAAAGCTTAAAAGTTAACCTAAAACAAAAAAAAAAAAATTAAGACATTATCACAGACTAGAAGACTGCAGCATCTCAAATTTCTTCCTTTTGTCTTCTGTAGGTATAATGGCAAGCAAAATAGGATTTTTTGCTGTTTTTCTAAATGGAGTTATAGCTAATCAAATGCCTTTAAGCCTCACCTTTGATTGTATCAAGAGTCTTTGATTGGAAACAGTATACATTGTATTGCCCTTAATAGGCCTAAGGGAGTTTGAAGATCTTCCCTGTCCTTAATAGGCCTGAGGGAATTTGAAACTCTTACCAGTCTCTTAATAGGGTGAATATGAATATAATCACATGGGAGGGAGGATCTTGCAAAAAGGGTGGAACAGGATGGAGCAGATAAGAGCATGAGCAGAACTGGGATCAGGCAGAACTGAGAGGGAGAATGTTTGTGATGTTGGTGCTTTCCTGTTGATCTGTATTACTTTCTCAGATAGAAGTTCTGTCTGGTGTCCTGTGTTGATTTCTCAGACAGAAGCCCTGTCTGTTGTTCTGAATTAGTTTCTCAGACAGAAAGTGAATTGAGATGATAGCACTGATAATGTGTATAAATATTGTTGTAGACCCGTTAAGCTTTGTTTTCCTAGAAACAGACATTGTGAAGAGCCTGGAGTGGAGAAGTGCCCAGGAGCTGAGATATGGAATGGGACTGGGGAATTGCCTATGTGTGAATCCAAGCAAGAATTGGGAGTGGTCAGCCCATGGAGAAGTATCCATGGGGTTTGGAAGCCAGCCTCAAGTCAAGATGAAAGAGGACTTTGAGATATTCTATATTGACTGATGAGATTTGTAACTTTCTGTGACCTGAAGGTGGATGGTGTTTTATCCCGTAAGGATGTTTGGCTTACAGATGATTGGAAGTCAGCCTCTAGTCAAGATGAAAGTAGACTTTACTTGGATATTCTGCATTGACTAAGGAGACTGTAACTTACTGTGACCTAGGGGTGGATGGTGTTTGTATTTTCTGCTACCCCTTAAAGATGACTATAAGATATATTGAATAATATGTTTTGCTTAAGACTGTGGCCACCTTAGTAATAAGTTGTTATGTTATGTTGTTGTGAATGCTATGCTTTAGTTTCTTGAATGTTATGCTTTAGTTTATTGCTGAATAAATAGAGTTCATTATACTATGTGATTAGACTCTTAAAGTTATTCACAGCAGCAGTCCTCAGGAGAGCTGCTGTGATTGGCTTTACAGTAGGTTATTTAGAATCCTTAACCTGAGCATTTAGGGAGCACCCAAAAGATGTAAATGTCAACTGGACTCTAAGAATATAGGGAGACCAGTTGGGCATGGTTCATAAGAGTCTATTTTGAGCTTATCCTGAGTCCTCAACAATTATAGATTTGATGACTAAAGCTTTCCAACAACTCACACTAAAGAGACTTATTTTCAATTTGATTTGATAAATAATATTAACTACTTATTATGTGAAAGGCACTATGGATAGGTACCAATACAAAAAAAAAAAATTTCAGTCTCTACTCTCAAAGAACTTACATTCTAAAGGAAGGGTGGCTCTGAGAAATATAAAATGCACATAGATTAGCTCCTCCTCCTTCTACTGTGCCCTGGACAAGGTAGGAATTCTCTGGGTCAGTTAGAAATTCTCCTTGATCCAGGTTCTTTTACTGAGGCCTTTGTTCTCTCCCTGGCCCAGTTTTACATCTCTTTTTATGGCAGCAACAATAGATGAAAAAGGGGAAGAAAAAGGAATAAACATTTACATAGCACCTACCTTAAGGCCAGGAACTAAGTTAATCACTTTACAAATATTATGTAATCTTCACAAAAACCCTGCAAGGTAGATGCTGTTATTATACTCATTTTATAGTTAAGGAAACAGGGGCAAATCTAGAGATTAGTGATAAATATCTTTCAATTAAGGCAGAGTCAGTGTCTGAATGTTAAGAATTATCCCCTCACTTTTAATATAAACTCCAAAAAGCAGAGGAGAGAATAACATTTGAGGGACCATTATGTTGCCTCTAGGCTAAAACAAGCTAATTGTTATAATGGGGTGGCTGATTAAATCACCAGAGACCAAGGGGGTAGGGAAGAAACTGTACGTGTCCTCAATGATAGCTACAGAATCCCCTGTTAGTTTGTTAGTTCTGTGAGTTATGTGGCCTGTTTAGGTTCCAAGGGAAGGTGGGAGAATTGTTAGATGCCTTCCAGAAAAGCAATAAGAGTTTTACTCTTAAGGAGTGTAAGAGTTTCAGAAAATATATTCTATATTTTCTTTCAGGTTAAATAAAACCTAAGTCTATGTTTTATGTCTTTTTAGCCTGAGAAAAAATAAGTGAAATGAGGACCCTTTTAGGAAAAGCAAAATTCTAATATTCTCTAGAACCTAATACAAATGTTATAATATATATCACAATATAGCACCATATGGAGGGATCAAGAAAAGCTTTACGGAAGAAATGTCCTCTCCCATCATTCTGCTATCTCATGAGATTAAAATGCTACCCCAAGAGATAAAACTCTGAATCTCTTCCACAAAAACAAAATGTGGACTTTTTAAAAAGTCAGTGCCTTATAAGGAACACCCTGGAAAGCCTGAGAAGAAAGGAAAAACTAAGCCATCCCAATTTGACATTCCTGACAATCAAAAATGGCCACATCTTCCAACAACCATCTAAATTTCCAAAAACTGAAGGCACTCCCCCTGGTTTCATGGGAAGGAACAAGAAAAACAGAAGTGAAATGCCCAAGGCAATATAACAGATTCAGAAGCCTGGACCTTCCAGAGATTTAGTAGTATGGCATAATACTTTCAAAAATTGTAGTTTTGCAGAAATTTCTAGATAAAACATTAGCTCCCTGGATCTAAGGTTTTAATCTTCAGAGAAGATGTTTCCTTCCATAATTTTGAGGAGCAAAGCCACTTGTTAAACAATATGATTGATTCACATACCCTTTGCCTTGTAATCTTATCTATAATTGTGGCTAGATTTGGATTTCTTCTTGTTCAGCCATTTTTTAGTCTTGTCTAATTCTCTGTGACCCCATTTAGGGTTTTCTTTTTTTTTTTTTTAAAGCAATCGGGGTTAAGTAACTTACTCAAGGTTACATGGCCAGGTGTTTCTGAGTGGGTAGTAAGTGTCTGAGCCCGGATTCGATCCACACGTCATCCCGACACTGGAGCCAGTGCTCTTGCTCGCTGTGCTACCTGGCCACCCCTAGGGTTTTCTTGACAGAGATACTGGAGTGGTTTGCCATTTCCTTCCCCAGCTCACTTGACAGATAAGGAAACTGAGACAAACAGGGTTAAGTGACTTTCCCAGGGTCACACAGCTAGTAAGTATCTGAGGTCACATTTGAACTCAGGTCTTCCTAACTCCAGGCCCAGTGCTCTATCCACTGCACCACCATGGATAGTCCATGTCTTTTACCAATCACATCTTCTGAGGAGTATCATGCCTAGACCCAGTTCAGCCACTAAGATTAGTTTACTTATATTTATTTCATGTTGTTACCAGTTGATGCCACTGTCTCTTCTTCCTCTTAACCTTTTGCAGCCATGATTGTTTTTACAGGAGTAAGACTCCATCTGAAATTCCACTTAAAATACCAGAGGTCCACAATTTGGTATATTCAATCCAAGTCACTTTCTGTAAATGTCACATGGCAGTATATAAGCTGTTATGGTGTCCTTTGCTGGCATTAAACTAATTACATCTAGTCACCCAAGGAGCCCTAGGATTTTTCTCCCACTTAACTACTTCCTAAAATAGATCAAATTACAAAATTATCCTGTCACTCACAGCTGGACAACTTGATCTGTAGTCATAGCCCAGCAGGTTGGCTCAGGTTCCCCTGGTCTGGCCTGGTTTTCTATCTACAATATTGGCCTTCCCAAGATGTATTTGTTTCACTGTCTCTTAAAGGGGTTCTTAACCAGGGATCTATGAACTTGCTCATTTGTTTGAGTATTCTGATAATTATATTTTAATATACCTGCTTTCTTTTGTAATCTTATGTATTTTAAAACATCATTCTGAGAAGGGATCCATATGCTACACCAGACTGTGAAAGGGGTCCATGACCCAAAAGAGATGTCTCTAACGCCCACACTCTAAGGAGTCAGAATTTACCAGGTTTGCTGACTTACTTTCACTCAAACTGACTTAAAGAATTCATAGGTTCTATATATCTTCTGTTCTAGCAGCAACCAGAAAGGCACAGAGTATTAGAGGAAGGGAAAAGTAAAGAAACTTCGAGGTTATGATTTTAAACCAACCTTTGAGACTAGGGTCTGATGCAACTACTTGCTACTACCACCTTCACCTTCACCTAGTATGTCCTTCTCACTGTAACCAAGAAGAGGACAGATAGGTGGCAGGCAGGTAGAGTGCCCAGTCAGGAGGACCTGAGTTCAAATCCAGCCTCAGACACTTACTAGTGGTGTGACCCTAGACAAGTCACATAACCCTGTTTGCCTCAGTTCCTCATCTATAAAATGAACTGGAGAAGGAAATGCCAAATCATTCCAGTATCTTTGCCAACAAAATCCCAAATGCAGTTACAAAGAGTTGTATAAGACTGAATAACAACTAACCCAGAGATCCTATAGTGTTGGGTATAAATCACTTTCCCTGATAGCACTGTGAATGTGTGCTATGTGTGTGTGTGTATGTATGAGAAGGATGTACTAGGTATCAGTGTGTGACTTCACCTAATGCCATTATTATAATGGATTACATATATTCTATTATAATCAGTCTTGGATTATCTTCTCCTTCAGTGAAGGTAAAGGTGCTATTAGCAGACAATTTTATTTTTTCATTCTTTCTATTTATATTGTTATAGTCATATATATTGTTGTCTTGGTTCTGCTTACTGCTTACTCTGTGTGAGTTCCTAAGTCTTCCTAGGATCATTTTTTTTAAAGACTAGGGTGCTCTATCTCAGCCAAGCTGGAAGTGCAGCAACCCTTTACTGAGCCCACCATTTCTTGACAGAAAGCCATAACCGCTTCTCACACACACACACACACACACACACACACACACACACACACACACACACGGAGACAAGACAGTGACACATTTGGGAACCTTCCAAGAAGCCTGAAGCCAACAATCCTCTTGACACCACAGAAGACAAGGCCAGTCCTACAGATCTGGTTAAATTCCAAGGGAAAAAGAATAACACCACCACCCATTTCACAATTTCTTACCTGTTGCTTATTGCTATTGGAAATCCATCACTGAATTAATAAAAGTGAAATTAAATGAGGCCAAGCTACCTGTGTATGGCCAGAAACCAGAGTGTCTTAATGGACTTTCTGACAATCTGGCTGAAGGGGGGAGGGGCCCCATTTCCCTTTTCAGTGACCATTTAATCATGATCTTAGTTTAACATTCTTACTCCAGGAAATCCAAGTTATTAGAGATAAAATTTATAAGAGAGGTAGGAATGGAATGGATTAAGTAAAATTCCCCCATGTTGGCTCTTCATGTCTGCTTGGTTGCTAGCAATGCCCTTTCCCCTCTCAAATCCAAACCTAACCACTACCCCCAAGGGTATTCTGATAGTGGATTGTGTATTGAAAGAGACTGAGAAGTAAGAAGATAAACCTCTTGTAGGCTAAATATTACCAGAAGAGAGAGCCTATAGAGATCTGACTCAGGGATGGGAATAGGGGTGGAACCATCTTGACTCTTGTTATATTTTGAGCATAAGCATTTAAACCACAGAAATGAGTAATCCTACAAATCAGGGTTTTATTTATTGTTCTGTCAATTTCTAGACTCAAGAAAGTGATGGGGTAAGTGCTAAAAATGCAGATTAAACTTAAAAGAGCATACTGTGTACTTTATAAAGGAGAGCCAGTCATTAAAACATTTATTATCACACTCTTGCCTAACTGGTTCTTTTGCATTAATCTACTGAGTCTGAATTTCATAAATTGAGGAAATTAACTCTTTGTTAGGTTATTTTGATGCCCCATATTGTCAGGATAGTAGACTTGTATCTCTGTTCCAGAGAGGTCAGGAAGGAATAGGCAAATTTGGCCCACAAAGGACAAATTCCATGCTTATCCTGTCCCCAGAGACAGAGTAGGGAGGGTGTTTGTTATCTGAAAGATAAAGGGAATTTTAGATTGGCTGCATAATAAGGATCATCTGAACAAGACCCCATCCCGTCTCACACAGCCTACTTCAGAGGCATTAGAGCTAAGCCCTTGAAAAGTGCTCTTCCTGTATGGAAGCAGGGGCTTGCAGTGGGCCTTCCCCCTTTGGTTCTTATTCAGGACTGGGCAGATATGTTTTTAAAGTTTCTAGGAAGGATAACCCCCAGATGTTAGGCAGACTGAAGTGGTACTTCACCTCCAATGGCCTGCTGTGAAAGGGCTTTTTTGTTGTTTGGTCATTTTCAGTCATATCTGACTCTTCATGATCCCATTTGGGGGTTTTCTTGGCCAAGATACTGTACTGGTTTGCCATTTCCTTCTCCAGCTCATTTTACAAATGAGGAACTGATGCAAACAGGGTTAAGTGACTTGCCCAGAGTCACATAGTTATTAAGGGTCTGAGGCCAGATTTGAATTCAGGAAGATGAGCCTTCCTGACTCCAAGTCTGGCACTCTATCCATTGTGTCACCTAGCTGTCCCTGTGAAAGAACAGGGAGACAGAAAGACTTGTCTAAGAAGGAATTATGGATTTGGTCATGACTTCATTGTCGTTTTCTTTGATTAAGGGACCCATTTTCCCTCCCACACCATACAAGATGTTCCCCTTAATCTCACATTTATCTTTCTCCCTGAATGGTTTGAGAAATTCATCTCCCCAAAAACAAAGGAGGAATTGGCAGTAGAGAAAGAAGCAGTGTACCCTAAACATGTGGGAAAGAATGGGGGGATAGAGGGAACAGACACTGGGGAAAGTGTGTTGTCCAAATACTCTTTCCCCTGAGCCCATAGCTAAAGGAGTGTGGGTAATGGAACCCCCAGATAAATTGGGGAATCATTACACTCTGGGTCCAGAGGGTCCTCCTTACCTAGGAGGATAATTCCCTGACAGGAAGAGATGGCAGTCAGAGGACCAAGGAATGGAGCAGAGTAGAGCAAAATGAGGGGAAATATCATCTCAGGCCAAGGACAAAGTTGCAAGCAAAGAGAGTCTAAACTTTTACCATCTCTTTCCAACAAGTATTTTTTTGCAAATGTTTTGAGGCAGAGAGAGACTTTTTCAAGTACTGCTGGTTTTCTGCTCTTGGCTGCTGTCCTATTCACAAGTTTCACTGTGAATTTCACCAGTTAATGGCTTGACCACACCACTACTGTTCTAACTTCAAGGTATGGTTATAGTTTTAACTGTAACTTCCGTTTTTGGTTTTTGGTTTTTTTTTTGCAGTATGCCTCATATGATGTTCTCTTCAGGTAATTTATTTGTTAACTTAGAATTAACATGTACATAATTTATCCCTGGACACAAAATATGGCTTCAGACCTAATGTGGTCATGCTAAAGAATGTCTGCAGTGTTATTTGTACCACCCAGGCCTTGGGCCCTGAGGGGCTGATTAAAATGAGAAATGTAGAGTCTTTGGCACCATTGACAAGGTGCTAGGTCACATAAAATTATAAACAAATACAGAAAAGAAGAAAAATTAAACATCCTTTACTGATCACAAGACAATACAAATTAAAAAAAATAATAATAAAAGGTATTTGAAACATTCAAAGAGAAAGACTAAGTAATTAATCTTGAAGAATATATGGGTAAAAGAACAAATTATAAGAATGAGATAATACCAACAAAAAAACTACAAGAATGAGACAACACTTCAAAACTTTTGGGAAATAGTCAATGCAGTCTCTAGGGGAAAACTCATAATTATAAACACATTCATCAATAAAAAAGAAAAACACATCAATGAATTGCACAACTTAAATAACTATAAAATCAAAAAATTCTAACTAAACATAAAAATTGCCTGAAAACTAAAGAAGATACAAAACTGAAAACAAAGAACCAATTAATCATTTTTTTTAAACAAGGACCTGGGTTTTGGGTTCTTTGGGGAATAGGGGGAATAGCAAAATAAATAGCCATTGGAGTATTTTTTTAAAAGAGAAAAAAAAAACAAATTGCCAATATGAAAAAATGAACATCTATAACAAATTAAGAGGAAAAAACACCAATGGACTTGTTATCTCAGAATACCTTCCCACGAACAGTACTACCAAAAATTAATCCTCTACTGGGAGGCTCTACCCTTGGAACATGTCATGGCTCTCAAAAACCATGGATTTAAATCCCACTTAAATGCAAAGAGACAATAGGTGATCATAGATCATAGATGATATACCGTGTTTCCCCGATAATAAGACACTGTCTTATTATTTTTTTTGGAAAGAAAAACACCAGAGGGCTTATTTTCAGGGGAGGGCTTATGTTGTCCTGCCTCAGCTCTCCTCCGCGGCACTGCTCTCAATGGCGCCAGCAAGCAAATCACTGGGGAAGAACAGGATGACGCGCTCACTGCTGCAGCTCTGATTGGATGCAGCTCGGAGCGTGGCGTGCGTTTCACCCAGGGGGGGGGGGACGGTGCATACAGAGGGTACCATAATGTAGCGTGTAGCGCAGGGGATTACCTTCACTACAGTAGCAATCTCAATAGGGCTTATTTTCGGGGGAGGGCTTATTTTAGAGGAATCTTACACAGAAAGGGGAGGGCTTATTTTCGGGATAGGTCTTATTATCGGGGAAACACGGTATGTGTCTATTAAGGCTCACCACCCTTACAGAAGAAGTTAGCAACTGACAGTGAAATGTTACAGTGGCTATAGTGAAACAAACAAAAAAGTTCTATATAAAACAAAATATTCATAGTAGCACTTTTTATATTAGCAAAAGAACTGGAAATAAAGTAGGTACTCTTCAATTTGGGGATAGTTGAACAAATTGTAATCTGTTTCATTAATATAATGGAAGATTTTTGTACTATAAGGAGCAATAAATATGAAGAATTAAAAGAAAGATAGGAAGATATCCTGAATGAATGCAGAGTAAAGGAAACAAAAGTAAGAAAACAATACGCCCATTGTTACAATGATATTAAAAGTGGCAATACAAAAAGAAAACAGAATTCAATGATCAGAATTGGTTCCAAATGTTTGAACACAATAAAATTTTTTTAGTAAAAAAAAAAAGGACAGGGAGGTATAGCAGCAAGCATCCCAAGTGTCCCCAGGGTGGGCTGCCAACACAGGTTCTTGGATCTGCTTTGATAAAGGAAAGCAACTCAAAATGGGTTAACAAGCTTACTTTAATCAGTCAAATATGTATCATTTACCTAGTTCAGGGGAAAAAGGTCAGCACCCCGAACTTCAGAATATACAGACAGAATTATCAAGACAGAGAAACAGATCAAGTAGACAGTTTCCAAACTGTCCAACCATTACATCCATACCAAATCAACATCTGGGTTTCATCAACATCTGGGTTTTTCAAAGCCGGGGGGCTCTCAACAACGGCTTCCCAGAGTCCCATCTGATCAAATCACAGAACACTTCTCAAAGTGAGCCCCAAAACAAAGCCTCAAATCAGAGTTTATATAGCCTTCTCCTGGCTCAGAGAATGTAACAACCTTCTGGACCCACTGGCCAATCAAAAAGTATCTACTGAAAAACAAGCCTCCCACTCCAGGCTCCAGGTGTACTTTAGCCTAGGGGCAGAGAAGATCTTAAAAATTTGCATTTCCATTACAGGAGGCTAGATGGTACAGTGAATAGAGAGCACTGGCCTTAGAGTCAGGAGGACCTGAATTCAAATCCGACCTCAGACACTTAACACTTACTAGCCATGTGACCTTGGGCAAGTCACTTAACCCCAACTGCCCCGCCTTCCCCCCTCCAAAAAGCAAATAATAATAATAAATTGCTTTAAAAAGTATGACTATGAATGCAGAATGTTACATACTCTATCAGTTGTGATTATTGCATCAGTCAGTTTTGTTCAATTGTTTTTTCTATTATAAGAAAGAGCAAACGGGAAGGAATCAGCAAATTATTGAGAAGTGGTTTTGCCATAAAAAACAAACTGCATTAAATAAAATATTATTTCTTTTAAATTGTGACCTCCTAAGAAAAATGGTTTCAAGAAATGACACATTCAAATCATCTCTCTTTCTACTCTCACCACTGGGAATTACAACATCAAAACCTTATTTTAGAATTGACTTCTATCACTTCCTGTTTATGACTTAATCCAACTGGTGTAATAAGAATGCATTCTGTTCCAGGAACAAACCTCAGCTTCAGAACATCCCAAGTCTTTGCCAGGCCTACCTGTCATTGCATGAGGGATGTTAGTAATCATGACCCTCTGGCTTTGCATTCTGATTCCTGTCTCTGGGTTCTGCATCTCCTTCACCAAGTCTTCGATCTGAAAGACAGAATGGAGGGAGGTCAAAAAATAAGTCCTAACAAAGCATTTCTTGTCTATTTCCTCAGATTTAAAAATTTTTTTAATTATGTATGTTTTATTAAAGTCAGAAGAAAAAGAAACCTGATTCTAGATATTTGGCATACTTACATGGATATTCTATTTGTATGATGTCAGATATCCAGAATAAAGTTTTTTTTTATTTCTGGCTTTAATAAAACATAACTAAAAGTATTTGTAATTTTTTTTTTCATCCAGCTCATCTGGTCCTCAGATGACAGACTTGAGTCTTGTCACTTGAGTCACACTTGAAGACTTTCCAATTTGGGAGGACCTCTCAAAGTATACACTCTACTGACATAGGCTTGAAGAAACCAGGGTTACCCCTAGCATATTAAGGCATTGGAGCAGGACTTTAGAGTTTCTCTACAATCAATCCACAAGTATACTATGTTCCAGGCACTGTGCTAGGCACTGGGCACACAAATACTTTGAAGAAAACAATCTCTATTCCCAAGAAACTTACATTATAAGGGGGGAAACAGCAAAGGTGTGTGTATATATATGTATGTATGTATATTGTACGTGTATGTATGTATAGAATAAATATAAAGAAAATAAATGCAAAGTAGTTAATAATTGTAATAATAGTTAGCATTTATGTAGGTTTACAAAGTATCTTTCACATGTTAACTCATTTGATCCTCATAAGAACCCTAGGAGGTAGGTGCTATTATTATCCCCATTTTACAGATGAAGAAACTGAGGCTGACAGAAGTTAAAGAACTTGCCCTCTGTCATACAGTTGGTATCAGAGGCAGGATCTGAGTTCAAGTCTGCACTGAATAACCTAGTTGCCAATTATACAATACAATGTTGTTTTAGGGGAGGATACCAGATAATCATTGATGAGATCAGGCAGGAAAGGCTTTATGTAGCCAGTGTTATTTGAGAGGCATCTTGAAAGAAGAGGTATTCTAGAAGGTAGAGGTGAGGAGAGAGCAGATTCCTTGGGTTTCAACTTTTTTAAGTTTTAGCTAAAAGTCCCACTGTCTGCAAGAAGCCTTTTGCAGACCTCCCTTAAATCTTAATGTCTTCCTCTGAGATTATTTCCAATTTATCCTTTATATATCATATTTGTACATAGTTGTTTGCATTGTTTTCACCCATCAGACTGTAAATAAACTCCCTTTTTTGACTTTCTTCATATCCTCAGCACTTAGAATAATACCTAGCACATAGCAGGCATTTAATAAATGCTTCATGACTTGATATAACTTAATCAAATATCAAAACATGTCTATGATGAGCCCCTAAATCAGAGAGCGTTTCAATAAAAATGAAAGCAGTTTTTGTACAACTGAACCACTTAGCTTAGAGGGTAGCAATAGACTGGGAGTTCTGAGTTTGTTTTGTAGGAGGCCTGAGAGCAGTAGAGGGCCTCTGAGCCTTGTTCTAGCAACAGATGCTTTTTTTTCTGCTTTTTTTGGAGGGGGGAATGTAGGGCAATTGGGGTTGTGACTTGCCCAAGGTCACACAGCGTGTGTGTGTGTGTGTGTGTGTGTGTGTGTGTGTGTTAAGTGTCTGAGGCCGAATTTGAACTCAGGACCTCCTGACTCCAGGGCCAGTGCTCTATTCACTGTACCACCTAGCCACCCGCAACAGATGCTTTTTGATAACAGTCAGCTAAAAGTGTGAATATGGAAAAGAGTCTGCTCCTGCAGGGGAGGGAGTGTAGGAGATATGTGAAGGTTAAAAACTCTTATAACTATAAAAAGATGTGGAAAAGAAAAGCTCTGATTGACTGTGTCCCCATAATCCTCCTGACAAAGTTACAATAGTTAAGGGACAAGTAACAGAGACAATGAGATGTAAAGGTGTGCCCCTTTCAGACTTTAAAAAGCTATATTTTCAAGCTTTCAAAAACTCTAGATTCAGAGGAGTACATCTGCATATAAAAGAGCCAAGAGTATTAGCTGGGGGTTGAGAATTGAAAATTTTGAAGGGGGGTCAGAGCTGACCTTTCTAACATGTGATGTTTGGGGAGAATTTAAAAGACAGCCAATTATGGAAAAGGTCACAGTTAAGAGTTCACACCTTTTCTCACACACCTTTTGAACTTTGCAGGGTGATGCTGGGGGAAGCTGGCTTCCTCTTCTCATCTCATCAGTAATGCCATTTTGCCAAAAAAGCACATAGAGGAATCCAGCTTTGAATTTGAGCATATGTCCATTCCAGAGAGCCTGGGGCCAGTACCATTGGAGAAGACAATGTTCAAAGTCAAGGCTGGGGAAGCAGAATTATGGAGGCTCCTATTTATTCCAAGGTAATCCCAGGTCTTTCTAGAAAAAATGGATAGTAGCACTCTAGGCCAGGATTTCAGAGAAGTCATAAGCAGGAGGCCATGGTGACTACGGTATGACAGCACCCAGCAGAATTGGCAGCCCCAAGTCAGTGATAACAGGACCAGGACTCCAGCAGTCCTGAAACATCAGAGATATAAATTGTTCTTCCATACTTGTGTTTTGACTACAGGTGTGCCTCTCTACTTGTGAACTTGATATGTGTGTCTACTCCTCCCATCGATGTTGTATGTATTTGCAGGACGGTGCAACCCAGATTTATCAATTAATAAATCAATAGGCATTTATTAAGCATCTACCATTTGCTAGGCATTGGGGGCACAGATTAATAAAATGAAACAATTTCTATTTTCAAGGGTTTGCATTCTATTGAGAGAGCCAAAATGTGTTTATAGGTCTATGCATATACTGGCAAAAAAAAAAAATCCCACAAAATAAATAGGAGGTAGCTAGTAGGGCAGCTAGGTGGAGAAGTGGATTGAGTGCTAGGTTTGGAATCAGGAAGACTAATCTGCATGAGTTTAAATTTGACCTCAGATTCTTACTAGCTGTGTGGCCCTGAGCAAGTCACTTAACCCTGTTTGCCTCCATTTCCTCATCTGTGAAATGGAGAAGGAAATGGCAAACTAGTCCAGTATCTTTGCCAAAAAAATCCCAAATGGGGTCATAAAGAGGCCAACATGACTGAAACAACTGAACAACAAAATCCAAAGTAGATGAGGGGAAGGTCAGGGAAGGCTTCATATAGGTATTTTATGAGGCAAAGGTTAAAGCAGGGAATGTGTTCTAGGGATAGGGAACAGTCATTGCAAAGGCACGGAAATGATAGGTGGTATATTATGCTTGAGGAACACATGACCATTTGAAGTCCAACTTGGTTAGATCACAGAGTTTTGAGAAGCATATTTTCTTTGGGTGGTAAGAAATACTCATAATCAGGTATCTTTTATTTGTGGCTTTAAAAAAACATACTTTTAAAAACATTTAAGCCTAAAATAATAGATAGGGAATGCTTAGTTAACAATGAATTCTCGTATTTGTATATAGCCTTTTGAGGTTTGCAAAGTTCTTTACATACCTTATCTCATTAGATCATCACAACCCAATGCTACCACTTGTCCCATTTTTGTTGTTGTTGTTCAGCTGTGTCTGACTCTTTGAGACCCCGTTTGGGGTTTTCTTGGCAAAGATACTAGAGCGGTTTACCATTTTCTTCTCCAGATCATTTGACAGATGAAGAAACTGAGGCAAACAGGGTTAACACAAAGTCACACCACTAGTAAGTGTCTGAAGCCAGATTTGAACTCAGGAAAACATCCTAACTCCAGGCACAGCACTCTATGAGCTATGGCGCCACCTAGCAGCCACATTTTGCAGATGAGGAAATTAAAGCTCAGAGAAGTTGTTACTTATTATTTTCACTGGCAACCCTAGGAAAGTCAAGAGTTTATAAACTGTTAGATTATGCCCTTAGGATCTTCATCTATCAAATGAGGGAGAACTTAACAGTCTCTGAAGGGATGATCTCTAATGTCCCTTTCAGCTCTAAATTTATTATCTTAAGATGCTGAGGATAGGATTTATTATTTGGGTCTCTGGACCCAAATCAAGTGCCATACTAAGGATGATACAATTTTAGGAGTTCTGCCACTGTAATTGGATGTGTAAACAAATGCTAGCAAAGACATCCCTTCTGTCTCAGTCTCATCACTCCCCAGATAACAGCTACAGATAGTTCGCTAATATGTAAACAGACTCTCTTGGCTTCCAGACAGCTCCCATTGGCTCCTAATTTAGAAATGTGTTTTGTTTTCTTCAAAGCATTGGGATGGGGTGAAAGGGAAAGGAGGAGGGTTGGAACAGAAAAATATTAATTTAGTTGCATTTGAAACTGTTGTTCCTTGGCTTTCCTCAATGACAGGGTCTGGCAGACTTTCAGGCCACTAGGTCAATGATACAAACGCAGGGAATGAGGTGAATTGATAATACCCATAGGGGAGAGTAGGCTAGGAGGTAGCACCAGCCACTGGTCTAAGATATGATGTCACTGCTCTGCTTCAGATGCTTCACTAGTTCCTTAGTGCCAATAGATACTGTTCTATTTGGTATTTAAAGTCCTTCACAAATTGGCTCTAATAGATCTTTCCAGATAATAATTATATATTATTATATAACTTATTTTTATAATTTAATTTTGATTAATTTAATTATATAATTTTAATATATAATTTAGTTTTATAATATAATTTATGTAATTATATATCAATTATTATTATTCCTAATAATACATTATTATATTTATTATTCCCCCTTACATGCATACATACATAATACATAATATATTGCTCCCCCTTACATTCCCCCATCCAAACTGCCCTTCTTTCTACTGCTCACATATATCATCTTCTTCCTCCTTGCATAGTCTATCCCATAGGCCTGGAATGCTTTGCTCATCACTTCTGCCTCTTGGAGCCCCTAACTCCCTTCAAAGCTAAGCTTAATATGACCTTCCACAAGAGGCACTTCCTATTTTCCCCAGTAATTAGTGCCCCCACCTCTGAAATTGCTGTGTATTTAGTTGTTATGGTTGTTTTAAATCTGAAATACAAGTTTTATGGGAAGTTTCAGGGGGAGCTGGGACTCAGAATTTGGTCCCCATAGAAAAAAGGATTGTACTGGTTGACCCTCTCCTCATTTCTCTGAGCCCAGAGAGGACGATGAGCAGAGATGGTAGTAAAGGAGGAAGTGACCAGGACCATCTCAGTTTGACAGAGGGTTAGCTAATATTGCAATAGATACAAATTCACATATATGCATATATTATATTTACTTATCTATGTGTATGCTGTTTCTAATTAGTAACCTTTGTGAAGTCAGAGATTATTTGATTTTTGCCTTTGTGTCCCAAGCACCTGATACATATTAGATGCTTAACAAAAGCCAGTTGAATTGAAGACACAAAATACATTCCTACCAGGAGAGGCCAGGTACTCAACCTCCTCTCTGAGCAGAGAAGTCTTTTTAAAAACACTAAGACAATGGGTGGCCAGGTGGCACAGTGAATAGAATACAGGCCCTGGAGTCAGGAGGACCTGAGTTCAAATCCAGCCTTTGGACTCTTACTAGCTGTGTCACCCTGGACAAGTCACCTAACCTCAATTGTCTCCAAAATCCAAACAAACACTAAAGTAACTTGTCACCTGTAATGTGGACAAGTTTCCTATTTGTACATATACACATATGTGTGTGTATATATATAAACATATACACACATATGTATATATATATTTGTATGTATATACATATACATATATATATAGTAGGAAGATTAGTCATAGGACTCATCTGGAAGGGACCTTAAAATCAGTCTAGTCCAGTCTCCTCATATTACAAATGAGGAAACTGAGGCCAAGAAAGTAAAGTGTGTACCCAAGGTTATACAAGTGATAAGTGTCAGAGCCTAGATTTGAACCAAGGTTTTTTCACTCCAAAAAAAAACCAAGGTTTTTTTCACTTCTCTTTTTTACATCATGGAATCCACAGCACTGTGCACCTTCCACATCTATCTTTCCTTCTAACTATATGCTTTAGCTGTCCAGGTAAAAAGTCACATTGGAAAAAAAATAATTAGGCAAGCCCACAACTTTCTGTTCATATGGGAGGAGGATGATTGGTAGTGATGCTGGGAGATACACCTGGTTTCTGAGTTAGGCTCTTGAGTTCATTTTTTTTCTCTCCAAAGGAAAAAAAATGACACTTATTAAAGATTCCTATAAACTTAAAAATAATCTCCCTGAGGATCATGTAGAAAGAACTAAAGAGCCTTTTGAAAACAGTGAGATTAGTTTTCCTTTTCAGCAATTGTGAAACACAGGGAAGGGTGTGGGAGAGAAGGGTAGCATGGAAATATTTAAGAAGTCCTTCCCATAAGGGCTCTGACAGATTTTTCTATGACTGCATTCTGGAAATTCTATGTAGGATCCCAAAAGGCAAGGTTTATCAAGGTCACAGAGTCCCAAAGGTTGAGAAGCACCAGCAAGGCAATCTAGACCATCCCTTTTCAAATAGAAACACACTTGGAATCACAGACAAATGAGGATCTACCTTATTTATTGAGACCTCCAGAGATGGAAATTTCACAGTCTCCTCCACATCACCTTTCCAGATGATTTTCTAACAACCCTCATTATTAAGAAAATCTTCTTTGTGTCTCATGTACATCTTTTCTGCACTGGATCCTGTCAATGAAGATGGAGGACTTGATGCTCTAATCTAGGCATTAATTCCAATGTTCATAATGTTGGAGAGAAAGAATACCCTATTCAACACTTGCTGAAGTGTTAAGTTGCCTATATACATTTTTCTGAAGGCATGAATAAATAATACTTAGATTAGCCCTTAGGAGGGCCCCAACTAAGCCAGGGATTCAGAATATGTTATTCAAGCTTAAAAATTAGGAATCCAGTTTTTCTCTCAGTGCATCTGTTCCTAATATACTAAACTTCTGAAGTTTGAAATGTCTAGGACTGAGTGTAAATCTAAGTAAAAGGACAATCAAAAGCTATCTTGCTGTTTTCAATGGGTTTAAATCACCAGACCTGGATAAATTAAATTGTAGAGTAATGAAATACTAGCAGATGTAATTACTGAACTATTATTGGTCATCTCTGAAAGATGCTGGGATAAACTGAAAGTATTTTAAAGGACAAATGATGTCTCAGTTAAAAAAATAGAAGATTGATTTGGCAAATAATACAACAGAGAACTTGTCTTCTATTCTTGGCAAAATTCTAGTACATACAACTTCATGAATAATAGGTCACACTAGACTACTCTCATGTCTTTTTCTGACAGAGCTATCAATGTAATAGATCATGGGAATGCTAAAAACAGAGTATGCCTAGGTTTTAGCAAAGTATTTGATGAATTCTTTAATTCTATGTTATGATGAGATGGAGAGATATGGGCTAGATGATGGTAGAGATAGGTACATTTGGAAGTGACCAAGTGATTGGTCTCAAAGGATAATTATTCAGGTGTTAATGTCAACTTGAAAGATGTTCTCTAATAGGGCACCCCATAAATCTGTCCAACATTTTAATTAATGACATGGATGAAAGCCCAGTGAGAAAGGAACAAGGGAACACTTGTCAGATTTGCAGGTAACTTTGAGCTTAGAGAAATGACAATGCTGTATAATGGAATCTGTATTTATGAAAGATTTCCACAAGTTAGAACAGTGCTGAATTGGTAAGTTGAAATATAATAAGAATAAATTTAAGTTCTACACTTGAGTTCTACAAAACAACTTCACAATTAAGGTCAGGGCAAACATGACTGGGCAGAAACTCTTATGAAAAAGATCTGAGGGATTTAATGGATTTCAGGTTCTAAGTGAGTCAATATTGTAATATGGCAGTTCCCAAAAGCTAATGTTATTCAAAGATACATTAAGAGAGGCACAGTATACAGTGTAGAAAAGTTGATCTTTGACTACCCACTCTGTCCATAAAGCCTAAAATGGTACCATAAGGTGTCAAGAAACCAATACTAACTGGTCAATAGTTTCATCACGGAGTCCAGTAGTCCATCACCTATAATCATAGTGCCAAAAAAGAATGGTTAGATACGGGGCGGCTAGGTAGTGCAGTGAGTAAAGCGCCAACCCCGGAGTCAGGAGGACCCGAATTCGTTTCTGGCCTCAGACAATTAACACCCACACAAAAAACTAGCCATGTAACCTTGGGCAAGTTACTTAACCCCAACTGCCTTCCAAAAGGCAAAAAAAAAAAATGGATAGATACAAATGAATGTAGACTACCACACTTTGAACAAAAGAACTAAAGTGTACCAGTGCGTCATCACATTGGTTCAATGCTATGCCCATGAAAGATAGGCAATGTTTATGAGTACTGAATTTAAATAGAGTATGCAATCAGATCACTATGGGAGAGGACGAAAAGGAAAAGGCTGCTTTCTTCTACCCAGTTTGTTTTTAATCAGTCTGAATATATGCTCCAAGGTAGAAGTACATTAATGCACTATTGGTAGACCTGTGAATTGGTTCAGTCATTCTAGAAAGCACTTTGAAACTTAAATAATCAGATGGATTCTTTTTTTTTAATTGATCCTCCTTACAGTTAATTGATTTTGTCGTATAACCGCCTAAGTCAAAGTTCTTTCTTGAATGTAGTTCATAAATTTAGCTGCCTTGTAATGAGTTAAGTTTAGAAATCCAGTTCTCCTGTTAATCATTTTCTATTCTTGTGTTGAGGAAATCTGTTATCTTTGAAGGAGGCAGGTGGACACTAGGAAATCTGGTCTAGTATCTTGGCAAGCAAAATGAGATTTTTTGCTGTTTTTCTGAGATGGAGTTATAGCTAATCAAGTGCCTTTGAGCCTCACCTTTGATTATATCAAGAGTCTTTGGAAACAATATACATTGTATTGCCCTTAATAGGCCTAAGGGAGCTCGAAGATCTCCCCTACTCCTTAATAGACTAAATGTAATCAGATGGCAGCCCACAATGGGAAGAGCTTGCAAAAAGGGTGGAACAGAAAGAAGCAGATAAGAGCATGAGCAGAGCTGGGAGCAGGCAGAACTGAGAGGGAGAATGTTTGTGATGTTGGTGCTCTGCCTGTTGATCTGTCTTTCTCAGATAGAAGTTCTGTCTGTTGTCCTGTGTTGGTTTCTCAGACAGAAGTCCTATCTGTTGTTCTGTATTGGTTTCTCAGACAAAAGTGAATTGAGGTGATAGCACTCGCAATGTGTGTAAATATTGTTGTAGACCTGTTAAGTTTTGTTTTCCTAGAAACAGAAACTGTGAAGAGCTTGGAGCGGAGAAGTCCCCCAGGAGCTGAGATATGGAACAGGAGTGGAGAATTGCCTATGTGTGAATCCAAGCAAGAATTAGGAGTGATCAGCCCGTGAAGAAGGAGACATGGGGTTTGGAAGCCAGCTTCAAGTCAAGATGAAAGAGAAACTCTGTATTGACTGATGAGATTTGTAACTTACTGCGACCTAGGGGTGGATGGTATCTGCACTTTCTGCTACTGCTTAAGGATGATTGGAAGCCAGCCTCTAGTCAAGATGAAAGAGGACTTTCCTTTTGGATGCTCTGTATGGACTGAGGAGACTGTAACTTACTGTGACCTAGAGGTGGATGGTTTTTGTATTTTCTGCTACCCCTTAAAAATGACTATAAGATAAACTGAATGATATGCTTTAAGACTATGTGACCACCATAGTAATAAGTTGTTATGTTATGTTTTTGTGAATGCTATGCTTTAATTTCTTGAATGTTATGATTTAGTTTCTTGCTGAATAGAGTTCAGTATACTATGCGATTAGAGTCTTAAAGTTATTCACAGCAACACTCCTCAGAAGAGTTGCTGTGATTGTCTTTATATATCTTTACACCACCAACCTATCCTTCAAGGATAATCAAATCTGGTTTGTTATCCAAAGAAGTCTGGTTTGCTATCACTTGCTTGAAGATGAAGCTGAACTCTAACAATGACCATTTCTTAGTCAAAAAAGAGAAGGAGGGAGTTATTACTAACCCTCATTCACAATTTCTACCCAATCATATTTTCTTCCATCTATGATGCTAGCCTTCCTATTTTCTATACTCCCCAAATCTATAAAAGAAACCTGTCCCCCTCATTCTTCTGGGTTTTATCTTTGCTGAGGAAGCTGAGAACCTACTTATTGGTAAATTTGCACTTTACTAATAAATTGATTATGCACGGAACTTTGTACCTCAATCTATTTTAATTTTTTTTTTGCTTTTTTTTTTTGGAAGGCAGTTGGAGTTAAGTGACTTACCTGAGGTCACATGGCTAGTTTTTGTGTTAAGTGTTAAGGTCCTCCTGACTCCAGGGCCGCTACTCTATTCACTGCACCACCTAGCCACCCCAGTCTACCTTAATTTTAAATGTTACAGAACCATGCTCCAAAAGTTACTTGACTAGATTGCAGCAGCAAGCACCCTTGCATACCCAGGCTGCTAACACGGGTTCTTAGATCTGCATTTCTAAAGGAAAGCAACTCAAAATGGGTTAACAATCTTACTTTAATCAATCAAATACATATCATTTACCTAGTTCTGGGGAAAAAGTCAGCACCCTGAACTTCAGAGAATACAAACAGAAGTTACAACAGAAAATAACACAATTTAGCAGACAGGGCTTCCACCTGTCTGACCATTACATCCATACCTAGTTAGTTACCAGAGAGGGAAGTGCCAACATCTGAGTTTTCAAAGGTAGGGGGGAGGGTCTCAACAGCTGCCCAGAGTTTTATCTGGCCAAATCACACAACTCTTCCCAAAGTGAGCCCCAAAGCGAGCCCCAAAGCAAAACCTCACATCAGGGTATACATAGCCTTCTCCTGGGTCACAACCCTTTCGACACACTGCCCAATCACAAAGTAACAAGATGTGAGCATTCCTGAAAAGCAAGCCTCCCACCACAGGCTCCATGTGACCACATTCAGCCTATTAGGGGGCAGAGTATATTTTCAAATCAGTGAAGGTTCTCAGATTCACTTAAGCCTATCAAGGGGCCAAGGGGCAGAGAAGATCTTCATATTCCCAAAGCCATTACATAGACACACCCTTTGACCCAGTTATACTAAGCCTATACCCCCAAAAAGTTATAAGAAAGAAAAAGTATCCATATGTACTAAAATATTCATAGCAATATCTTATACAGAGGTAAAGAACTGAAAACTAAGGTGGTGCCTATCAGTTAGGGTAAATAAATTATGCAATTAATGAATTGGAATAATATTGAGCCATATTATATGATGAGAGAAAGAGAAAATAGATTTTTGTTTTAACTGAACTTTTTTCAACCTAATCATGACCAAAAAAAACCCCAAACTTATGTACTTCATTTCTGTTTGGATGATTGGCAACAGCTATGCAATAGGGCAGGAAGAGGTACCAGATCCCATCTGACTTTGTGTGAGGAATAAGAACAGGTGCCAACTATCACTTGCTACTCAGCACTGGGTCATATATTCAGTATTAACTGAGGAGGACATCTGCACCTGGGCCTGGGAGGAAGAGGATTCAAAGGAAGGAATGGTTGCAGGTCCTAGGCTGTGTACTGATCAAGAAACAAGTAAAGATGAAAGTAGCAATTGTCTGGCTCTGAATTCAGGAATGATTCAGGTTCTCAGATTCACCCCCAGTTCCAGCCCCATCTGAAGCTTGCAGCATAATATGTAGGGTAGGAAGCCCATACCAAACAGAAGCCTGAAGTTCTGTCACTCTGAACCCTTAGAGCTTTCCAACTGACAGTGACTGAATACAGCAGCAATCTACTGAAGCTCCAAGTCCATATCTGCATCGCTGAGACCCAAACCCAAATCAGGAACTTGTGGTGCTCTAGCCAGGAAGTCAGCTAAGTCAGCTCTCAGAGTTCACCCTTGATCAGACTACTTTCACTGAAAGCATGAAGATTCTCAGTCTCAACTGTGACCAAAATCCTGGAATAACATAATACTCAATACCCCCAATAAAGTGCAGCAGAAAAGAAAACAGAGGCATGAGCAAGCAAGCCAATGTCTCCAAAAGTACACAGCACTCAGGCCACAACACAAGGTCAGAAATCAGGAAAGAGGAGTAGGAGGAGGAAGAAGAAGGAGAAGAAGAAGAATCCTACCATAGAGAGCTATTATAATGACAGGAGCACTCAAGTCATAAATCTAGAAAAATAGAATGACTCCAAAACATCTAAAAGCAAAGTACAGTTTGGATACAAGTTCAGCTGCAATTCCTGGAAGAGGTGAAGTGAGCATTAAAAAAAATGATTTTATAAATGAAATGAAAGAGAAAAAAAATGGAACAGAAATGAGAACTATGGGAGAAAAAATTAGAAAGAGAATTAACAACTTGACACCAGAGGTACAAAATTTTACCCAAGCAACAGACTCCTTAAAAATTATAAGGGATCAAATAAAAGTTCATGACTCTATGAAACAAGAGAGATGCTAAAATAATGGTATCTCATATAAAAAAATAGACCAATATCACTCAGTAACCTGAAAGCTATGTGTGTAATATAGGAACTTAGATATCAAATTTCAGGAAATAATAAAAGAAAATTTTCCAGCTCTCATAAAACCATAGGGAAAATTGAAAATGAGAGAATCTACTAGGCACATCCTAAAAGAAATGCAAAATAATAATTCTCAAGAACTTTATGGCCAAGATTCAGAGTTTGCAAGTCAAAAAAAAATAATATTGTAATATTGCAAACAACCAGAAAGATTTTCTGGTGCCAAGAAATCACTTTTGGAATCACAAAAGATTTAAGAGCCCCCACTATAAGGAAGTGGAGAGCTTGGAATATAATATTCCAGAAAGAGAAAGCTATAAGCTTACAATAAAATAATAATAATAATAACTTATGGCCCAGCCTGAGGGAAGGAAGGGAAGAAGATGGCGGCCTCCTCTGTATGCCAAGTCGGCGGTGCCGCGGCTCGGGCCCTTTTGCGCACCCGCGGCTCACCTTCTGTATTAAAGCTGCCCACAACTCGTAGTGCAGCTACCTCTGTTCAGACTCTCCAGAACATTCCAGCAACTCAGGTCATTATGTTGGACAATGGGCTCCGGGTGGTTTCTGAGGACTCCAGCCAACATACCTGTACAGTGGAAGTTTGGATAGATGTTGGCAGCCGCTATGAAAATGAAAACAACAATGGAGCTGGCTACTTTGTGGAACACTTGGCATTCAAGGGTACAAAGAAGCGTCCTGGGAAAGCATTGGAAGAAGAAATAGAGAGGATGGGTGCCCATCTAAATGCTTATAGCACTCGGGAACACACTGCATACTACTGTGTTTCCCCGATAATAAGACACTGTCTTATTATTTTTTTTGGACAGAAAAACACCAGAGGGCTTATTTTCAGGGGAGGGCTTATTTTAATGAACATTGACAGCAATTTTAATAAACAGGTAAATGTGAACAAAAAAATGTACCTTTATTCAATAATGAATTCAATAAAGAACAGGATGACGCGCTCACTGCTGCAGCTCTGATTGGATGCAGCTCGGAGCGCGGCGTGCGTTTCACCCGGGGGGGGAACGGTGCATACAGAGGGTACCGTAATGTAGCGTGTAGCGCAGGGGATCACCTTCACTACAGTAGCAATCTCAATAGGGCTTATTTTCGGGGGAGAGCTTATTTTAGAGGAATCTTACACAGTAAGGGGAGGGCTTATTTTCAGGATAGGTCTTATTATCGGGGAAACATGGTATATCAAAGCACTGAGTAAGGATCTTCCTAAAGCTGTTGAAATCTTGCGTGACATTGTGCAGAACTGCAGCTTGGAGGACTCTCAGATTGAGAAGGAGCAAAACGTGATTCTTCAAGAAATGCAGGAAAATGACAACTCCTTGCAGGATGTGGTATTTGATTATCTTCATGCCACTGCTTACCAAGGCACTCCACTTGCCCAGGCTGTGGAAGGACCCAGTGAGAATGCCAAGAAACTGTCCAGGCAAGACTTGGCTGAGTTTATTGATACTTTCTACAAGGCCCCTCGAATGGTGCTGGCTGCTGCAGGAGGTGTGGAACACAAGCAGCTAGTGGACCTTGCTCAGAAGCATTTTGGCAGTGTCCCCATGGCATACACTGAGGATGCTGTGCCTCTCCCTTCATCCTGCCACTTCACAGACAGTGAGATTCGTCACCGGGATGATGCTATGCCTCTCGCTCATGTGGCTACGGCAGTTGAGGGCCCAAGCTGGGCCAACCCTGATAATATTGCATTCTCAGTAGCCAACTCGATCATTGGTCACTATGACTGTACCTATGGAGGGGGCGTGCACCAGTCGAGTCCATTGGCATCTGTTTCTGTGGCAAACAAACTCTGCCAGAGTTTCCAGACCTTCAACATCTGCTACACAGAAACCGGCTTGTTTGGCATCCATTTTATCACTGATAAAATGAACATAGATGATATGGTATTCTTCCTTCAGGGACAGTGGATGCGTCTGTGTATCAGTGCCACTGAAAGTGAAGTGATGAGGGAAAAAAGCATCCTGAGGAATGCTTTGGTGTCTCATCTGGATGGTACCACCCCTGTGTGTGAAGACATTGGACGTAGCCTTCTCACTTATGGCTGCCGCATACCTTTGTCTGAATGGGAGAGCCGGATTTCAGAGATTGATGCTAGTGTTATTCGAGAAGTCTGCTCCAAATACTTGTATGACCAGTGCCCTACAGTGGCTGCAGTGGGTCCCATCGAACAACTCCCTGACTACAACCGGATCCGCAGTGGCATGTTCTGGATGAGGTTTTAGGGGCCACGCCTGTTTGAGGGTGGGAGCTGTGAGACCCAGGTCCCTGGAGGCACTCTGCTCAGGAGGCCTCCCTCCAACAACTCTGCCGGGTAACAGCCACCCAGGTTCTTGGGTGAGCAGTCCTGTCTCAGATCATGTTTAAATAAAATTAATTTAACTTGAAAAAATAATAATAACTTACCAAGCAAAATTGAATAATTCTACAGAGGGGGAAAAATGAAACTTTAATGAAACAGAGAACTTCAAAGCACTCCATATGAAAAAATGAGCACTGCATAGAAATTTCAAAATACAAACAGAGGGTTAAAGAGACAAATGTGATTGAACAATCATAAGGAACTAAACAAGAATGAACTGTTTACTTTTTACTAAGGAGAGATGATACATGTGTTCCCTCAGAACTCTCAGCAGCAGCAGTCATAGAGGAAGTCTAATAAGATAAAAGGACTGGGGGTGTGGTTTGTTTGTTTTTTTGAGGATTTTATGGTTCAAAACAAAGAAATATACTGGAGTGAGGGAGATTTATCTCACATAATTGTAATACATAACTATAAGACTATACAAATAAGGAGTAAAGAATAGGGAAGAAGAGGTGACATTAGAATTTCACCATCATTCAAACTAGTCAAAAAAGAGAAGAACATGCACACAGTAGAGTGAAGAAGTACATTTTTCTTTCTTTTTTTTTTTTTAAAGCAATCCGGGTTAAGTAACTTGCTCAAGGTTACACGGCCAGTTATTTCTGGGTGTGGTGCTAAGTATCTGAGCCCAGATTCTATCCCCAGGTCATCCCAACACTGGAGCCGGTGCTCTTACTTACTGAGCCACTTGGCCACCCCCTAATATTTTTTTTTGCCTTTGGGAGGGCAATTGGGGTTAAGTAACTTGCCCAAGGTTACACGGCTAGTTTTTTTTGTGTGGGTGTTAAGTGTCTGAGGTCGGAACCAAACTCAGGTCCTCCTGATTCCGGGGCCAGTGCCTAACTCACTGCGCCACCTAGAAGTACATTTTTCAACAGAAAAACAGATGAGAAAGGGGAGAAGGGAAGAGAATAAGAAGGAGAGTACATTAAGGAAGAAATATGCCTTAAGTAAAACAAACTCTAAGCACAGATGGTGGATTAGGAAGAGAGGTTTAAAAAGAAAGAAAAGATAAGAACCTATAATTGGGCTACAGGTAAGGGGGAAAAGAAGAGGGGAAAGGAAACAGAAGCAGATAATACCAAACCTATAACATTGGTGCTGAAAAAACTCCATCTCGCTCACCACATTCTTCTTTATAAAGAGTGGATAGGAAACAAGGAGAAGAAAAAGCATAAAAGAATTGGATGGGGGAAGTATTATTAGTGTATGTAGTAAAATTAGTGTAAATGGGACGAACTCACCCATAAAATGGAAGAAGGAAGCCGACTGAATTAGAAAACAAAATCCAACAATATGCTGTTTACAAGTAACATACTTGAAACATAAAGATTCACTAGCAGTAAAATATAGAGATAAAGCAAAATCTATTACGCTGAAGTTAGATGAAAATCTATTTAGCTGAAGTTAAAGAGACAGGGGTAGCAATCATGATCTCAAACAAAGTAGTAGCAAAAAAAGAATTAAAAGAGACAACCAAATAGACTACATTTTGCTAAGAAGGTAGCATAGACAATGAATTAATGACAATACTATATCATATGCACTAAA
The DNA here is from genome assembly GCF_028583685.1 of Petaurus breviceps papuanus. Classification (NCBI taxonomy): domain Eukaryota; kingdom Metazoa; phylum Chordata; class Mammalia; order Diprotodontia; family Petauridae; genus Petaurus; species Petaurus breviceps. Next base: position 23,517,962 of record NW_027187380.1, on the reverse strand, counting down.
TGGCATAGCATGTAAGTACTTAAAGGAAAAGTGAAATGAGGAAATCTAGATAATAAAATTATAATAGAAAAATAAAACAGAATCATACAAACAATAGATGCTTTTATTAAAGATAATGACAACAGACAAAAATTTTGGAAAATAGCCAAAGCAATCCTTAGAAAAAAATTATATCTTTAAATGCTTTTACCTATAAAAGAAAGATAAATGAATTGGTCATTCAACTAAAAAAACTAGAGGACCCACAAATTAAAAACCACAATTAAACATAAAATACCTCTAAAAGCAAAGAAGATATTAATGAAATTAAAGGCAAAAGGCAATTAATAAATAAAACTAGGAGCTGAATTATTTTAAATAGATAACTCATTTGCTATTTTCATTTTTTTAATGAAAGATCAAGTCTAGTGTTGATAACTCAATAATCTGAGCTATTAGAGTAAGAACTCACTGTCTGATAGAAATTTCTAGTAATATTGAGAGAAAACAGGTATAGACCAATATCTCATACTATCTACCAAGTTAAGCTCCAAACTGATACATGACTAAGTCATACGGAGTGACAGCATAAACAAATCAGAGGAGCAATGGGGAAATTGCCTGTTAGATTTATGAAGAGGGGAACAGCTAATGACCAAACAAGGGATAGGAATTAGAGATTAAAGAATGTAAAATGGACAATTTTAAATGCACAAACAACTAATTCAGCTAAAGTTAGAAGAAAAGGAAATGGGGAAAATATTTACAGCAAGTTTCCTTTATAAAGATCTCATTTCTAAGATACATAGGGAACTTATTCAAATATATAAGAATAAGAGCCAATTCCCACTCAATAGTCAAAGATACAAACAGTTTTCAAAAATTGAAATCCATTCTATCAAATAGTCATATTAGAAAATGCTCCAAATCAATAATAATTAAAGAAAGGCAAATAAAACAACTCAGGAACAAGTTCAGTTTGTTTAGGTTGACAAAAAATTGGAAATGACAAATTCTGGGTGGACTGTAGGGAAATAGGTACTTTAATGCACTAATTGGTAGATCTGTGAACTGGTCTAGCCACTCTAGAAAGCAATTTGTTAACTTTGTCCTCAAAATTACTAACATATACCCTGTGAGCCAGTGATAGTGATATCACTAATAATGACACCACTAGTAGGTCTATACTACAAAGTGATCAAAGAAAAAGAAAAAGCACCTATATGAGCAAAAATATTTATATTAGCTCTTTTTGTGGTGGCAAAGTACTAGAAACTAAGAGGGTACCTATCAATTGGGGAATAGATAAACAAATTATGGTATATGAATATGATGGCATACTATTGTGCTATAAGAAATGATAAAGAGGATAGTTTCAAAGAAACCTGGGAAGGCTTATATGAACTGATGCAGAGTATAGTGAGCAAAACCAAGAGAACAATTTATACAATAACAATATATTGTATATATAACAATATAATATAATGTATCTAAAAACTTTGAAAGACTCTTATTAATGCCATGGTGTAGCAGCAAGCACCCCAGCATCCCCAGGGTGTCTGCTAATACAGGTTCTTGGATCTGCTTTGATAAAGGAAAGCAATTCAAAATGGGTTAACAAGCTTACTTTAATCAGTCAAATATGTATCATTTACCTAGTTCAGGGGAAAAAGGTCAGCACCCCAAACTTCAAAGTATACAGACAGAATTATCAAGACAAAAACAGATCAAGTAGACAGATTTCCAAACTGTCCAACCATTACATCCATACCAAACAACATCTGGGTTTCAAAGCTGGGGAGCTCTGGACAACGGCTTTCCAGAGTTTCATCTGCTCAAATCACAGAACAGTTCTCAAAGTGAGCCCCAAAACAAAGCTACACATCAGGGCTTATATAGCCTTCTCCTGGCTCAGAGAATGTAACAACCTTATTGACTCACTGGCCAATCAAGAAGTATCTACTGAAAAACAAGCCTCCCACCCCAGGCTCCAGGTGCACTATAGCCTAGGGGCAGGGAAGATCTTACAAATTTACATTCCCATTACACATGGCCAACCAATATTCCAAAGGACTCATACTGAAACATGCTATCCATCTTCTGACAGAGAGGCAGTGGACTAAGGTTTCAGACTGATAGGATTTTTTTTGGTACATGGACAACTTGGGGAAGTTTCTTTGTTGGAGCATGCATATTTGTTACAAGGGTTTAATTTTTTTTTTTGCTGTTGTCCTATTGGAAGTGAGAATGAGAGAAAATGAAAATAAATGCTTATTAATTGAAAAAAATAATAAATATTAAATTTAAAATTGTTTTTTTTTCCATTCTGTAATTTGCAAGGATTATTTGCCATTGAAAACTTAGTTAAACTCTGTAAGAAAACAAAAAAAAACATAATTTAGGAAACAAGGACAGGAACCAGGAACTAGGAGAACAAATACAATTATATCATGTCCAGAATCATAGCCTATCAAAAGTATTTCAAAAGAACCAATCTATAAAATAAGAATTTAAGAATCTCAGATTTTAAAGGGAGTCCAAAAGATAACAAGACCAGTTTGTTCTCATACAGGAATCGCCTCTATAACATTCCCAACAGGAGGTCATCCAGTCATCACTGAAAGCCTTCCAGTGAAGGGGGAATCACAACTTCCTAAAGTAGCTTTTCCATTTTTAGACAGCTCTTATTGCTAGGAAGATTTTCTTTATATAGTACATAGGCAGATTTAGCCTAGTTATAGAAAGCTATAACTCCCAACTATAGCCCCTTGTTCTGCCTTCTGTGGCCTAGCATACGTACTAAGGCTAATCCATCTTCCACATGACAGTTTTTTAATAACTCATTGACAAATAAAATGTGCCTGTTAGAATTTTAAAAACAGGAATCTTAATATTTAGTTTGGGGTTTCCGTATAAGGATAGGATGAAGATCTTGAGTCTCAACTGGGAAGTGGCATTGGGGAAGGAAATTTTCAATTAGGAAGAAATAGAACAAAAATAATAGATAGATATACATGTAAAGCCCTCAAAAATGGTTTTAAAAATTTGGCTGGTACTGCTTTCTCTCTGCATTGAAGATACTAAAACATACAATGTAAACATTTCTGAGATATAACTCAGATAGACTAATGCTCCAAGCTTCATTGATGAATCTCCTACATTCACTAACTGAGATAGGTTCCTGAGTTTTTTGGAGTAGCTGGACATATTTTCTAACTGATTGTTTGGGAAGCTGGGGCTCCTATCACCAATCTGAAGCAAGGGGCTACAGTCTATCACAGAGGATTCAGCTAATATTGTTCCCAAAGATAAGCCAAAGAAGATGAGCAGCACTCACAAATAAAGCCATGGGGAGGGGAGAAGTGGAGAAAGGGTGGATTAATGCCTAATCCCCTTCAAGTCATTTTCTTAAAACCCTCTCTAACAAAATGCTGAAACAAAATGAGACCAAGAACAACACTTCCTCCTTCAGTGGGACTCAGCAAACCCCATGCATACACTGCACAATGCTTAGTTTTCTGGTCAGGATGCTTAGTCCCACAAACCTTTGTAATTCAAAAGAAACAGTATAGAAAGCCACTGTGGACACAAAAGAACAGATATATACAGATTCAAATATGACCAATGCCCCTGTGAAATACCTCATTACAATACAGGGTATCGCAAACAAACAAAAACAAAACCTTTCAAATATTGTATTTCAGCTCAGAGAAAAACCAGTTTCAGTAGAGAATACATTTGGTAGCCAAGCATCTATTACACAAGGAGGGAAAAACCTAGACCAGATACAGATCTGCCGAGATGCTCCCTAATCCTTAGTTTTCTCATCTAACAGGTTGTTTTCAGCTACACACTGCTCTAAACAAGAGCTCTGTGTGTTTTTATTCTTCTATATAATACCACTCAGTTTGGAAACCTAAATAGCTTTTTCTTTAAGCAAACACATACATACATACATACATACACCATTTCACAATACATTTACCAAAAATCATTAATGGTAACAACTAAAAACAAATGCCTTTTTACTGGGACCGTACCTGCTCCTCACTTCTGTCCCCCTCCCACAACTTCTGAACCTGTAGGTATTGTCCAGGTTTGGGCTCCTAAGGAAGAGTTGGTTTTATTCCCCACCTATTTCCCCCCGCGTTACCTTTCTGAGGAATGCCATTCTTGGCCTGTACTGCTGGCCTTGATGTTTGATTGTCATCCTGGAAACTGAACAGTCTCAGAATCAGTTAAATAAGTGATGGTGTGGTAGTTAAAAATAAATTTAAAAGACCAAAAATTTTTAGAAGACAAGAAATCTTATGATCTAGGGACAAGGAGAGGTAATGATAAGGAATAGGGTGATAGATGGTGTTGGCTGCTGCTGCTGCTGCTGCTATGATTTAGTCTGGCTCAGCAAGCTGCTTGAAAAGCAGCTGTGGAATAAGGCACCCACCCAATCAGCAAGTGGTTCTGTGTTTATTAGCATGAGCTGTACTTATACCATCTGTCCGCAAGGGGGAGGGCGTGCACCCAACCAAGACTACATCAAAATTCCAATGAGGTAATGAGAGAGCTGAGGATATATAAGAGGATTTGTAAAAGGCAATCACCTCTGTCCAGGTCTTAAATAGATAGAGACAAGGTTAACACACTACTTCAGTGCCTCATTCATTCACTGACAGATGCTGTCAAACAGAAAATAGCACAATTAGTAAGAATGATGATAAGCGTGCATAGAGAACATTTAATCTGGAGTCAGAACATTTGGATTCAAATCCTGAGTCTAGGAGTAATAATAGAGGTAGCTAGCATTTATATATTGATTTAAGGTTTGCAAAGCACATTAGGAATATTTTCTCATTTGGTCCTTGCAACAACTCTGGGAAGTAAGAGCTATTATTACTACCCCTCATTTTGCAAATGGGGAAACTGAGGCAGACAAGGGCTAAGTGACTTATCTAGGATCACACAAGTAAAGATCACAACTAGTCTAGGGTGGGATTTGAATTCAGGCATTCCTGGTTCTTAGTTCAGGCTCTATCCATTGTGCCATCTAGCTGCCTCTTAACTACCTGGGTGGTCTTAAGCTACTCACTTTCTCTTCTGGCTCTTTATTTCCTTCTCTATAAAATGACAGGGTTAGATTAGAAGATCTCAAAAATCCCTTCCAACCCTGGGATTCCATGGCTCAATATGGTCATAGAGAAAAATCTCTCTTTCTCTCTTCCCTCTCCACCTTTTTGCAGGCATTGAGAAGTTGGGGATGGAAAGTGAAGTATGGAATGGTATAAAAAGAGAATGGAAATATTTTCCTCAAGTTAAGAGTCTATTTTCCTAAGCAAGTACAGAAACTAGAGTACAATAACTTATGATGCTGCTTAGTTTTGTACTCTTGGTGAATTTTTAAAGTGTTAACTGCAATAAATTATATGACCTGAAAAAAAAAAGATGGCATAATAATACATTGCATATTATATTAGGGCTGCATAGGACCTCAGAGATTATTTAGTACAACCCCTTTATTCTGGAGAAAACTGAGACTCATGGAGATGAACAGAAATACCCAAGGCCTTACAAGAAATTAATGGCTGAATGAGAATGGAAACCAAAGTCTCCAGAATCCCAGTCCAGCATATTTTAACTTTACATGGTACAATGACTCTCCACCCATGTGGGTTCAGAGAATCTGGTTCCCCCCCTTTGTGAATAGATTCCCCACCAAGATAACTTGACAACCAATTTAATGTTCCCAGGGTTATCTTAGCCCCAGGGAAGAGGGAATATACCACCTTCCTTTCATCAAATGGATGGGGACTATGAGTGTAAATTTGTCTGAGTTGGTAGTTACTCAACTATTGTTCTTCTTTACAATAAAAGGTTCTTCGAGAGGAAGAAGGGGATATATCAGAAAGTGTTATCTACACAAGGCACACTGTGATCAATAAAAGGTTTCAGCAGAGATAGGACCGTATTCATTCTCTATCCCATCCTCAGATAAATGGAAAGAAAAAGCAAGAGCTCAATTTCTCTGGATGAAATAAAGAACTTCAAGGAATACCAAGGCAGTAGTGAATAATCTCTGGTACATCCTGTAGTGTACGTGCCAAGAACTGATACTATTTATGCCTTTACTTGCCCTCTGCAAAGAAAATGTCTTCAAATTTCTTTATTCACAGTACCATAAGAGACCACAAGATGGCAACATCACTCAAAAAAATAAATCTATGTACAATTAAGATTGAATTCAATTTAATTTAATAAACAATTTTAGAGACAGTGGGCTAAGTCCCTCAGGATTCAAAAATCCATGAGTGTCTGACTTCTAGGAGTTTACATTTTACCAGGGGTTATGTATATACAAATAAATAAATACAAGTTAATTTTAAAATGAATGAATAGAAAGGCATTTATTAATTGCTTACTCACCCTATTAGAATATAATCTCTTTGAGAACAGATTGGGTCTTTTTTGGTTTTATTCCAACCTACCCCATCTCTTTGTGCAATGCCAGTCATAGAGTATTTCATATGAGAACAGAAGTAGAGGTGTCCTCAAGGGGATTATATTCTAATAGGAGAAGACTGATTAATATGGAAGAGCTAAGTGGCTTAGATTCTCCAAGGCATGGACTATGAAAGTCTAGTTCAGATAATACCAGAGCAGAATGGTGGCATGGCATGTAGTCCAAGCAAAGCATTATTTGGGGTCTGGGGTCACTTAGAAATAGTAAGCTCTCTCAAATCAATATGGAACAGCCCAGCTATATTCACCAGCTGGGACAGGTGCCTGAGTAGCTGAACACATTTTTTGAAGTGGCTGAACATACTTTCTAACTGACTGTCTGGGGAGCTGGGGACTCCATGACCATCTAGATAAAAATAAAGGAAAATAGAGTACAGTGCTATAAAAAGTTTCATAATAACTCTTTGTTGTTCAGTAGTTTCAGGCATGGCCAACTCTTTGTGACCCCATTTGGTTTTTATACTCTTGGTGTGTTTGTTGGTGAAGATACTGGAGTGGTTTACCATTTCCTTCTCCAGTTCATTTTACAGATGAGGCAACTGTTGTTGCTTATTCAAGTTTTTGTTAGTACAGCTCTGTAAAATCTTATGTAAACATCTCTTTTTATATCTGACATATTGCATACTAAAAATCTTTCTACTTCTCCCTTCGGAGGAGACTCTAGATATAAACCATATCTACATTTTAACTGATTCTCCCCAGGGATCTGGGGTAGGAGCTTAGATCTAAAGACTTCAAGACATCCACTTGATCTCCATAGAAGCCAGGTTCCTCCAGGACTGAACCTAGCCTTCCTGTGTAAATCCAAAACTAAGAATTGAATAAATTGAAGCATTTGTTTAGACACCAGAAAACTGAATCCCAAAACCAGTAAGCCGATTCCATCATAGTACCAAAGATATTAAGAGGCCATAATAACGCTGAGAGCCACAGCATCCTTCAGCTTTCCCACAAACCTATACAAGATCAATATTTACTCACCAACCTCTCTATCTCCTTGTCTCAACTTCCTCTCTCTCCCACCCTCTCTCGGGCTATGACCAGCTTCCTATGGGCTCTGCTTCCCTTCAGCAAGCTCCTCCCACCACAGGCTCCATGTGACTATATTCAGCCTATCAGGGGGCAGAGTTTATCCTCACTGCAGGGAAGCTTCCTGTGGTCTCTGCTGCAGCCTTCAGTAAATTCCCTCCATCACAGACTCTATGTGATTACATTCAGTCTATTACTTTCACAGCAGGAGAGGTCTTCAAATTCCCCCTTAGGTCTATTAAGGGGCAGGGAAGATCTTCAAATTCCCATTGTCATTACACAGGATCACACAACTAGTTAAGTGTCTGAGGTTGAATTTCAAGTCAGGTCTTCCTAACTCCAGGTCCAGCGCTTTAAACACTGAGCCACCTAGCTTCCCTTCATGGCACTTGGTAGGAGCTTAATAAATGCTTGCTGATACTTTGACTGATGGACAGCAGAAGGTAAATTTCTCATCTCTGAAGGTCTTCAAGCTGAGACTGGATGCCCAGTTCTCCAGAATGCTCTTAATATGGGATTTACAATTTAGATATGTGTTGGAACAGATGACCTCTGAGGTCCTTTCCATTTCCGAAAATCTTTGTTCTATGATTTCAGCCTAACACTATTAAATGTTTAAAAAAGTAAAATTAAAAATTTAATTTTTAATAAAAAAATTTTAAAAATTAAAACCATGAGGTTGGTTAACACTAGATTCTCCTATAGCAAAATTTTGCTTACTCACTTTTCATCTCCTATCCCCAATATGTGTCTCCAATCTACCTTCCAAATTCCTTCTTTCTTCTTTCCCACTTTGCAGACTCATGGCCCAAGCAAGGCCTTCCTCATTGCTTTCTTCTCTACTGTCATCCCTATCCTGTTCTACTACTATCTCCATTACCCCTTGCCAATCCACCCTCTGTTAGTTCCTTCTTCTGAGTCCTTGGGGACTTTAATTTAATGTGAACAAATCTCTTTATCTCCCCCTTCTTCTCCTTAACTAAAAACTTGATTTCCCTGTCCCACTCCAACCTCTTCCCTACCTCTACAGGACTAAATAATATCCTTGTTCTCTTCTAGACTATCATTCTACAACCCTTATTCAACAGAATCATAGAATCCTAGAGCTGGAAGAAACCTCAGAGATAATCTGTTCCAACTCACAATCAAATCACAAATCCGATAGACATCTCCAAATGCAACCAACCTTCACTTAACACTCTGGTGACAGAAAACTTAGTCCTAGTCACCACCCTACCCCCTTAGTCATACCATTTTGATGCAGTTCTAAGTGTTAGGAAAATTTTTCTTACATCAAACTGAAATCTTATTCCCCTTAACTTCCATCAATTTATTGCATTGAAGAAGAAAAAGTCTAATATTTCAAATAGCGATGTTTTAAATATTTTAAACACACCCTCTAAAACAATTAATTATTCTCTTGAGAATGATGTTTCTCTAATATTTTCAACCCATCATGGATGACAGGATTTCAAGTCCCCTCATCATCTTGGTCATCCTGCCTAAACTCATTTCATGTTCCTTCTAAAATGTGGTCCTTAGTATATTATACTCCAGGTGTGAACAGATGAGTGTAATAGGACCATCACTTCTCCAATTCTGAACACTCTACTTTTATTAAAGCAGATTATGATTACATTAAATTTTTTTTACTGCTCTATCAACCTCACAAATACATATTGAATTTTCAAATCAATGAGCAAGGCACTAGGGATACAAATACAAGCAAAAAGACAGTCTTTGCTGTCAAGAAGCATACATTCTAATGGGGGAAGACAACACCTAAAAGGGGAACAGGAAGGTCAGGAAGAGGAGAGGAAGGTACCCATCTGGGGCATGGTGGCTGACATCCAGTGAAGGAAGGACGGCTGGTCTGAACCCTTCCTCAAAATGGAGGGTCCTGAATTTACCAATAAGGGAGAAAAAAATCTTTGCAAAGAGTTTGGCATCCAAAATAAAGATATCTAGCAGCAACACATAAGGCCAAAAGTTTCTCCTCAATAATTGAGTGGTCAAAGGATATGAACAATTAGTTCTCAAAAGAAGAATCACAAACTGTTAACAACCACATGGGGGGGAAATGACCCAGGTTGCTAATAATAAGAAAACTCAAATTAAAGATACCTAGAGGTTTTACCTCATGCCTAACAAACTGACAAAGTTGAGAAAAGAAGGAAGTAATCAGTGTTGGAAAAGTTATAGAAAGACAAGCACAACTATGCAATTATTAATGAAGCCCCGAATTGATAGAACTCAGGTCTTCCTGACACCAGGGTTGGTGCTCTATCCACTATACCACTTAGATACCCTGCTATAACTATTCTGGTACCTTTAATGAAGAGTTTATACCGCTAGACATATATTCAAGGTCATTGACAAAAAGAAAAGCTCGATATACATAACATTTACAGCATCATGCAAAGGACATGAATGTAATAAAATTGTGCTATAAGAAACAATAAACATGATGACTACAGAGAAGCATTGAAAGACACATGAACAGAAGTAAAATGAAATAAGCAAAGCTAGGAAAGCAATATACACAATGACTATGACAAAGTGAATGGAAAGAACAACCATAAAACAATCAAAGTTAAATGTTGTAGAATTATTTTTAAAAAGAAGAAGCAGCAGCTTGATCCCTGAGAAGAGATATGAAAAGACACCACCCTCTGCTCCTTTGCAGAGTTTGGGACCCATGGAACATTGCATAAAACATTAGATTTTTTTTTTCAATGTTTTGATCAGTACTACTATTTTTAAAAATTCTTCTTTTTAAATATATTCTTTGTTTTAAAAAGTCATTCTCTAGAAGGGTAGAGGAGGAGGGATACAGAAGGAAATCTAGGCAATGTGTAAACAAAATCAATAAAACTGTTTGTTTGGTTTTTTAATGATTTAATTGACCCAGAGGACTAAGCTTCAGGATGTTGACATGGCTTCCTGGTAGTCTGTGTACAAAAAGCCACCAGGAACTCTAGCTGGACCCTGATGCTTGGCTGGCAGACCGCCATGGACAAAAGAGAGGCAGGGGAACTGCTTTCAGTTGGATCAATGCACTACACTGTCCTGAGTGAATATCCTTATTGAATATTCTTCTCCTACTTTGGCTAAGTAAATCTTTTGTTGACTGGCAGAGCTACAAATCTTTCATTTCCTTGCAATATTGAGCCAGAGGGTAGGCTTGAGTCAGGCCTTTCCTACAACATTTGGAATAATTGGCAAGATTGGCTCAGAATGATCCCATCAAAGTGAGGGAAAGATGAGCATCAGCTGGCCTCCATGCTTGTGGTGGTCTTTCTGATGATGCTTCTGTCAGTGGTGGCTACTTACTGCAAGGTACCCCCTCCCCAACATCCCTGGGAGGAGAGACAATAAACTGTATATGAACATTAAGTAACTAGAGACAAATATAAATATGCTGCTTGGCTTTAAAAACTGGACCCTGAAGATAACTTCAAAAAGCTATCATTTGTTGCATGAATTTTTTTTTTAATTCCAGGGTGATAGTTGTCTCCCAGGACCTCTAACCCCCTGTAGTTTTGGGATAGTCTGAAACACTGTGCTGAAGTAACTTCTTGGGATTTTTTTATCTGGTATTTGGGAGGACACTGGGAACAATGCCAGTGGGCATAGTTGGGACTTTTTGGTAAGCTTGAAATGCATTGCTTGATCCTCAAGAAGAGTCCAGAGACTTTTCCAATTGACCAATATTATCAGTCATAGGGGGCTACATCAGTTTAAAAATATTAAAAAGACTCTCTCTCTCTCTCTCTCTCTCTCTCTCTCTCTCTCTCTCTCTCTCTCCCTGATCCTTTTGAAACTCCTAAAATTGTAGCTATCTTAAATCTCTTTCATCTAAAGGACAAGGAAAAGCAAAAAGCACCTATCAAGAATTTCCTCTGTACCAGACACTGTGCTAACCTCTGGGGAATAAACATAAACAAAAACAAAGGCAGTCCCTGACCTTAAGGGGCTTACATTCTAATAGAAGATAACACATAAAAAGAAGCTGAAAAGTGGGAAAAGGGAGGGAGAAGGTACCCAAAAGGGGAAATGGTGACAAAATCCAGAGTCAGAAGTATAGCCAGAAGGGGAATGAAGCATAGCCAGCCTCTCTCTGTCTCCAAAATAGCCCCCTAGAAAGACCTTTGGGCAATGGGGGTGTCCCACATAAAAAGGAAGCTTAGTCACTACAGTGAAGTCTGGAGTCAGTAGAAGGGCTAAGAAGAACCAAAACAACAGAAACGAAAGCAGCAGTAGAGCTTCATGCTGACTCCTGGGGAGAGAGGGCCTGAGGCCCTTCCCCCACCCAAAGGGCCACTGCAGCTCATCCTGTTAGTTATTTTTGTAAATGCTGCTGCTGCAGCAGCTGAATATTTTGCTATTTTGCAGACCTATCAATTCTATTATTGCTTTTAAATTTGCTTGCTGTTATGCATTATTGCCTTGTGTTATGTGGATTTTAAGTTATTATTGTTAACATTTACATCAGGCATGTAATTTAGACTCATGTTCACTGAAGCAGCCTGTGAAGTGATGCTTTGCACTGACTATGGCTATTGCATGCATTTTTGATTCGTATTTGTTGTTACTCACACCTATAGGTGATTTCCTGGAACACTGGGCTAAAACCATTCTTGTTCTGATTAGGTGCTAGTATTGAATTTGATGCTGTTCTCTGTCATTCTTAGAGCCAAATACACCACAAATGACTTTTTCAAGATCTTCAAACTTTCACACCCCAGGGGGGGAAACACAGTTTTGAGACAGATTCCCCCCATTTGTTGTGATTATTGTTCAGTTGTGTCCAACTCTTCATGATCGCATTTGGGATTTTCTTGGCAAAGAAACTAAAGTGGTTTGATATTTTCTTCTCCAGCTCAGATGAGGAAACTGAGGCTAACACAACATCACACAGCTGGTTAGTGAGTGAGTTGGGATTCAAACTTAGATCTTCCTGATAGATCTTCCAGATCCCTATAAAACAGGGATAATAATAGCATCCATCTCATGGGATTGTTATGAGGATCAAATAAGGTAACATATGTAAAGTACTTTGCAAGTTTTAAAATGATATACATATCAACATATATACATACACACACATATATACATGCTTGCTATTATTAGACATTATTATTTTGTAATGCCCATTCTGAGAATCTACTTTTTCTCATCAAACATCTCTCTGACGACATCCTTTATGTTGTACAACATCTTATTGCACAAGTTTTGGTTTACATGTTGCCTACTTACACCCACTATACACTACTTCATTGCCCTCTGAAAAACCCTCAACTTGAATTCTTCAGAAACATTGATATTCCATGTCTCACAGCCATACAGCATCTCTAGATAAACATCAGTATTTAAAGGACAAACTTCTGTTTCAGGGAGAAGTTTGAGTCCATCAAAAACACTGAGAAATTTCTCAAAGGCAATCCAGCCCACTCTCCTCCTATTGCTCAAGAAATCAAAAAAATTTACAGCAGGATGGGACTTTAAAAATCATCTGGCTAGGGGGGCGTCTAGGTGGCCGCAGGGAGTAAATTGCTGGCCTTGGAGTCAGGAGGAGCTGAGTTTGGTTCTGGCCTCAGACACTTAACACCCACACACACACACAAAAACTAGCCGTGTAACCTTGGGCAAGTTACTTAACCCCAATTGCCCTCCAAAAGGCAAAAAAAAAAAAATTGGACATCTGGCTGTCCAATCTCTTCATTTTAGAGATGAAGAAATCGAGACTGAAGGAGGGTAAGTGGCCTGTTCAAGGATAACAGAATAAATGGCAGAATTAGCACTCAAGTATTCTTTCTCCCTCCTATTTTGTTTCACATTAGACTTGTAATAAAGAAAACTTTGTAAACCTACACATTTTCTCCAGGTAGGTTGCCATCTCTCATTGTTGTTATCCAGTTGTTTCAGTTGTGTCCTACTCTTCACAACCCCAACAAAACCAACAGTTGGGTTTTCTTAACAAAGATACTAGAGTAGCTTGCCATTTCCTTCTCCAGTTCATTTGACAAGATGAGGAAACTGAGGCAAAGAAAGTTAAGTGGCTTGCCCAGAGTTACACACCTAGTATCTGAGATTTGAACTCAGGAAGATAGTCTCCCTCACCCTAAGTCCAGTATTCTGTCCACTGTGCCACCTTACAGCCCCGACATGCTAATATGAACAAATGTATACAGCATAAGACTGTAGAATAGGGGCGGCCAGGTGGCTCAGGGAGTAAGAGCACCGGCCCCTGTGTCGGGATGACCTGGGGATTAAATCCGGGCTCAGATACTTAGCACCACACCCAGAAATAACTGGCTGTGTGACCTTGAGCAAGTTACTTAACCCCAATTGCTTTATAAAAAAAAAAAAACATTTTTTAAAAAGACTGTAGAATAAAAATATTAAATCAGATTATTGGGTTTTGTATAACATGATAATAATGTTAATGATAAAAATGGTTGACATATATATATATATATAAATCTTTAAGGTTTACAAAATGCTTTCCACACATTTTCTCATTTGCCTTCCAACAAACCTGTGAAGTAAGGATTACAGACATTATTTTGCCATTTTTAAAAATGAGTAAGCTGAAGCTAAGCCAAATATTTGTAGCTAGGTGGGACAGTAGATAGAATACTAGAATCAGGCAGATTTGAGATCAAATCTGGCTTTACATACTTAATTGCTGTATGACCCTGGGCAAGTCACTTAACATCTGTTTGCCTCAGGTTCCTCAACTAGTAAAATGAGAATAACAGCACCTACCTCACAAGGTGGCTGTGAAGACCAAATGAGATATCTGTAAAGCACTAGAACAATTCCTAGCATGTAGTAGGTGCTATATAAGTGCTTATTCCCTTTCCTTTCCTCCCTCCTAGCCTCTCCAGGATTCCACTCTTTGTAGATAAAGGCATTTTCAAGGCAATAAGAAAAGGTCAGTTTGTATTTTAAATAGTTATTGGAAGAGAATCCACGGTGCAGCTAGGTAGCTGAGTGGATAGATAACCCACCTGGAGTCAGGAATTCACACACTTATTAGCTATGTGACCTTGGGCAAGCCACTTAACCCTCCAAAAATAAACAAAAAAGAAGAGAATCTATGAAGATTTTATATGTAGAGTGGGCAACATTAGGAGAAAGAATTAGAAAACTAATAATAAGTAAGGATAAATAATAAAAGGTTTCCTGGAGGGAGTGGAATTTGAAAAGTCATTTAAGCAATGATAGGGAGATAACATAGCAGATTAAACAAAGTGAGGAGAAAATACAAGATAAAAAGTTTTTTTTTTTGTAAACTGGAAAGTATTATATATTCACTATATAATACTTCTATATTGCTTACCAAGTTACCAAGCACTCTCTGTGTAATAGCTTGTTGAATTTAGAAATACAAGCATAGGGGTGGCTAGGTGGAGCAGTGAATAGAGTACCCAGCCCTGGAGTCAGGAGGACCTGAGTTCAAGTCCAGTCTTAGACACTTGACACACTTACTAGTTGTGTGACCTTGGGCAAGTCAACCCCAATTGCCTTGCCCTCCAAAAAGCAAAAAAAAACAAATGAACAACAAAAAAAAGAAATACAAGCATAACTATACAATTTTATTTATGAGGAAAGTTAAGATCTGAAATAATTAAGCATTTATTACTACTGCCTGCTATATGCCAGGCATCGTGTTAGATATTGAGAATACAAAGACAAAAATGAAACTCCTTGCTTACAGTGTATAATGTATGGGGGAGACAGGAATAATATGTATAGAGGTAAGTAAAACTTAACACAAAAAAGAATTTTAGAGGAGAGGAGGACAATAACAACTAGCAATATCAAGAAAGAACTCTTAGGAAGCAGCCCAGGGATTCCAAGAGGCAGAGATGAGGACGACATTCTAGGAAAGAGCTTGTGTGTGTGAAAAAAATGGACATCCTGCGCAAAAATACAGAGTGGGGAGATGGAATATTGTACATGAGCATAAATGGAAAGTGCCAGAAACAAGACACTACCAGGGGTGGGGAACATGCAGCCTCGAGGCTACACCTCTCCCTGTAGGTCCTCAAGTGCAGCCCTTTGACTGAATCCAAACTTCATAGAACAAATCCCCTTAATAAAAGGATTTGTTCTGTAAAACTTGGACCTAGAAGGCCACATGTAGCCTCAAGGTCACAGGTTCCCCATCCCTGCTGGGACTAAACCAATGGTTACTAGGGTTGTGTTTTTTTTACTACCATACCATAAAGTCAGCTGCCTCTGCGTGCCAAAAATCCCCATCCTTAACTGTGTACTTCTAATTTCTTCAGCAAGACTTTTTTCAGACTATGTGACCTGACCACAATAGACAACCAAGAATAACTAGCATTCTGGGGTTTTTGTTTGTTCTTATTTGTTTTTATTATGAATTTAACAATCACCAAACAAAATGAGCATTTCTATACACAAATTAGAACCAAAAAAAGATTGTACATGAAACTGCAAATCTCTATTGGAGAGAGCTGACTTTCCCTTTAAAAGTATATTAAAAAGTAAATATAAAAAAATTTAAGTAAGTAAATACTATTGCACTTATTACATAGTTTTTAAAAAATAGACAGTGAGCGATGGAAAATTATGATTTTTTATTGAGTCCTCTTTTTATGTTGTGCTGTATACATGGAAATGTGCTTTTTTGGTCTTTTTGTATTTAAGTTCAAAATGAATAAAAATCATATTTTTTTAAAGTATATAATAAATTCAGCATTCAACTTTCAAAGTTGCCCTGCTTGTCTGTGTTTCCTTCTGGCCTTCATTCTGTTCTCTTATGTGCATTTTTAAAAATAATATTTTATTTTTTACCCAATTACATGTAAAAACAATTTTTTACATTTTTAAAAAATATTTTAACTTTCCAAATTCTATCCCTCTCTCCCTTCTCCCTTTTCTGAGATGGTTAACAATCTTTCATAAGTTATACATGTGCAATCATGTAAAACATGTCTATATTATTCATTTTGTCCAAGACACACAAAAAAAAAAGAAAGTGAAAAATAGTATGCTTCAGTCCATATTCAGACACCAGTTCTTTCTCTGGAGGCCAATAGCATGCTCCATCATGAGTCCTTTAGGATTATCTTGAATCATTGTATTGCTGAGAATACCTAAGTCATTCGTAGCTGATCATCATACAATATTTTTTTTTGCTTTTTTTTTTGGAGGGGGAAAGACAGGGCAATTGGGGTTAAGTGATTTGCCCAAGGTCATATGGCTAGTAAGTGTTAAGTGTCTTAGGCCAAATTTAAACTCAGGTCCTCCTGACTCCAGGGCCAGTGCTTTATTCACTGTGCCACCTAGCTTCCCCCATCATACTCTATTACTGTGTACCATGTCTCTGCTCTCTTCACTTTGCATCAGTTCATGTAAATCCAGGTTTTTTGGAAGTCACCCTGCTTGTCATTTCTTATATCACAAAAATATTCCATCATGATCATATACCACAACCTGTTCAGCCATTCCCCAAATGATGAGCATCCCCTTAATTTCCAATTCTTAGCCACCACAACAAAAGCTACTATAAATATTTTTGTACAAAAAGGTCCTTTTCCCTTTTTAAAAATCTTCTTTGAGATACTGTAATGGAAATGCAGATTTAAAGATCTTCCCTGCCCCTAGGCTAACATGCACCTGGAGCCTGGGGTGGGAGGCTGGTTTTTCAGTAGATACTTTTTGATTGGCCAGTGGGTCAATAAGGTTGTTACAT
The DNA here is from genome assembly GCF_028583685.1 of Petaurus breviceps papuanus. Classification (NCBI taxonomy): domain Eukaryota; kingdom Metazoa; phylum Chordata; class Mammalia; order Diprotodontia; family Petauridae; genus Petaurus; species Petaurus breviceps. The sequence continues at coordinate 23,500,708 of NW_027187380.1, read as the reverse complement.
TCTCTGAGCCAGGAGAAGGCTATATAAGCCCTGATGTGTAGCTTTGTTTTGGGACTCACTTTGAGAAGTATTCTGTGATTTGATCTGAATTCTGGGAAGCCGTTGTTGAGAGTCCCCCGGCTTTGAAAAACCCAGAATGTGGAAACCCAGATGTTGACTGGGTATGGATGTAATGGTTGGACAATTTGGAAATCTGTCTACTTGATGTTTCTGTCTTGATAATTCTGCCTGTATACTTTGAGGTTCAGGGTGCTGACCTTTTCACCTGAACAAGGTAAACGATATATGTCTGACTGATTAAAGTAAGCTTGTTAACCCATTTTGAGTTGCTTTCCTTTAACAAAGCAGATCCAAGAACCTGTGTGAGCAGGCACCTTGGGGACACTGGGGTGCTTGCTGCTACAGATACAGAGCTAGCAGTGGTATTGCTGGATCAAAGGGTATGCAGAGTTTTATAGATCTTTGATCATAGTTCCAAATTGCTCTCTAGAATGGTTGGATAAGTTTACAATGCCACCAACAGTGCATCAGTGCAGGGGTGGCTAGGTAGCACAGTGAATAGAGCACTGGCCCTGGAGTCAGGAGGACCTGAGTTCAAATGTGGCCTCAGACATTTAACATACTTACTAACCATGTGACTTTGGGCAAGTCACTTAACCCCAACTGCCCTCCAAAAAAAAAAGCAAAAAAAAAAAAACTGCATCAGTGGCCTAATTTTCCCATATTCCCTCTCGCATTTGTCATTTTCCTTTTCTGTCATATTAGTTGATTTGATAAGTGTGAGGTGGTACCTCAGAGTAGCTTTAATTTGCATTTCTCTAAACAATAGTGATTTAGAGCATGTTTATAGACAGCTTTAATTTCTTCATCTGAAAACTTGCCTGTTCATATCCTTTGATCATTTTTATAAACTGGAGAATGACTTGTATTCTTATAAATTTGACTCATTTCTCTATATATTTGAGAAATCAGGCCTTTATCAGAAACACTGGCAGTAAAAATTGTTTCCCAGCTTTCTGCTTTTCTTCTTATCTTGGTTGCACTGGTTCCATATGTGTACAAAAACTTTTTCATTTCATTTAATGTAATCAAAATTATCCATTTTGCATTCATAATACTCTCTATCTCTTGTTTGGTCATAAATGTTTCCCTTCTCCATAGATCTGACAAGTAAACTTTCCTTGCTCTCCTAATTTGTTTATGGTATTGTCCCTTATGTCTAAATATACCCATTCTGATCTTATCTTGGTATAGGGTGTGAGATGTTGATCTGCATCTAGTTTCTGCCATATTGTTTCCCAGTTTTCCCAGCAGTTTTTGTCAAATAATGAGTTTTTGTTCCAAGAGCATGAATCTTTGGGTTTATCATATACTAGATTACTATGGTCATTTACTATAATGTATTATATATTTAATCTATTCCACTGATCCACCACTCTATTTCTTAGCCAGTACTAGATGGTTTTGATAATTATTGCTTTATAATATAGTTTAAAATCTGGTATGGCTAGACAACCTTCTGTAACATTTTTTTCATTGATTCCTTGACCTTTTGTTCTTCCAGATAAATTTTGTTATAATTTTTTCTAGCTCTATAAAATAAATTTTGATAGTTTTATTGGTATTACACTGAATAAAAATATTAATTTAGGTATAATGGTCCCTTTTATTATATTGGCTTGGCCTACCCATGAGGAATTATTATTTTTCTAATTGTTTAGATGTGACTTTATTTGTGTGAAAAGTGTTCTTTTGTGAATTTTAAAAAATGCTTTAATCACCCTCTTTCCTTTTTCTGGCAATTCTATTGCTATCTCCCCTCTTCCTCCTATCCCCTTCCCCAAATGTTTTTGAAAGAAAAAAAAAAAGCTAGGGTTTTTGAAAGGCATTGCTGCTTCATACCTATTCCACAATTTCCAAGAAGATGTTCTTGTCCTATAGCACAGAGTCTTAACCTAGTGTCCGTGAACTTAAAAAAAAAAAAAAAACCTTGATACTTATATTGCATTGATTTCTTTTGTCTTCTGCTGTGTTTTGGTTTATGAATTTTAAAACACTCCTCTAAGAAGGGGTTCATAGGCTTCAGCAGACTTCCAAAGGGATCCATGACTCCCCTTCCTCCCGCCCCCCCCAAAAATGTCTACCCTATAGGACCTGGAGTCAAGAGGATCTGAGTTCAAATTTGACCTCAGACATTTCCTATCTATGTGACCATGGTCAAGTGACTTAATTCCAATTGCTGTCACCGTCCTCCCTCCTGCCCTCAAGAGAGAGAGAGAGTCAGAGAGGGAGAGACAGACAGACAGAGACAGAGAGACAAAAAGAGAGAATTTGCTCTCAAAGAGCTCACATTATAATGGGGGAGATGACCCATATGGAAGGTTTCAGCGTAAATGGGATGGAAAGTTCCCATGGCCTTTAGGGTGCAGCAGCAAAGCAGATGCTTTGCTCATCTTTAGAGCTATTCTTTATTGGTTATTTCCACTGATAAAATCATATCAGTTTCTGAAGTTGAACCATTTGACAGTGACAAGGACTTTGTGACAAGAACTCTCTGGCTCTTCAAAAGATGTTAACTATAAGCACCTGCAGGATAAGTTGCAACACTGTGTCTCTACAGGGATTGTTCCTCAAGATGATGGCTGTGGGCAGTGAGCTAGACAGAAGCCTCACAATTCCAAAGGCTCTGGGATTTAGAGTATCACTCCTATCTGTGTGCATTTACAAACCCTAGAATGCACTCCCTTCTCACTTCTACCTTCCAGAATCCTTGTCTTCCCTGATCCCTACCAGATGAAAGTTTTCTCTCCCTCATCTACAAAAACTCTGTCCAGTTCCTTCCTTTGCTCATCATTCCTACCCTGTATGACGCCTAGCTGTGTACATATCATCGTCTACCCCCTGGCAGTAGAATATTAGTTCCTCAAGGGTGGATAGAGACTGTGTTATATTTATTTTTGTATCTGTAGAAACTAACACAGTGATTATTGACAGGAGGAGGTGATATGAGGGATTAGACTTGGCAAATTAGACTTGGCTATCCTATCCTCTAAATCTGAACACATGGTTCTCAGAAAAACCTGGAAAGATTTACATGAACTGATGCAAAGTGAAATGTACAGAACTAGGAGAACATTGTACACAGTAATTAGCAATATTGTACAACAATCAACTGTCAATTATTTATGTATTCTCAGCAATCCAGTGATCCAGAACAATTCTAAAGGACTTATGATGAAAAATGCTATCCATCTCCAGAGAAAGAACTGAAGGAGTCTGAATGCAGATGGAAACATACTGTTTCTTTGCTTTATCTTTCTTATTTTTTTTCTGCATTTTCTTTCACATGACTAACACAGAAATATGTTTTGCATAACTGCACACATATAACCTGTATCAAATTGCTTGCCTTCTCAATGGGGGGGGGGGTGAAGAAATTTTGGAATCAAAATTTTTTTTTAAATGTTAAAGATTGTTCTTGAACAATTGGGGGGAAATATTTTTTAAACGACTGGACACATGTAGAAGAGAATGAGTACATATATAGAGGAGCTTAGGTAGAAGGAAGGAAAGGCAATGAGGGAGTTGACAAAAAATGTCCTCAAGCTTTGCAGTAAAGTGGGAGGCACATGCCAATCCAGAACTCTGGCGCCATGACATCCACTAAGTAGACTGGGTAAATTTTTATCACAATTCCACAAGGAAGCTTCTAATTTCCCAATTTTCTAGATCATGCAATTTCATTCTTCTCCTGGAAAAGTACAAGAAGTGACATACAGTTATCATATAGGCCACTGGGCAAATGCCCAATTGCCTTGAGATAGCCTATTTTTGTTCAGAAGCCTGTTAGCATTGGCAGGAAGAACAGAGCTATGGTTCCTCTGTAGTAGGTGCCCAACCCTTCCTGTGAATATAGATCCACTGGATAGTAATCAGTAATTCCACACATGATCTTTACATCCTCATCCAAATACTCATCTCATCAAGTCCTCTGCCTTCCAAATAGCTGCTTATACTTCTAGGACATCTTATTATTCCTACAAGTCTGCCCTTTTAAGGTACAGATCATGTCTTTTTGCTCTAACAGACTGTCCTCAATATGTATGCCATATTAAATCTCCTATGAAGTTCCTTCTTTGACATAGAGGCCTACAGAGAAATTATGTACACCAGTCTTTCAATTGCATGCTGAGTGCCTGCAAGTTTCTACTCTATTTGCCTTAGTTTCCTCAATTGTAAAATGGAGATAATAAGATCACCTACCTTGTAGGGTTGTTATGAGGATGAAATAATATTTGCAAAATAATATTTGTAAAATGTAATAATATTTGTAAGACGTAATTAGCACAATGTCTGGTACACAGTAGGCAATATATAAATGCTTATTCTCTTCTCTCCTCCCCTTTTCTTCTTTCCTTCACTCCTCACTCCTCTCCTTCCCTCTGACCCCCTTCCGCACACACACACACACACACACACACACACACACACACACACACACAC
>NW_027187380.1:23468562-23496195 GCF_028583685.1 Petaurus breviceps papuanus | reverse complement strand
CACACACACACACACACACACACACACACACACACACACACACACACACACACATTGTTGGGAAAACCTTGTACATTCCCACTTTATCACAGTAGGTCCTCATTAATCAATAGTCTATGCTGAATATATAAAGCTAAAATGGATCCAGGAAACTATGTTTTCTGTTCCATTCCATGCTCTCTTCCTATAATTTGTGATTGAGTGTCTGAGTCTAATTTGAACTCAGGTTCTCTTGAGTGCTCTATTCACTACACCACCTAGCTGTCCTTTCTCCTTGAGTTCTTTTGGATTTCTAAGTGAATTTATCAACTAGTGACAGATCTTGTGCCAGTAATATCTTTTTCTAATCAATCAAAACAGGCATTTATTTAGTACCTGTGGTGTTCTAGGTACTGTACAAAGCAATGGTAATTCAAAAACTATGAATCTCTACCTTCAAGGAGCTTACATTCTAACAACTAAAACATTACATTTGGATATTTTCTAATGCAAGTGGTTTATTGGCCTCAGAAGTATATTCAGGATGGGGCAGCTAGGTGGCACAGTGAGAGCGCCAGCCCCAGAGTTGGGAGGACCCGGGATTGGTTCCAGCCTCAGATACTTAACATCCACACAAAAAAACTGGCAGTGTAACCTTGGGCAAGTTACTTAACCCCAATTGCTTTAAAAAAAAAAAAAACAAAGTATATTCAAGGGGTTCTGAGAATGGATCATGGCCTTGTTTACAATCTTATCCGACAGCCCACCTCAGGCAGAAAGAATTCCATCTGTCAAGAACGAAGACTTATATGGCCCTCATCCAATTTCTTGTTCTCAATGCTGGTCTACAATCCAATGAACAGTGATGGTTGGGGATCTTCTTGGTGCAACCCTATCCTCTGGATTACAGGGATCCCTATGGTCCTGATCTTTAAGACCTATTATAAGGGGTGGCCAGGTGGCTCAGTGAGTAAGAGTACAGGCTCCAGTGTTGGGACGACCTGGAGATCGAATCCCGGGCTCGGACACTCAGCACCACACCCAGAAATAACTGGCCGTGTAACCTTGAGCAAGTTACTTAACAAAAAAAAAAGACCTATTATAACAGCAATGTCTTAAGATGGGAATTGATACATATACTCTAAGGCTATCAACAATAAAAAGAAAGGTCCCTTACACACCAAAATGTTTATATTAGTACTTTTTGTAGTAGCAAAGAACCAGAAACAAAGTAGATGATACCCATAGAATGAGGAATGGTTAAATTATGTTATAGGAATGGAATGGAATGGAATATTACCGTATAGTATAAATGCTGTATTTTATATCATAAAATGAATATGATAAATACAGAAAAATATGGGAAGATATATAGGAACTTAAGCAAAATGAAAATAAACTGCTTTTTTTTCCTCATAAGGGATGACTCTCTGAAAGACAGTGGGCAGAGGAACATTTGGAAAATGTTTGCTGTTGTTCAGTCATTTCAGTCATGTCCAACTCTTCATGATCCCATTTTGGGTTTTCTTGCCAAATATAAGGGAAAATTTGCCATTTCCTGCTCCAGCTCATTTTACAGATGAGGAAACTGAGGCAAACAGGGTTAAGTAAATTGCTTAGGGTCACACAGCTAGTAAATGTCTGAAGCTAGGTTTTAATTCAAAAAGATGAGTCATCTTATCTTCAGGTCCAGCACTCTATCCACTGAAACACCTCTCACCCAAACTGGAAAATGTAAGTGAAATAAAAACAAGAGATAGCAGCATTATTTTTTTTGTAAACCAGCAGTTGTTTTATTGTGTCCCACAAAGTATCAGCCAAATCAGCCTCCAGGATGTTATTGGGTTTACAGTGACTTTTGCCTATCATGGCAGGTTGCTAGGAGAGCTGCTTTTGATGAAAGTATCTCATATAAGAACACCACTACCAGGGAGATTGTTTATAATGAGTCAGAAAAGTCCTTCCTACTATTTCCCTTCCCTGTGGAGTGTGGAAGCAGTTCTTCATCCATGAAAAACCCAAGCCAATATCCCTAAAATCATTAACTGAGACAGGAGTTCAAAAGGGCAGGATATGTGTTATATTAAAATAAGGTCCAAGCTAAGGCATGTGTTAAGTTAGAGTTTTAACTAGAGTTCACCTACTTGTTGGGTCACAATAGGGTTCATAAAGACACAGACCCATTTACATGTTTGTCAGGTAGGCAGACCCTTTTAGGGAAGGATGGCAGAAGATTTTACATACCAACCCTCAATGTCTTAGGTTCATGGGGCTACTTGAAAGGTTTGGAAAGGCAATGAATATCTCCTGCCCATTCCCCAACATTTAGGAGCAAATATCTCTAAATGGATAGTTATCCCTAATTATTATTTAGCACATTTTTTCAAGTTATTATTGATACCTTGGAATTCTTCATTTGAAAACTACCTGTTGGGGCAGACAGGTGACGCAGTGAGTAAGAGCGCCAGCCCCAAAGTCAGGAGACCCGGGATTGGTTCCAGCCTCAGATACTTGGCACCCACACAAAATAACTGGCCGTGTAACCTTGAGCAAGTTACTTAACCCTAATTGCTTTAAAAAAAAAGTAAAAGAAAACTACCTGTTCATATCACTAAACTATTTATCAATTAGAGAATACCTCTTAGGTTTGTACATTTGAATTTGTTCCTTATATATTGGAAATGAGACCTCTGTCAGAAAAATGAATTGCAAAAAATATTTTCCCTGTTATCATCTTGTTTCCTTTCTATTTTTTACTATATTAATTTGTGCAAAATATTTTTTGATTTTAGATAAACAAAACTGTTCTACTCCTCCACTAACCTTCCTTAAAGTGACAGCACTGTAATTGGAGGCTGGATGATGGTACTTGCTTATATAGAGAAAAGTTTCTGATACTGTTATTACTCCTCATCAATAAGACCCCCCACTCTGAAAGTATCTTGAAGATTTAAGAATACTACTTTCTTATTCTCTGCCTCAGTGCTGCCCGCAATTGGACTGCCAGAAACTCACAGGCAACATGTCGACCCATCATGAAGCTTAAAATAGTCAAGAAGAGAATCTAAGAGATCATCCAACACCAGGTCACCAGGCTGACTAATACGTCAAATTCAAGTGAAACTGGAATAAATGAAGAGATATTGACAACAAGATATAAAGGCAATTCAAAGGCCAAAACTTGATTCCCAATATTGGTTACAGAAACGTTAAGAATACAAAACATTATCTACCCAGGGGATTCAGGAGATTTGGTATACACATAATCAGATCTAGAAGTAGTCCTGATAGGTCACAAATCTTAGGACTTGGTGATGGTTCACAATGTTTCTTCAAAGAATCATAAAATCACTGCAGAGAGAGAGTAATTCAGCTGGCCACCAAGATCACCAATCCAAATCTGAGACTGAAGAGTGAAGAAAATGAGTAAATGTCACATATTTTTAATTTTAAATAAAACCTCAAACTACACACACACACACACAATTTAAATGTACTAATACCGTTATTCTCACTTTGAATCTATGAATAGTCTTTTCTGCGATCATGATTGGTCTTTGAGACATCTTGGCATATGTTGACTTTGGCATGTGTTCACTACCTTGGCACTGGCATGTGTTCAAGACCTTCAGCAGTTTCAGTAGGCACCTGTTGCCTGGGGGAGGAAATGCTCTGATAAGATGGTTCACATAAATCATCTAAATCAAGTGAAACAAGGAGGTAGCAGTTATGTAAAGATAAATAGTCCTGAGATATTAATATCCATAGCTTGGATGCTAATAAGTATCATAAGGATTAACTTCATGAAAAATACAGTTATCTGTGGCAGGTGGGGGGAGAGGAAGAGAGGTGATTTGGATCAATTTTTTCTTGAATCATTATTAAATTTTATTTTAAATTTATGGAATAAAGCAAGCATTTCCATGATATGGTATGATAAAAAAAAAAGATGATTGTATATGAAACTGTAAATCTACTATACGCAACTTGCTATTCCCTTCAAATATGCAGCAAAATTATGATGTAAATTTCTTTTTTTTTTCTTCTCCCTTCTCCCACCCTAGAGATGGCTACCGTTGATTGGTTGCTTGTTCTTTTGTTCTTGAAGAAGACCAAAATGACATCACTCTGTTAGAGTCAAGTTACAATGTATGCAGCTGTGGCTGATTAGACCAATGCATACTCGGAATGCTCTACCATAGGTTAGGCACAAATAGGTCATATGAACATTTGGGGTGGGTTCTCTAAATTTGTAAATCTTGTGTTTCTTTTGAGCTATTTCAATTCTGTTTTGCTCATAGAGCATAGCACCTTCTCTGATGAGGGCACACCATGCTGGGAGGTCCTGTGCCAGTGTCTCCCATGTCACACAGTCAATCCCAAAGTTCCTAAGAGAGACCTTGAGCATGTCCTTGTATTGCTACCATTAGAAACAAATAGGCGTGTATGTGTGTATATGTAGTATGCATGTAAAATTGTTCTATACATACTTCTATTGATCAGTTCTTTCTCTGGATGCAGATAGCATATTTCTTCATATGTCCTTTATAGCTAACTTGAGTTTATAATAGTCAAAATGACTTAGTCACTCAAAGTTGTTCTTAAAACAATATTATTGTCATTATATGCAATGTCCTCTTGATTCTATTCATTTCACTCTTCATTATTTCGTGTAAGTCTTCTCATGTTTTTCTAAAATCTAGTTCATTATAGCACAGTAATATTCCATCACTATATACCACAACTTGTTCATCCATTCTCCAATTGATGGTTATCCCTATAATTTCTAGTTCTTTGCCACCACAAAGAGAGCTGCTAGAAACATTTTAGAACATCTAGGTTCTTTTCTTTTTTCCATAATTGTCTTCATAAATAGACCAAATAGCAGTATTACTGGGTCAAAGGGAAGTTTAATAACTTTTCTGGCATTCCAGATTGCTCTCCAAAATGGTTGGATCAGTTCACAATTCCACCAACAATGAATTAGTGTCCCAATTTTTCCAAACCCCCTCCAACATTTGTCACCTTTCTCTTCTATCGTTTTAAAGAATCTGGTAGGTGTAAAATGATATTTCAAGGTTGTTTCAATTTGCATTTCTCTAATCAATAATGATTTAGAACATTTTTTCATATAACTATAAATTATTTTGATTTCTTCATCAGATAACTGCCTGTTCATATCCTTTGACCATTTATCAACTGGAGAATGACTCATATTCTTATAGATTTGAAAAAAGTTCTTTATATATTTTAGATATGAGTCTTTTATCTGATAAACTATCCATAAAAATTTTCCCCCAATTTTCTGCTTTCCTTCTGATCTTGGCTGCATTTCTTTTATTTGTACAAACCCTTTTAAATTTAATATTATTGAAATTATCCATTTTACACTTAACTTTGCTCTCTTGTTTATTCATAAATTATTTGCCTGTCCATAAGTCTGGTAAATAATATGTTCTGTGTTCTTCTAATTTTCTTGCAAAATAACTCTTTATAACTAGGTCATGTATCCATTTTCATCTTATTTTGGTAAATGGTATAAGATATTGATCTATGCCCATACTACTTTTGTAGTTTGTAGTTTGTATTCTCCTAGGGGGAATATCTAGTCACTTCCTACAAAATTTTAATCTCCTCTATAGATCTTTAATGGACAAGAATATCCCATGGAGCATTTATGGGAGGATATGGATAAGAGTCCCTAGAAGGGCATCTAGGTGGTGCAGTGGATAGACAGCCAAGTCTAGAGTGAAGAAGTCAGTGAGTTCAGATCTGACCTCAGACATTTACTATGTGATCCTGGGCAAGTCACTTAACCATTTGCCTCAGTTTCCTCATCTGTAAAATGAGCTGGAGAAGGAAATGGCAAACTATTCAAGTATCTTTGCCAAGAAAACTCCAAATGGGGTTAGACACAACTGAAAAAATGGTTGAACAACAATGAAATGGACAAGAATGGCAGAGGATGAGAAAGTAGGATTGGGTTTAAGTGTGCAACCTGTCTAGTAGGATAACATAATAGATAGATCCACAATAGGATCACAGATTCTTTTAAAGATGCAGTACAGAGGAATGGCAAGAAGATGGATTTAAAGTCAGAGGACCTGGATTCAAATCCTGAGTTTGTCACACCACTTGTGATAAACTGAGTGAATAAGTCAACCCCTCTGGGCCTCTGTTTCCTAACCAGTAAAATGATAAGGTTGAATTAGATAACCTCTAAGGTTCCTTCCAGCTCCAAATCAAGTATCCCCACCAGTACCCAACACAGTACAACACACCTAGCAGGTACTTAAATATTCATCTAATGAACAAGACCATTAATTGCAAACAATATAGCATATGTTCAAAGTATATGTTGCCTCCATCCTCTATTAAGCTACCAAGGTTCTCCTGAAGTATCTATCCCAGTGACCAGCATTCAGAATCAAGAGGAGCTGGTAGTCATCACTTACAAGGTGATAATTTAGAAACTGTGAGCAGAGACTCCTAGGTGCATACCACTTCCTGTATGGCACCTCAAGCAGCTGTCTCAACTTGTCACATTGGTCTTGAAGGAAGTCCTTTCTTTTCTTAGGTGCTGAAGTTATAATGCCTACAGATATAGCCACTAAGCCTTCCTAGTTTTTGTGTATTAGTTTAACCTGGCTTCTAGTCCAATCTCGAGAATTCTGCAGAAGACTCTCTTAATTGTTGGAGAGAATGATAAATGTATTACTTTCTGAAGGGAAGTGTTGATATGAAAGCTTTGAAGAGGAGAGGCATTCTTTCTTTCTGCTTCGAGGTAGTATGTCCATGTTTCCAGACTCTATTTGGGAACTACTCCAAGAAGGACAGAGAAAAAAAATTAATTTGGAAGCAGTAAACACGTAAGGAAAGCCAGTGCCTCAACACGTCTCTGATTTCCATCTTACCTCCCTAGAGACCAGGGAATTTCCCCTTGGGTGAGATCACAGCTTCTGTCTTAGTTAAGTGAAGATATCTTGCTTCCATCTAAAGAACTCATTCACCTTTGTGCATTTTTTTGTATGTTCTAATCTGTAAAACTTTCTGATTGCTGTTTGCTATCTACTTAGGTAAATCTCTACTGACTTTTGGAAATGATCTTCTGTGTGACTGGTGTGGAAGTTGCAATACCCTAACCCTTTCCCCCATGCAAGTTAAACTAGTTTTCCCTTAAAAGGTACTGAGACATTTTTCTCTAGATTTGCTTTTGCTCAGGGGATTAAAGGATTAGGCCATTGATACCACTTCCTCTTGCCTGAGTGAAAACAGCCATGAGGAACGCCAGGCCAGGGAAGCCCTGATGCTTGGCTGGTGGATCAAGGTAACTCTACTAAGTAATTTTTGCTCAGTTGTATCAACCTGAGGTAGCCTCAATGCCTATTCATGTGCTTTTCCAGCTATGGCTAAGTAAATCCCTTTTTTGTTAACTTTTGACTGACTTCTAGGTGTCTCAATTTGTTCCATTATTGAACCTAAACTACCAAAGGACTAGACTGAGCCAGGCCCAGCCCAGAACAACCAAGATTTGGTAGGAATGAGTCTAGTGTGTAGATATAAGCATGGGTTACAATCCCATTTTAAAGGATAAGGATGAAGGAAATGAATGGCTTTAAAAAATGAACTTTTTGAAACTGAAAAAAAAGTGCCCTTAAACCAGAAATATTTAGGAAAGCAGAAAGCCATATTTCTAATCCAATACTCCTCTCTCAAAGGACATAAGAGCAGCCAGCCTTGTGGTACCTTCTTCTGCTTCCCTCAAGGCAAGAATCACATTCTCTGTCCCAGAGGCATGAGCAAATTTCCAGAGATATCTAACTACTCTTGAACTACCTGTCTATGTATTTAGACATCCAGTGTATATATCTTACATTGTCTCACCTAACTTACTTGTTTATATGTTTAGACACCCAGTGTACATATCTTACCTTGGTAACATCTTACATCAAAATATAAGTTTTGTATTTCTGCTGCCCTGAGTATCAAGAGATAACAATATCTGCAACTGAGTCTCTTTGCATCCCTTGATCTTATTGGTTCCAATAACATCTGTCCCACTAGGAGCTCAGAGTGATGCAGGAAGCAGAGATTTTTCTTTAAAAAAAAAAATCAATTTTATTTTATTTACAATTCCAAATTCTCTTTATATCTTGACAATATTGTTGTTATAAAAATTGTTCTCCTAATTCTGCTCACTGTACTTTTTATCATTTCAGTTCCAGCCCTTAGCACAGTGTCTGTCACATAGCAGGAGCTTATAAATGTTTATTGATTGAGTTCATTCAAGTCTTCTTAGATTTCTCTGAAACCATCCCCTTCGTCATTTCTTACAGAGTAATATTATTCTATCACTTTCAAATGCCATTACTTGTTCAGGCATTCCCCAACTGATGGGCATACCTTCAATTTCCAATTCTTTGTCACCATGAAAAAAGATGCTATATTTTTGGTACACATGGATGCTTTTTTCTCTTTCTTTACTCTTTTTAGGGTATAGACCAAGTAACAGTATCACTGCATCAAAGAAAACAGAGTTTAATAGCTTTTTAGGAATTGTTCCAAATTGCTTTCCAAAATGGCAAGACCAGTTCACAGTTCTACCAACAGCATTTAAGTACCTGCTTTTCATTTGTCATTTTCCTTTTTTGAGAACTATGACAATCTGATGGGTGGTAGTACCTCAGAGTTGTTTAATTTGCTTTTCTCTAATTATTAGTGACTTAGAGTATTTTTTTGTGGCTATTTGATTTTTTGGATCTCTTCCTCTGAAAACTGCCTGTTCATTTCCTTTGACCATTTATCAATTGATGAACAGTTCTTATTCTTATATATTTGACTCAATTCCTTATATAGCTTACAAAAAGAGAAACTTGCTACAAAGATTTTTTTTACCCAATTTCCCAGTTCTCTTCTAATTTTAGATGTGTTGATTTTGTTTGTGCAAGACCTTTTTAATTTATGCAATCAAAATTGTCCATTTTACTTCCTATGAACCTATCTCTTGTTTGGTCAAATTTTTCCCTTAGAAATAGACCTGAAGGTAATTTCTTCCACACTCCTCTAAATGTTTATCATGTATGTCATCTTGTATACTTAAATCATATACCCATTTGGAGCTTCTCTTAGTATATGGTGAGATATTGGTCTACCAGGGGTGGGGAACCTGTGGTCCCCAGGCCATATGTGGCCCTCTAGGTCCTCAAGTGTGACCCTTTGACTGAATCCAAATTTCACAGAGCAAATCCCCTTAATAAAAGGATTTGTTCTGTAAAACTTGAATTCAGTCAAAAGGCCACACCCAAGGCCTACTTTCTGCTAGACTGCTTTACAGTTTTCCCAACAGTTCTTGTCAAATAGTGAGTTCTTGCCCTATTAGATGGGATTTGGAGGTTTATCAAACACTAGACTAGGGGTCAGCAAACTATGTCCTTTATCTTGTATTTTTAAAAACCATTTGTAGCTTGTGAACCATCATAAAAAGCATGCAATGTGCCAAATTTTCTAACCCTGCTCTAGTTTTTCTCTAATCAACCTATTTCTACCCTGTACCAAATTATTTTGATGATTGTGACTTTGTAGTATAGTTTGAGATCAAGTACTGCTTTTCCTTCTCATTTTTCCTCCCATTAATTCTCTTGATATAATCTTGACATTTTTTTCTTCCAGAGGAATTTATTTTTTTTTTCTAGCTCTAAAAAGTAATTCTTTGGTAATTTGATTAGCATGGCACTAAATTTGCAAATTACATTGAGTATGGTAATTGTTATTATATTAGCTTGGTTTAACTCTGATTAATATTTCCCCAATTATTTAGATTTTTTAAAAAAATTTTTTAGTGTCTTGTAACTGTGTTCATATAGTTACTGTATCTTGGCAGGTATATTCTCTGTAATTATTTTAAATGGAATTTCTCTTTCTACCTCTTCCTGAAGCAGGCAGTTTTCCATGTGACTGCAAGAGGATATTTATGCCCTATTTGTATTTCAACAAAAATGAAGGCAAGAAGGGGCAAAGGACACTCATTAAAATATTAAGGGAAGGCCTTCAAATGAAAAGAAAACATTCTACACCTTAGAAAAAGGGTCAGAGTTTTAACTAGACCAACTGTAAATTAAGAAGCCAGTGATACAATGAACTTACCCCAGAGTACAAACTATTTCAATACTTTTGTCCTCACCTACTCATCTGAATAAAATCTGGGAAGTATAATTTAGCTGATCTTCTTAAGTAAAGATGGGCTGGTAGAAGGTACAGTGTATAGGAAGATCTAAGTTCAAATTTGACCTCAGATACATAGTAGGTATGTGACCCTGGGCAAATCACTTAAGCCTGTTTGCCTCAGTTTCCTCATCTATAAAATAAACTGGAGAAGGAAATCGCAAACCATTCTAGTATCTTTGCCAGGAAAACCCCAAATGAGGTCACAAAGAATCGGACACAACTGAACAACAACATAAGTAAAGATGAAGTCCAAAACTGGGAGAAGTCACCTCAGAACCAAGAAGATTGAACAACTGAACGAGAAAGGCAGGACCTCTCCTACTTTTGTTTGAGGTAATAAACCTGAGGTTTGGTTTCTGCTCAGTGGTGTGTTAGTAAATGTTTGCAGGACATACTTTTAATTTGCATAATTAACATCTCCTTCACTTAATCAATCAAGTCCTAATTTGTAGTACATACAAGATTACAGTGACAATTCAGCTCAAAAGAGCACTCTAAGACTCTAGCTGTAAAAGCAATACCACCTAACTGGGCCATTAACTGACAGTGGTCAAAGTCTGCAGCTGCCCATGGAAGCTGGTAAGACCAGGAATTCCAGAAGACTGATCCATACTCTATGAAGAACCCAATAATTGGGCAATCTCCCCAGCCCAGCCCAGTCTGCCTGACCCAATGGTACAGCAGTCCAGTAGCTAATCAGCCTGTCCAGCCCAGCCTGGAAGTAATACCTACAGACTGAGTGCTGTTGTAGATCCTACTCAGTGCAGTCCTTTAGCAACTGATCTCCTGAGGAGCCAACTTGGACACTGGGGCGACCTACTTGTCCCAGTCCATTAGTGGATTATCTGGAGCAGTTGAGATGTCCTGCCCTGTGAGGTACCCAAAGAGGGCTATTGGATTATTAGCCTAAGGTGAAGAATCTTACAGTTTGAGTTCTGTGGGAAAGGACAAGTCTGGGGCTAGTTATAAAGATAACCATTCTGGTAAATACAAAGGAAATAGAAATAGTATCACCTCCAAGGGCTTGTTTTGTTTTATACCCACAAGTGCTTGCTATCTTCATTAAGACAGTTTTGAGATCAACTGTTACAGTCTTGTTTCTGTTAGCTCCCATATGAGTCTAATATTGCTTTTTTTTTCTTTCCAGTAACATCAGATGGGAGCCTTTGCCTTGGAAATTTTATTTCAGCTCTTTGTCTCTTTGTTCTTTGCTGGAGGGTCCTTCTTTATTCAAAACACAAGCTGCCCTGTAGCCACCAGATACTGAGCATTGTAGAAAACAAAAACAAAATAAACAACTCATAATACTCCCAGAACTTGAAAATTAGAACAAAGGGAATAACTCTTCCCAAAGAATGGCTATGCTGCATAGTGTGGTGAAAGGAACATTAGACTTAAGAGATTGGAAATTTGGATGCCAGCCTTGGTTTTGCAATTAACTAGCTATGTTATCTTGGGAAGTAATTCTACCTCTGGGACCCATTTTCTTTGTAAAATAAGGAGAGGGGAAGGAAGGTGAATTAGGTGATCTCTAAGGTTCTTTCAGCACTAGATTTCTATAGTTCAAAGATAACTGATAACTACATAACACCCCTGCTCAAAAGGGAGAGGGGGAGCTAGGTGCGGTGAACATAGCACTGGCCCTGAAGTCAGGAGGACCTGAGTTCAAATCCAATTCAGACACTTGACATTTAAGTAGCTGTGTGACCTTGGGCAAGCCACTTAACCCCAGTTGCACACCTCAGTGCTGCCAAATAAGGCCAGACTCTTGCAAAGCCCCCTGTAATCTTACTTTTCTATTTTATCTTGTGCTGATCCCTGTAATGTAATGCCAAGCAAAGGCAACTTCCCAAGGTTCAGAATACCAGCATAGGTGCTCTCCATTTTATTCAGTGACCAACCAAGAACAGAGAAGATCAAAACATGACATCATTCCAAATGCAGCATTTACTAAGTGTGATTAAATAATCTCCAAGCACTACCCCACCCCAGGACCTTCCAATCATTCAATCAATTACAAAGTCGCTGTTCTAAATACTTCTCCACCCCTAGGCTATACCTTAATTAAGTCCACCACAAAGCCCCTCTTCTCAAATGGAGATTAGTTTCCAAACATAAGGTCAAAAGTTCCCCACCCCTGGATCACAATTGAATCTACCTCAGAGTTACATCAAGTTTAAACACAGCACTTAATACCCAAATGGAGGTCTTTTCTTCATCTTGACATGAGGCAAGTTCTCAGCAATCTTAGTTCCTGGGGAGACAAGGCTTAGCAAGGCCACAAGATACATTGCCAGTCCCTTCATGAATTCATCCTCTGTCTGTAGAACAGTCCTAGAACCCCTGAACACATTAGCAAAGCCCTCTCCCAGGATTTCTGTAAACATACAACAAGAAAATCCTTCTTCAGGGCTTCTGAACCAACAGAAAGGCTCCCAGACCCCTGCAACAACAGCACTGTCCTTCACCAGTGGACAGTATTCATTCTGTCTGCAGGACAGTCTCCAGACCCCTGCAACAACAGCACTGTCCCTCACCAGTGGACAGTATTCACTCTCTGTCTGCAGGACAGTCTCAGGGCTTCTTAGTGAACAGCCAGGTTCCAGGACTTCTTCAACAAAAGGACTGTTTTTCACCAGTGGACAAATCTGGCAAAACAACATCAAAACAGACAGACAAAGTACCAGCAAAACAGCCATGTCTCCTCAGTCCTTGGCAGCTCAGGGGGCAGGTCTCAAAAGTCCAGGGCAATTCAAAGCGGCCACCAGCAATTCTCTTAGTCTTTCTCTCTCCACAAGGTGCTGCTTCGAAAAAAGATCTTCCGCCTCTCTCTTGTCTCTCCAAATCTACCTCACCAGCTCCTCCCAGTTCAGGATTTTCTTTTCACATCAAGTCCATCCCACAGGTGGGATTAACAAGCTCTGGGTTTTAACACAATCAGTTTGAAAACCAAGCCAATACAGGGGAATCTTTAATTGCCATTACTATCACAATCCCCTATATGGCATGACCTATAGATCAAACTCAGGTATCCAAAAAAAAGAATTCATCATTCCCTCTCCCCATTCTTATTTTCCTTCTAACTTCTCAATTTCTGTCAAAGATTGAGATTATCATGCTTAAAAACCTTGGAATTTAAAACCTGGTTTGATTCCTCTCTCTCACCCACCTCCCACTTACAAGTAATTAGGATCCTCTATAACAGGCCTGCACAACATAGGACCTGCCAAAGGACTTTGCCCAAGAAAATGTAGGGTTGCCACTGGTGCTTTCCTGTTTGTCACATGACCCTTGGCAACCAAGCATAATGAGTCTGTGTCTAGTCTAACCTGTCTTTGGCCCCAAGAAGTTTAGCTTATTTTAATTTTGGCCCCTACCTCCTGCCAGGTTGTGCAGGTCTGCTCTATATGCTAATACCTTCAAGTCTTTCCAACCTTATCTCATATTACACTTCAGAAAAATTTGATTGTACTATTCCTCCTTGTGTCTAGTGCTTTGTCTATTCTAAAATGCCGATTCTCCCCCATTTCTGAAGCTAAGTGACATGGTAGACAGAATCCCAGAGCTGGCATCAGGAAGACATGAGTTCAAATATGATCTCAGATTCTTTTTTTGGAAGGACGGAGGAAGGGGGGCCAGTAATGGGATTAAAGTGGTTTGCCCAGGATCACACAGCTAGTAAGTAAATGTCTGGGGTCAGATTTCACTTCGAGATAAGTCTTCTTGACTCCAGGCCTGACACTCTAAGCTGCCTCTACCACAATGCTCTGACATCAGATTCTTAAACGCTACATGACTCTGGGAAAATTACTTATCTGTTTGCCTTAGTTTGCTCAACTGTAAAATGGGTATAATAAAAGCACCTACCTCTCAGTGTTGTTGTGAAGTATGTTGTGCTTAGTATAGTGCTTGGCCCATAGTAGGTGCTTAATAAATGTTTGCTTCCTTCCTTCTTTTTAAAATTCTACCCATTCATGCTCAATCTCAAATGACAACTCTTCCATAAAACTGACTCTGATCAAACAAGCAGAAATGAGTCTTCCTTCCTTGGACCTCACATGGCACTTTATACAGCTTTAATGGTCTGATAATTCTATTCTTCATTCATTATTACATTGTATACCCTCTTGCCCTACTGTCAATTCCAGGAAGGCAAGGATCACTAACTATCTTTGTTTTGTCCCCAAGGTGAATTATATATAGTAGATGCTTAACAAATGACTGTTGATTAAAGGAACAGCAGGCTGATGCTGTAGTCTATCTAATCCATTTGATATTCCCCTAAATATACACTGGGTTCTTTTGCCTCAATGCCATTCATTCTCTTTGCCTAAAATGTTTTCCCTCTTCCTCATCTTTCGTCTCCATCTATTGAAAATCCTGTTTTCCAAGATCTAGCTTAAGTGGCATCTCTTGCACTCCTAGAATTATGTAGTGTAATTCCATGCCACAGTAAGAGTAGTGAGCTGGAAATCATGGAATGTTTTGCTAGGATTTCAGTGGCTCTTTCCCAAATGCTGTATCACAGCTCAGTGGACTGGGACTCATTTTTAGATGCTTTTGCTTCCCTTTAATCTCTCCTCACTAGAATGTAGCTCACTCAAAAGGCTGTTTCTTCTGAGAAAAACTTTGCGAAATGGCCTACTAGCCCAAGGGGCTTATTCTTCCTCTGTTGTGTTCTGGAAAAACCTCTGAATTTTTTTCTTTTTTGGGGAGGGAGGGGGGTGTTGGTCTTTTTTTGACCAATAGGTTGCCTGTTTCCTAACCCCTGAGGTCTGTTGCCCCTTCCTCTTGACCCTGCCCCTTCCCTGGAACTTTGTATACTTGTAATCTTTTATTCGAGGTTAGGAACTGAATAGTTTCTAGTTGAATAGAGATTCCCTGCTTGTGGCCTCAGGCATGAGATCCATCTGAGCAGGAATCCTGCCCCTCCTATAAAATACGAATCCTATATCTGCCATGATCTCCAAACTAAGTTCCAGTGAGCGCTTGTTGTAAGTAACCATGATCCAAGTCCTGGGAGTATCTTCTCACCGTACTTCCTCTTCCAACCATACCGGGAAGAATAGTGTATCTCAGGTCTATGGTGATATGCCTGATTATCATTTTCCTTCCTCTTCCTTTTCTCTATCTGACTTTGGTGGTATCAGTCCCCATCCCAATATAAAGGAGCCGGTGGGCTGATTTTCCCTTAAACACAACAGATGCTATTTTGCTTTCAAATTGACTAGCTCCTCTGATTCTTTCATGAAGCCCCTTTAGAGCTAGCAACAGACTGTGACCACCTAAATCCGTGACTGCTTTTGATAAGGAACAGGATATAGTTCCAGAGTTCTGTCAGGTCCACATTCTCTTCTCTCACTTGCACTTCTGATACACATCTGTGTAATTTATGTCTAATCTAGACAAATCTGGAAGAATGCATGGAGAAATAAAAATGGAAGAAAGGAACAAAAAGAACCAAAGTTTTAACAATATACAAATTCATTATAATTATTTTCAATAAGCCTATATTCTTAAATGTTATATATAGACATCACTAGCCAAACTTAAATTTCTTTCTTCTGAAACATGGCTTGGTTTAGATGTGCTACTGAGAGAGAAGCAAGGTTACAGAATATAATAAAATATGTACTGTAAGGTAATAACATATATAATAAAATATAATAAAAATATACTCTTATGTAGGTAATATTTTCATGAATAAGAAACATCTGCATTTGAAAAAAAATCAGTTGCTTTGTTATAGTTTTATTTTGTATTTCTTAATCAGAACCTTATTGTTAGTTTGGACACTCTTGATCAAACTGCCATCTCATTGATTAAAACTGAATTTACTTTTTAAATTGAAATTTGTAATTAAAATGGAAACTCTTCGGTTAACTGTTCTATAAACTTCATTTCAAAGCTCTTGGAAACACTGAAATATGAAGTTTCATTTATCAATGAAGTCTAGTAGAAAGAACACTGGACTAGTAATGAAGTGAGTAGAGTTCTAACCTGACTCTGCCATTTAATAGCTCTGTGTGACCTTTAAGCAAGTCAAATTCCTTGAGCTTCAGTTCTCATATATAAAAATGGGAATAACACCTGCCCCATCTGCTTCATTAGGGTTAGGTATCAAGTAGGGTAATGAATGTGAAAGCACTTAAGAAAATTATCAAGCTCCACACAAATATAAGTAAGGTTTTAAAAACAATAAGGTTTCTATGCTAATTAATTAGCTAAAATTAGGTGGTGCATTGCTATCATACCCATCCTTATTAACCCCGGATCTAGTTTTTTTTATTAATCATGAAATAGCTATACAGTGTATATAACCTGTTCAAGTTAACTTACTTCAAAAAAAGAAAATACATTTATACAAGTAAAATAGTGTTAACAAATACTATTAGAAAAATAATATGTAGTTTCTACCTCACAATTAGCAATTTGATACAATTATAAGTTGTATATCTTACCCTCTTATTGGTCACTTCTTAAATCTAGAATTGCTAAGAAAAATGTAGGTCAAAGATTTATGATTCCATATCCATGGCAACAAGTTTTTTCTATGTCTGACTTGTCAACACATTTGCTTTATTGCTAATACCTTTTAGGAACTCAAAATAGAGTAGCTACTGGATTACTGATATTACTACTTCCTAAATTGTCCAGCAAATACTTTGAGTATAAGCTTAAGTAGCATGTTAATGGATGTCCAGACTATAGGCAACAGCAGGGCACGGGTTGCCAGATAAAGGACAGAATCAGGGTCGTTTGTAACTTACATAGGACTTGGAATTATCAAAACTTGGAAAATACTACGAATCTAAGCAAGGAAGACAGGTACTTAAAAGTATATAGTCATGAATGGAATTCAAGATGGGAGGTCAATGGAGAGATTGGAGCAATCCATAGGAGTTGATGAGATCAAGTGAAGTAATACAGAGGGAGAAGAGAAGGGCATGTTCTGGGGGAGGATTCAGCAAAGGAGCAGTCAGACAGGTAGGGGGAGATCTAGGAGAGAGTAGTGTCCCAAAAAACCTAGACAGAGGAGAGTATAAAAGAGGAGAGGGTGATCAACAATGTCAAAGGCTATAGAGAGGTCTAGGAAAATGAGAATTGAGAAAAGGCCATTTGATTTGCCAACTAACAGATCATTAGTAATTTGGAGAGAGCAGTTTCACTGGAATGATAAGGTCAGAAGCCAAATTACAAAGAAAGTGAGAAGAAAGGAAGTGGAGGCACCTATTTGTAGACAACCTTTTGGAGAAGTTCAGCTCCAATGTAAATAGCAATTGTTTCTGTTTTGACCAGAAACCCTGAGGGTATTCTTCTCACAGATTGATTTTTTTTTTTTTTTGATTAGGTAAAGAGGCCATTCTCGGCCTCATTTCTTACTTAACCTTAATCGCTGAATGGACGTTGCCTCAGTCAAACCAAGACCTGGTAAAGACCTTGGCTTAAAAAGGCCAAGGACCCTCTTCACCCCCCTCCTCCCCCGCCCCCGACACACACACACACACACACACACACACATTTCTAGTCTTCCTGATCTATATCTTGCCACTGCACCCAGATGGCTCCGGAGGAGAAAGTGAGGCTGGTGACTTTGCACAGCTCTCCCTCACTTAAATCCAATTCACTTGCATATTATGGTATCACTTTCCTGATGTTATGGTGCTCTTTGAGAACTCAGGACAAACAACAGTGAAAGCAGAGGGTGAGGAACCAGTAAAGTTGAAAGATTAAATGTGCAGGATAAAAGGATAATATATATGTAGGAGCAAGACTCCTTCAGATCTGGAAACGGGATCAGGGACAGGTTATTTTTAGAAAGGAGGAAGAATATTATTTTTATGCAACTGGAGGGAAAAGATGAGGAGGTATACATGAGAAATATACTGAAATAAAAAAGGGGGGAAATTTGGCAGCTAGGCTTATCTTCCCAACTGATAAATGATCCAAGGATATGAACAGCCAGTTTTCAGAGGAAGAAATTTAAGCCAGCTATATGATGGAATCCTAATAAAGCTGCCCTCAACCCCAATATTCTAACTTTATTATAGGCCCCACTGTACCTACCAACACCACCCCCCTGCCCATGTCCTAACTTTTTCATATATGCCTCATTGCTCACTGGAACGACAGGTGTGTCCCTGAACTCTTAGTTCTCACAGAAACAGCAAGTGTGTCCATGTGATGGGAACCCAGCTACTGCTTCTACCTAGTCACTGCTCCCAGACCCATTCCCACAGAAACAGGTGTGTTCTTGTACTCAACCACAATCATATCATCCATCTAATCCAAGACAGGACCACAATACCTAACTACTATCTATTTTGACCAGGCAGGACCACAACAGCTAACCAATTGGACAGCAGCATGACCAGAATGTTTAACCACCAAACCATAGATGGAACCCCTCCTCCATTATCTAATCCCTTAACACACTCCTCCTGCCTTTTTATTTATTTATTTATTTTTAAAAAGCAATTGGGGTTAAATAACTTGCTCAAGGTTACACGGCCAGGTGTTTCTGGGTGTGGTGCTGACTATCTGAGCCCAGATTTGATCCCCAGGTCATCCCTTACACTGGAGCTGATGCTCTTACTCTCTGTGCTACCTGGCTTCCCCCTCCTCCTCCTGCCTTTTTAATACTAATCATATTCCTAATATAGGATATCTATGTAAATTTCTGTTATGTAATTGTATCTTTACCCTATAAAAATCCATCTTGATTTCTCTGAAGTTGCTGGTTCCTCTTGGAATTTAACCGATTCTTAAGAATCATCAATTTCAATAAATGCCTATACTTGGATTAGAAGTAGTCTGACTCTGAATTCTTTGAGACAGTTCCACAACACATCATGAAACTCCAACAGTTTTTGGGTGGGCAGAACCCCCACCACAAGATATTGTCATATGAAAAAAATGCTCTAAATCACAATTGATCAGAGAAATGCAAATCAAAATAACTTTGAGATACCACACCACACCTAACAGATTGGCTAACATGACAAAACAGGAAAATGATAAATGTTAGAGAAGATGTGGGGAAAGTGGAATACTAATGCATTGTTGGTGGAGTTGTGAACTGATCCAAACATTATGGAAAGCAATTTGGAACTATGCCCATGTATACCCTTTGACGCAGGAATACTACTTCTAGTTCTGTATCCCAAAGAGAGAATAAGAATGGGAAAAGGACCCAGATACACAAAAGTATTTATAGCAGTTCTTTGTGGTGGTCAAGAATTGGAAACTGAGGGGATGCCCATCAGTTGGGGAATGACTGAACAAGTGGTGGTATCTGAATGTAATGGAATACTATTGTGCTATGAGAAATGATGAGCAGGCAGACTTCAGAAAAACCTGGAAAGACTTATATGAACTGATACCGAGTGAAATGGGCAGAACCAGAGCATTATACCCAGTAACAGCCACACTGTGGAATGACTAATTTTGATAGACTTAGCTCTTCTCAGCAATGCAAGGATCTAAGACAAAAGATTCATGATGGAAAATACTCTCCACATCCAGAGAAAGAATTTGGGAGTCTGAATGCAGACGGAAGCGCACATGTGCTCTTTTGTGGTTGTTTTCTTTCTTCTTTCTTGTGGTCCCTCCTACTGGTTCTAATTTCTTCTTTACAACATGACAAAAGTGAAAATGTGCTTGATATGAATGTATATGTAGAGCCTATATCAGACTGCACACTGTTTTGGGAAGGAGGAGGAAATTTAAAACTCAAAATCTTATGAAAATGAATGCTGAAAACTAAAAATAAACAAACTTAAAAAAAAGAAATAGAGAGTGACTATTTACAGAGAAAAGAGAGGCAATGGAGGCTTGGAGATATAGATGGTTTGGAAACAGCTTTGTTATTTCTTTATGAATCACCCATTCTAGGCCTATTATCCAACTGGCACTTACACCATTAAGCTAGGTGCTCATGAGGGTAGTTACCACCTTAGTTTCAAAAGTACTCTGTGCAGGGCAGCCAGGTAGCACAGCAAGTAAGAGCACCGGCTCCAGTATCGGTATGACCTGGAGATCGAATCCTGGGCTCAGACACTCAGCACCACACCCAGAAATAACTGGCCATGTAACCTTGAGCAAGTTACTTAACCCCAATTGCTTAAAAAAAAAAGTACTCTGTGGGTTTGTATTCCTAATGAGCCCCCAACGCTGAACTTATCACTACCAATCAACTTATAGAAACAATTAGCTCAGAGCAAAGGCATTTGCTAAAATGGCATAATTAGAGCAGTAGCTTCAAAACATTCTCCCTATAAAGCTGGGGCCCACAAATATACACAACATCAGTGGGAAGAATGGGTGCATATATACACTGGTGGTAACGTACAAACATAAGGAACATATGTTGCCAAGGCAACCCATGTATTATAGGACTACAATTTCCTTTCTCTTCACATTGTATCCTTACCCTATTTCCCTCTGGAATGAAATGTCTCTGTTGGGTAAGTCTCTTTGCTGGGCTCCCTGGTGGTACTCCTCTCTGAAGATTGACTCCAAACTGTTGCTGAATACATAGATGACTCTCTTCTCTGCCGTGAAAAATTACAATCCCTGGAGCTCCCTTCATTGACTATTTCTCTGGGTGTGGTGCCTCCTAATGGATAGGTACCGTGTTTCCCCAATAATAAGACCTATCCCGAAAATAAGCCCTCCCCTTACTGTGTAAGATTCCTCTGAAATAAGCCCTCCCCCAAAAATAAGCCCTATTGAGATTGCTACTGTAGTGAAGGTGATCCCCTGCACTACACTACGGTACCCTCTGTATCCTCCGTACGCCCCCCCCCCCCCGGTGAACCGCACGCTGCGCTCCGAGCTGCATCCAATCAGAGCTGCAGCAGTGAGCACGTCATCCTGTTCTTTATTGAATTCATTATTGAATAAAGGTACTTTTTTTGTTCACATTTACCTGTTTATTAAAATTGCTGTCAATGTTCATTAAAATAAGCCCTCCCCTGAAAATAAGCCCTCTGGTGTTTTTCTGTCCAAAAAATTAATAAGACAGTGTCTTATTATCGGGGAAACATGGTATCTTCTATGCAAAGTGCTATGACTGGTGGAGGAGAAAGAAAGGAAAAGAGAGGAATTTATTCCCCCCTCACTTCCACTGCCCTTTGGTAGAGATGCAAAGGGAAAGGCAAAGAGAGGTCCCTTCACAAACAGGGTAACAGGGTTTGTCTTTTCTCCTGTGCTAAAGGGCCACACTCTTGGAACTGTCTTTTGCCTTGACTATCTCCGAGCTGCTAATCTTGTTTTTTATAGGCTACCAGCCAATGGCGAGCTGCTCCTCTAATTCTACTGAAAAAAACTCCACACCTCATAAAGAGGAAATTACATGAAAATTCTTCTTTTTGCTTTCTTTAACACATTGATATCTGGTCTCTGTATCTACTCAATCTGTGATTTTGACAGGGATCACCCTTACCAATTCCTCTATTCCCCACTATACTTAACACATGCTAGCTTCTTCAGGAAATAAAACTTAAGGAAGGCCTCCACTAAAAAGAATTTCAAAATTTCCTCAAAAGTATGTGTGAAATGGACTATTCTACTCTGATGGCAATTGTACTGCAAGGGACAGTTGCTTAGACCACAGACAAGAGAACAAGACAATTCCAGAAAACTGATTTTACTTACTTACTTATAAGGCAGTAGGAAGCTCAAGTAGATAAGAAAAAAAGAAATCAAAGATCAAGTTGGAGGAGAAGACTCCCAAAAGGAAATGTTGTAGTGAGTGATAATCTCTGTTTACACAATACACTAGCTATGGCTGTGTGTTTATACAAACTATATCCCTTGGTGTAGTCTGAAGATAGATCAAGCTTGACCCCAGAATAGCCTACTTGTGCTGGGCTGATGTTGGAAGGAAATGCCTGCTCAGGCCTCTGCTTATAGGTCTGCCAAACCCTGGAGGATTTATGCTGCAGAAAAGCTAAGAGCATCTTGGCAAAATTACTGTAGAACCATGAGTTCTAATGTTGACCCTTTGGTTACACAGACCTGAGTCACCAATAGGGAGCTCTGATCAAAAAGTGAAGGGTCCTGGATTCTAGGCTTTTTGAGGAAAGGGCTACACCTGATCAGCCCATTTTATATAGCAGAGTGTATATTAAACGCTTTTGAAAGCAAAAATGGTATACTCGAAATACACTACTGTACATTTGTATATATCACTTCATGCTTCTTAAAGTGTTCACATATAGTTTCTCATGTTTGCCTAGCAAAATAAGCAGCAACTACTCAGTTTAGCCTCCACTTACTGCCTGTGTTCTTTGGTCATATCTGGGTGTGCCACTAGCACTGGTCACAAGGCTTCCTCTTGACCTTGGCCACCTGCACCCAGTGATTCATGATTCCCAATGACTCAGGATGCCTGAAAGGCAAGGAAATGTCTCTTTTGCTTTTCCCCCTTTATCATGACATAAAAGCCATTCCAGAAAACAAATATTCATTGACAGGACAGAGCTATGGACCTCATAATACTTTCTGGGAAAGATGATGGCAATTTAAAGCTGCTTGGATATAGCATAGTGATCTGGGTCCTGGGTGGTTCCCCCCACCCCCACCCCCCTATGCTTCTAAGAATTCGGAGTGTTCTTTATCTAGATAGAAGGAAGCAGGACAGAGGTTATTTTCTATGACTGAATCCAGTGCTTTAAAAAGCTGGTTGGAACTCAGCTATTTTTTTTTTTTAACAAACACAGAAGCTATGAGTAAAGTCCAGGGTTCTGTTGTGAATCAGAGGGTGGGGTGGATATTATAAATTATAAATTTTGGAGGCAAAACATCTCTAAGCACACAAATAAACACAGGGAGGAGTATGTTATACTGGGAGATCAGCTGACTATTTCAGTGAATCTGCTTCCCAAGGCTCTCTGAAATTCTCTATTTCTATCAATGGAAACTTCATTTTTCCAGACACCCCAACAGTGTCAACTCTGAGTCATTGACTTATTCCTCTTATTGTCTCATCTTTATTCCTCATATCCCATCAGTCACAACGTCCTGTCAATTTCCCCCTAGCAATTAATATCTCTTGAACTTATCCCACTATTATTTCACTATTGCCCATTCTGGATCACAGCTAGCATTCAAGGTTTTCCGAATGCTTTTTTTACATATACTACTTCATTTGGTCCTCACAACAACCTTGTAAGGAGGGTACTATTATTACCTCCATTTTACCGATAAAGAAACAAACACAGGGAAGTCAGTAACTTGCCCAAGTTCACATAACTAATACATGTCTGAAGCAAGATTTGAACTCAGATGACTTCAAGTTTTTCACTCTAAGCATTGTGCCACCTAGCTGCCAGTATGTAGTTCAGATTCTCAGAGGATATTATTCTTCCTGACTATAGATTCTTTCCTTTCAAATCTATCCTGCACATTGAAAAATCTGCCTAAAACACAATTCTACATTTGCTGTTATTGTTCAATAGTTTTTCAGTCATGTTCGACTCTTTGTGATCCATCCCATTTGGGGTTTTCTTTGGTAAAGAAAATGGAGTGGTTTACCATGTCCTTCTCCAGCTCATTTGCACATTAGGAACTGAGGCACACAGGATTAAGTGACTTGACCAAGTGTAATGGAAATGCAAACTTAAAGATCTTCCCTGCCCCTAGGCTAAAGTGCACCTGGAGCCTGGGGTGGGAGGCTTGTTTTTCAGTTGATACTTTTTGATTGGCCAGTGGGTCCAAAAGGTTGTTACATTCTCTGAGCCAGGAGAAGGCTATATAAGCCCTGATGTGTAGCTTTGTTTTGGGACTCACTTTGAGAAGTGTTCTGTGATTTGATCTGAATTCTGGGAAGCCGTTGTTGAGAGTCCTCCGGCTTTGAAAAACCCAGATGTGGAAACCCAGATGTTGACTGGGTATGGATGTAATGGTTGGACAGTTTGGAAAGCTGTCTACTTGATCTGTTAATGTCTTGATAATTCTGTCTGTATATTTTGAAGTTTGGGGTGCTGACCTTTTTCCCCTGAACAAGGTAAACAATATATGTCTGACTGATTAAAGTAAGCTTGTTAACCCATTTTGAGTTGCTTTCCTTTAACAAAGCAGATCCAAGAACCTGTGTGAGCAGGCACCTTGGGGACACTGGGGTGCTTGCTGCTACACCAAGGTCATACAACTAGTAAATGTCTGAGGTCTGAACTGAACTCAGGTCTTTCTGACTCCAGGTCCAGAACTCTATCCACTTGCACCACCTAACTGGCCCTAAATTCCGCATACATTAATCCATTGTACAAGACTTTTCAGTGGCTTTCCATTACCTACAGAATAAAATCCTAACTTCTACACCCAGTTGTAAAGGCCTACCACAATCTTGCTCCCAGCTTATCCCCCACTACTACTCCTACTTAAATCCTCTATTCCAATTTAAATGTTCTACTCATTGTTCCCAAGGAGTGCCCACTCTGAAACTTGGGTATTTCCATGCCTGGAATGCCCTTGTCCAAGACTCTGCTCAAGCCTCACCTTCAGTGAATCCTTCTTGGACTTAAATTGCCTTCTCCTGAAGTTCTAAGGCCTCTATTATCAGTACCACTTATTTTGGAACTTGGCATATGCTACCTTGTTTGGTTTTCTCGTTTGTTTGTTTTTTTTACTTATGTATAGCTTAGGCAGGGGTGTGCTGATAAATGTCTAGCAACTGGCTCTCTGGGTAAAAAAACTGTCTACATGACACATTTTTTACTTTGATCTGCATTATTAATATTTTCTCCATCACTTTCTTGAGTCTAGACAATCAACAAGACAAGATAAATTAAGCCTTGATTCTTAATTTGCTGATTTCTGAGTTGTAAAGTGCTTACACTGAAAATTTAACAATCAGATCTCACAAGTTGGTTAGAGTTGATTTCATCATACTCATGAGGCTGCAGACATATAGAATGGCCAGCAGTTGCACAAATGGAGTAGACTGTTATTGAGTGTGCTCAGGCATTAGCAATGTGGCCAATGTCCTTGTTCACCACAGACAGATAAGACAGAGGTGGCCAGAGCATTGATCATGCCCTGTCATTGGTGAACTTTTACCTGGTCAAGAAAACAAGTGGTTGGTAAAGTGCCTTCTTTCCTTTCTCCCTCATCCCTTTCAATTCAAAAAGACAGATATTTCAATTCAGAGCTTAAAGATCTTTTCAAATTGTTTATTTGTTGTTTCCAATGGTACCTTAAAGCTAGCTATCTCCAGATGAAGATAAGATTTGATCTTAAATGCTTTTGAGTTGAGTATGTCTCCAAGTAAAAAGAGTGAGGAAAGTATCAGTAGTGAGACTGAATACATGATAATTTAAATAGGTCTAGAGACAAATACTCCTTTTCACCCTGGAATATCCTTCTGCCAAGCCCTACCTCCTCCCAATGGTGAGTTCCTCTTCAGGCCTCCACTCTGTGAGAAGTCTAAGCTAACCATCTTTTATTCCCTTTCAAATTTTGCTTCTGACTTTAAGGACTTTGGCACCATCCCCTCCCATCTCTCCTCTTGTGTATTGTCTTCCCACATTAGAAAGTAAGCTCCATGAGGGCAGGGACTATCTTTCTCTTTGCTTATATTTGTATCCCCAACACACAGTCTGACACATAACAATTAATGCTTGTTGCCTTGCCTTAGTGACCAGACTCTGATTCTGATTTTGGGGCTCCACACTGTGATTACTTCATTAATGAACTGCATTACTAAGTTTCCTAAAACAGCAGAGAAAGAGATCCAGGTGGACTGAGGGCCACTGCTTGCTAGGCTAAAACAATCTCACAGTTCAGATAGGGGCATCCTTGAGCAAGAGCCTGGCCTCTGAAGCAAAAGGACAAGAGGAGGAAAGATGGTGACTAAAGGAAAGGCAGTACCCAGTAGTGTTATGGTAAATGTCTAACAACTGGCTCTCTGGAGAAAAAAAATAAATATATACATGAAGAACTTTGAAATTTAATCCACATTATTAATTTTCTCTATTACTTTCTTAAATCTAGACAATCAACAAAACAATAAATCAAGCCCTGATTTGTAGTGTTTGCCAGTTTCTGGGATATAAATGCCCAAACATTGAAAATTTAACAATCAGCTTTCAGGAACCAGTCCACAGCCCTGGTAATGCCCTTGAGTCAACCTAGTGGAAGGAATAAGCTCTGCTCCTTTCACAGGGCTGGGGTGTGAGGGTGGGGGTAGGGAATAAAAGAAGAGTCAGAGGCCAATGAGAGGCCATCTTTGCCTCATTGTGACAGTAGTACACCACTATGCTACTGCTCCTTACAAGTGGAAAGCTGAGCCTGAGGTTTTGTTTATTTTTTTTCCATTTTAAGCTTCCTTCTTTGTTTTAGACTTGAAATGCCTTTATTTTCCCTCCTTGGTTTAAGCAGAATTTTCTGCATTATTGTAGCACACCTTAAATACAACCCCACTATAATCATTTTAATAATGTTACAGAATTTTCACTTTTATATTTTATGTTAATTTTTGTTTTTATAGCTTGGGTTTAAAGTTGAATATTAGCCCAATGTTTGCTATTTTTAAGAGTGGTTACTAGATATCAAATGTTCTTTTTAATTTTGCAGGACTTTTCTTCTTTCCTTCAATTTTGATAATACAATTTCCCTTTTAACACTTTTAATTCTTGTTATATTGATTTTATTTTCTCTCACACTGAAGTTATCATCCAGATTTTTCTGTTTTGAATACGATTTTCATGTACTTTTTAATTTTTAGACTTATTTTTGTGAATTGCTTACTTTTTCATTTCTTACCTTAATATACAGATCCCATTTATTTCTTAGTATATTTCATATGAATATAAATGTTAATTATTTAATGATGCCAAAATGAACACCAAATGTTACTACTGCCTTCTAAGATATAAGTGGAATGCCATTAGAGTTGTTTATTTGCAAGTTTGCTTTGCTATATTGGCTGTCGTTGCTGCTAACTATCATTGCTGGACTTCAGCTAAATTGTTTGCTTGGTGAATAGTTCTTTGGATACTGGTTAAATACTGGCACTAAAGACCAATACTCTGAAAGTATGAGGGTGATACTAAGTCTTGAAATAACTGTCAGATGTGATTGCTGAGACAATTTATGATAATTTAAATACCATGGAAAACTAGAAAGGCATCACAAAATTGAAGGGTAAATGTTGTCCCAATTTTCTAAAATGAGAACAGTCTACAAACTATATAAACTTGACTTCAATTCCTAAGAAAATTCTACTATGAGATATTAAAAAGATGGTTGGCAAACCAGTACAAATGGAAGAGGTGTTTAAAAAGAACAAGCATGGTTTCAAGAACAAATCATGCCAGACTAACTTTATTTCCTTTTTTTTGCGGGGTCCAGACCACATAAGATCGGAAGAGCGTCGTGGAGTTAAGAAACAAAAAAAAAAAAAAAATATTTAAAACTTATCAAAAA
>NW_027187380.1:23363038-23468462 GCF_028583685.1 Petaurus breviceps papuanus | reverse complement strand
AGGATAAGTACACTAATAGATGAAGCAAATTATATGGATATAGTTTACTTAGATTTTAATAAAGTTCTTCTCAGACTATTTTTGTGGGAATGATAAAGAGATGTGGATTAGACAATAATGCAAGTATATAGATACAGAACTGGTTGGATGGCCAGACTCGAAAAGTAATTGTTAATGGTTCAATGTCACTGTGTCAGAAGGTTTCCTGTGTGGTACTCCACAGGGAGTCAGGATACAAAAGGAATTTGACAGGTTAAAGCATTGGGCTGAATCTAATGAAATGGAGTCCAGTAAGGATAAATGTAAAGTTTTGTGCTTGAGTACAAAAAATTCACCTTCCAAAATAAAGGATGTAGGAAGTATGGTTAGAACAGCAGTTCTGAAATAGATCTCGGAGTCTGGCCTCAGCTACTTCCTAGCAGTGTGAACCTGGGAAAGTAAGTCACTTACCCCTATTTGCTTCTGTTTCCTCATCTGTAAAATGAGCTGAAGAAGAAAATGGCAAACCACTTCAGTATCTCTGTCGAGAAAACCCCAAATGGGGTCACAGAGTCTGATGTGACTAAAAAATGACCAGACAACAAGAAGCTCAATAGAAGTCAGCACTATTATATAGCAGCCTAAAAGGTAAATTCAATCTTGGGTGGCATTTGTAGCAGCAAGCACCCCAGCATCCCAAAGGTGGCTGCCAACACAGGTTCTTAGATCTGATTTTCTAAAGGAAAGCAACTCAAAATGGGTTAACAAGCTTACTTTAATCAATCAAACATCTATCGTTTACCTAGTTCAGGGAGAAAAAAGTCAGCACCCCAAACTTCAGAGTATACAGACAGAAGTTACAAGAAAACAGAAAAACATATCAAGTAGACAGGCCTTCACACTGTCCAACCATTACATCCATACCAAATCACAGTTACCAGAGAGGGAAGCATCAATATCTGGGTTTTCAAAGCCGCCGGGGTGGGGGTGGGGGGTAGAGGGGTGGTCTCAACAGTGGCCTAGAGTCTCATCTAGTCAAATCACACATTGCTTCTCAAAGTGAGCCCCAAAGCAAAGCCTCCCATCAGGGCTTATATAGCCTTCTCCTGGCTCAGAGAATGTAACAACCTTCTTGACTCTCTGACCAATCACAAAGTACCTCCTAAGAAACAAGCCTAGTACAAGAGGCTCCAGGTGCACTGAAGCCTAGGGGCAGGGAAGATCTTAAAAATTTACATTCCTATAACAGCATTAAAAGGGGCATAGCTTTCAGGAATAGGGAGGCTATAGTACCACTATACTCTACTCTCACCAAATCTCCTCTATAGTATTATACTCAGTTCTGTAGCATCATGGTTTAAGGACAATGATAAAGCTGGAAAGTGTCCAGAGGGCAACCCAGATGGTTAAGAGCATGACAGATGAGAACTGATTGAAGAAACTGGAAATGATTAGACTATGGAGAAGACCAGAAGATGGGGAGGAAAAAAAGGGCCACGAAGGGAGGGGGACAGGAAAGACACTTTAAGTGTCTTCAAGTATTTGAAAATCTGTCATGTGAAGAATGGATTAGATTTGTTCTGTTTGGCCCCAAAGGTGAGAACCTAGAGAAATGAGCAGGAGTTGAAAAGGGGCCAACTCAAACATGATGTCAAGAAAAACTTCCAAATAATCAAAAGATGCTTCCAAATAGAATAGAAATAGAAAGCCCTGCTTAGAAAGGCCTCCTTTGAAGGACTTCAAGAAGTGACTATTTGAGGATATATTAGGTATATTATGAGAATCCCTTTCATGTATGGGTTGGACTAGATGGTTGTTGAGGTCCTTTCCAATTTTCCAATTCTATTTGTTCTATAATGAATTATTTAACAATACTTTAGCCTGCTTCTTCCATGTTTCCCCACTGTGCTAGACTTCACAGGCTGGGCCATAATTTGTGAACTCTGAAGCTTGTGAGGTCAGGTCTAGTTTGTTTACAAGATGAACATTAATACAGCTTGCTTTGCTTTTCTTTGGAGTTGACCTTGTTTAGTGAGCAATTAAAGTGTGTAACATTAACATTGTTTTCATTGTGGTTTCATTCTTGTTCTTTCTCTTTTGGCTTAAATAGATTTTAAATTGAGAGATGTGTCTTCAGGCACAGTTGAAATCAGACAAAGCCTGACTAGGAGAAAATGATTTCTAAGTTGGTACTTGGTACATATGGGTGAACAGCTGTTCTTCACTAACACAAGTAGTAATGCGTTTAAACTCTAGTATAAGAAGTTTAGGCAAGACATAAGGAAAACCTTACTAATATAACAGTAAATAACTAAATATTCAAAAGGCTATCAAGAAACACTGGTTTGTTCTCTAGAGAACTCTAGAGTTGGACTAGACACCATCATCTATTTTATTTGGTTAGGTTTAACTCAGTATTTATTGCCTCCTTAATGTACAAGAAGCTATGCTAAGAACTGAGTCTATTAAAGTGAATATAAGACTGTCTCTATGGTCAAAGATCACTCTGTCTATCAGGGAAGATAGGATTTATAGATAATTATGATACTTCCTCCAAAAGAACCTTAATATCACACATGTGGGCATTTCTGTGTGGGATATGAAGACCCTAACACAAATTGACTACTCGGAGACCTCTGAAAGTGAAGATAGAAAGTTTTATTAGAATCTTGTGAGAAGCGGGTGGTCCAGTCTCTGGGACAACACCGAGAGAGAGGAGGCTGAGGTAGAGAAGCAGAAACTGGGTTAAATAAGCAAGGGTTACCTGCCCCTCCCAAACATTAACCTAATTATTACTAATGAGGCTCTAATCTTGTTAGATAACATACATAATACATAGGTCCACTATGCAAGCCCAGTAACAACCTCAGAATACTGAACCCCCTTCAGTCTAACCTAGATACATCCTTATCTGGGTCTGAGTGACCCAAGGCCACTGTCTATTTCCTGATTGGTCAAATCCACCTGCTGCTGCCAGCTTCTTCCGTTCTACATTGTTTCATTTTAGTATTATCTAGGAGTTGTCTGGAAACTGGGAACTCAACTTCCTCCCAAGGCTACTGCCTCAACTCCCCCAAGGCTACAGTCTGTTACTTTTTATCAGTAGTCTTGTTCAGCAATTCTTGCAGTTCTATAGAAACTTAACCCTTTGCTACCTCTCACATTACCATTCCTTTCCCCAAACTAAAAATACCCCTAATTTGGTCTCAATAGTTAATCCAATCAATTGTATTAATACTCAATAGCTCTTACTTTACCTTGAAATACACAATGACTTACATATACCGTGTTTCCCCGATAATAAGACCTATCCCGAAAATAAGCCCTCCCCTTACTGTGTAAGATTCCTCTAAAATAAGCCCTCCCCCGAAAATAAGCCCTATTGAGATTGCTACTGTAGTGAAGGTGATCCCCTGCGCTACACGCTACATTACGGTACCCTCTGTATGCACCGTTCCCCCCCCCCGTGAAACGCACGCCGCGCTCCGAGCTGCATCCAATCAGAGCTGCAGCAGTGAGTGCGTCATCCTGTTCTTCCCCAGTTATTTGCTTATTGAATCAAGGTACATTTTTTTGTTCACATTTACCTGTTTATTAAAATTGCTTTCAATGTTCATTAAAATAAGTCCTCCCCTGAAAATAAGCCCTTTGGTGATTTTCTGTCCAAAAAATTAATAAGACAGTGTCTTATTATCGGGGAAACATGGTATATGGGGAAACAATACTGAACTTAGTTATAAAATACAAGGAAGTAATAAGAACATATATATATATATATATGATATTCAGAATGGGGAAACTTCACTGCAAGTCATTCCACACATTTCTAACCCCTTTATATATTAGTACATAGGACTTCAATTGTTGTAATTAAAATAAATAATCATTTGATGTCCAATTTTTTGAAGAGGAACTTCTGAACTTGGCCATACTGGTCTTCACAAACAGACACATAGTTAAATACTGGGCCCAGATCCAAAGGCTTTACAATTTGGTACATTTCGTAGAATTTGACCTTCACTGGCAGAGCCAATGTCTTTTCTATGCCACAAGATATCAGAAAATAGACTAGAAGTGATGATTCAAGGTCCCAAGACAGGGTTCTATGTGTTGATTTTAAAAAGGCAAGGGGGAAGCAACTGGATAGAAGGCTGGCCCTGGAGTCAGGAGGGCCTGAGTTCAAATGTGGCCTTAGACACCTACTAGCTGGGTGACCCTGGCCAAGTCACTTAATCTCAATTGCCTCAAAAAAAAAAAAAGGAAGAAATCTTGACACAAACTGAGCTATACATACAAACATGTAAACATACATATAACAAATACTTTATGTGTGTATACATTCATACATATATTTTATATATGTATACACATACACATATATACATGTGTAGGTGTGTATAGATTTATTTATATATGCATGAAATTTGCTATTCCCTTCTCTCCTTACCATCTCTTTTTATACCTGGTTTCCCGGCTCTGTCTATGTAATTTGGGGCAAATTACTTTATCTTTACAGGCTCCATTTTCTCATTTGTCAAATGAGTGATTGGACTAGATGAGGTCTAAGGTCACTAAGAAAAAAATAACTAAAAGAAAGTGATCTTTTGCTGTTTTTTTTTTCCTTCTGAAAACCTGTGTGCATTTGGACTCATTTAATAATTGCATTTCCTTGAATGTCACCTTGGATGCTTTCTTTTCCTCTGTAACATATGCATCAATAGGAAAATAAATTAGTTGGTGACATTCTCTACTTACTCTGGGAGTCAGACTACCCACAGTCAACAAAAAGATCAAACTGAAAATTCCTCAATGCTTTTGGGATAGCCACAACTCCTTGATGGTAGTCACAATGTGATATAGTTCACTGCTATTTAATACCAAGGTAGAGAGTAGGGTTGCAGGTTATGGCATGCAATGTTCCATTTTGAGCCAAAGAGTCAGGGGAGTGGTTTAAGGAAGCTGCAGGCCCACATATGCTAATCAGTGGTCTCAGGGAAGGGGAGTTATATGTAATAAAAACTTTTGGAAGATTTCTCTTGGGTACGTGGCAAACAGCAGAGGGCTTTAAAACACAGGGTGAATTCTGATTCCATAGTTTGAAATTCTGCCAGAGGAGAAAAAGCACTTACATAAAATTTGGGACATTGCTTGTTTCTGATTTGGCTTTTATTAATCAATCAATAAGAATGTATTAAGCACCTACTGTTTCCAAATCACTGTACAAGTAGCAAGAGATACAAAATCATATAAAAGAGCTAATAATATACCCAAGAAACCACATATGCACATCTCTCTCTTTCTCAATGTGTATGTGTGTCTGTGTCTGTGTCTGTGTATGTGTGTGTGTGTGTACAAAATAGATACAAGGAAAATTGGTGAAGGGAGGCACATTCAGCTAGGAGAATTAAGAAAGCCTTACAGTAGAAGATATAACTCAGGCTGATCCTTTTTTTTTTTTTTTTAAAGCAATTGGGGTTAAGTAACTTGCTCAAGGTTTTACATGGCCAGTTATTTCTGGGTATGGTGCTAAGTATCTGAGCCCGAATTCGATCCCCAGGTCATCCTGACACTGGGGCTAGTGCTCTTACTCACTGAGCCACCTGGCCGCCCCTCGGGCTGATCTTTAAAGAAAACTAAGGATTCTAAAGGACAAAAGACAGGATGGAGTGCATTCCAAGCATAGGGGACAGTCAGTGAAAAGGATTGTAGATGGGAAATGGAATACTATGTAAGAGGAATGGCAAGGCCCAGAGTGAACACTAAGGGAAATATTACATAATAAGCCTGGAAAGGAAAGTGAGGGCCAAATTGTGGAAGGCTTTAAACACCAAACAGAGGCATTTATATTTGATTCTAGAGGTAACTGGGAGGCAACTAGAGTGGCTCAGCTCTGAGATGCAGGTAATAAAATTTAAATGTTATATGTAGTTCCTCCTACAGCAATAGCTCCCCAATCCTACTTGAATTGGATGGCCCAGGTCCCCAAAGGGAATACCTACAAAGAGTTCAAAGGGCAACCCCACTGGGCAGCGGTTTCTCACGCTGCTCGCGGGCTCCAGTCAGAGTTCCCCACTGACTAGTCAGAATCATTTAGCTTTTAGAAAGGATACTTACTAAGCAGGTACAGCAAGAACAGTTGTCACAGAAATATCTACCCAAATTAGAGGTATGCTTTCCCCTTGCACACACAGGGTACCTACTCTTCCCAAATTTATATAGGACTTGATCATAACTAGTTTACGTTTTTGATTAGCTGTAATTACAATTTTATACAACTGTCCAAACCCTAAACCCCACATTACCCAACCATTGTGAGGATAAATAAGATGTTTTCAAGACATCCTTTGAGCTGCTTGGAAGAAAACCATCCATAATGTACACAGCATCATAAGCTGAACTTTAACTTGGTGTTCTGAGACTGTTTTCAAAGTCACGGTACATTACACAAGAGCTGTTTTAGATGGATTATTCTGGTTATCTTTAAGACAATAAAGGCTGTGAATGAGCTGAGGTCACAACTGCTGTACAGTAAGTAGTTCATGGGCCTTTTTCTAAAGCAGAAATAAAAGCAACCAATAATTAAAATCATGTTTTCCACTAGTTAAAATCAATCCCTCGTGACTCGGACTAGATTCTTAATGAAATCTTTAGTACAAACAGCTTATTCCAGACATGACACCATCAAGATTCATTATAATAACATTACTGTATTCCAATCCACATTTCCAACCAGACTTTGGTACTAAAAAGAGCATTGGATTTAGACTTGAGGTGACTGGGTTTAAAAATCAACTCTGCTAGTACCTGTGGGACCTTGGGCAAGTAAGTCACTTAACCACTCCAGGTATTAGTTTTATCATCTGTGAAATGGGAAGGTTGGATATGACATCTAAAGTTGCTTCTAGCTCCAAATATAGTTAGCTCAAGTTGTGGTATAAATACCTTAATACAAACTAGTTTGTGGTGGAAAGAACAGTGGATTGCCCAACCAGAGAGCCTGGATTAATATCCTGACCCTGTTACTTATTACTTCTGTAATGAGTAGTGAGCTACATGATATGGTGCATGAGAGTGCTGGACTTGGAAGACAGGAAGACATGAATTTCCAATCCTGCTTCAGACAATAAGTAACTATGTGACCCTGGGCAAGTCACTCAACATCTCTTGGCCTCACTTTCTTATCTGTAAAATGGGGACATAAGAGCATGTTCTTCACTGGGTTGTTGTGACAATCAAATGCATAACCTATGTAAAATTATTTGCAAACCTGAAAGTGCTATATAAATGCTGTTACTATTTTTATGTGACTTCATTTAACTCTGAGAGCCTCACTTTTCTGATCTGCAAAATAGGAATAATAATAATATCCACTTCACAAGGTTGTTGTGAGAGTCAAATAACATAACATCTAAAGTGCTTTCCTTAGGGTGCTACATAAATATTATTACTACTATTATGTGATTTTAATTCTAAAGGCCTCAATTTTCTCTTCCGTAAAATGAGGGGGTTGACCTTTATCTTTAAGTTCCCATCCAGCTGGAAATCCTATCATCCTATGACATGATGACTAGACTGGTAGAAGGGCAGCTAGGTGGCAATGTGGATAGTGTACCAGGCCTGGACTTAGGAAGACCTGAGTTCAAAGCCAGCCTCAGATACTTACTGTGTGACTTGGGCAAGTCACTTAATCTTGTTTGCCTCAGTGTCTTCACCTATAAAATGAGCCAGAGAAGGAAGTGACAAACTACTTCAGTATCCTTGACAAGAAAACCCAAAAGGAGTCCAGAAGAGTGAAACATGACTGAAACAACTGAACAACAAGAAGACCAGGGGAATACTGAAAGTATTAAAGAAAAATAACTCATCACAGTTAAGATCCAAAGTACTGGCTATCTTATCACAGCCATCCCAGTGGATGGAGATAGTTTTTTGTTTGAATTGCCTATGGGACATTCAATTCAAAATGTCCAACAGGCAGCTGGTGATATGAGACTAAAGCTCAGGTGAGACTAGGACTGGATACACATACACACATATCTGGGAATCATGAGCCTAAAGATGATAATTAAAGCCCTACTTCACACATAAATAATAACATGATCTGACATGTGACAAGGGGGAAAATGCTTGTTGATTGATATGTGTATCAGATTACAGTTTCCAAAGTATTTTTACACACATGAACTCATACCCACAACTGTCACATGGCTCACTGTGCCATCTCTTGAGGAATAAAGTTAACTGCTGGTCCCTAAGCTTCAACTCTGGGAACTTGGGTATTAGGTATTTGACATGGGAAGACTCTAGAATGTCCTTATTTTCCTATTAGCTCCAGCTATCAAAAATGTCAATGTTTGTTTCTAAACCTATCACCTCATGCTAAATAACAGCAAGGGCAACTTTTATAAATTGTCCAGACAATTATATGTCTTCAGTCACTAGTTTTTGGGGTGGGGAAGAGGGGGAAAGGGGTGTTGTTATTAACGCGGAGTTAGGTCAAATTCCCTTAAGTGATATTGGTCCCCTTTAGTTCAACCCTTCCCACTCCCATCACCACTTCCACCCCTCATTTTCAGGTGTCTTAAGACTACAGGCAGCCAGCCAGATAGTGAAGTGGATGGAGCACAGGGCTTGAAGTCAAGAAGACCTAAATTCCAATTTGGCCTTAGACACTTAACTGACTGTGTGATCCTAGGGCAAGTGAGTAAATATCTCCCAGCCTCAGTTTCCTAAACTGTAAAAGGGGGATAAATAACAAAACCTACTTGGCAGGGTTATTATGAGGATCAAATGAGACGGTATTTGTAAAGTGCTTAGCACAGTCCTCGACACATAAAACTATAAAAATGCCTATTCCCTTCCCCTTCTCTTCAAGATCACAAAAACAGTGGCAGTGTTAGGGCTCAAGTCATTATAGGTCACATCATGCATACCTTGCAAAGGTGGCATATGACAGACTATATTGTAATGAATTTTGAAATTTTAGAAAGGAAAGGGCATTTTTGTAGGTTAGATCTCTACTAATCAAATTACACAAAGAACTCATCAATCGTATCAGTTATCATATACTATACATGTTGATATCTCATTTATCTATGTATTTATTAGCTATTAAAGAATATAAATATATGATAATTAATAACCAAACCTAGGTGACCCTAGGTAATGTCTAACTTCATTTGGTAACATGCTGTCAGGAAGAGATAATTCAGTCCTATAATAAAACTATTTGCCATGCAGAATGAAACAGATACACTGCCATACCAAGGTCACTGACCATTTACCAGAGTACACTTGGATGTAGTCCAAACCAGTTGCTGATATATTTTAAAGAAAGTAAAAATAACTAAAAAGTGGCATACATAATTCAGTCTCTCCCTCTTTACTCCATCATTCCCTGCTGTCTACAAATATACCCAGGTCTCTCCCATCCTTAAAAAACCCTCACTTAATCCTACCATAGGTCAAGCAGATCTGTAGCCCTTTCCCTGAGTAGCCAAATTCCTTGAAAAAGCTGTCTACACTCCTTGCCTCCACTTTCTCTCTTCTCAATCTTCTATCAGTCCCTTGGAATGTCTTCCAACTTCATCATGCAACTGGAACTGCTCTCTCTAAAGTTACCAGGCATATCTTAGTGGGAAAATCCAATGGCCTTTTCTCGGTGCACATCCTTCTTGACCTCTCATTACCATTAGACATTTTTTAATCTCCCTCTCCTCCTGGATATTCTCTTCTCTTTAGAGTTTCATGACAATGTTCTCTTAGTTCTCTTCTTATCTGACTATTCAATCTCCTTTGTTGGACCATCACACCTTGGGCACTTAAATGTAAAATACTAATGCTTTTTTATTTTTACCTCTTTGCCAAGTGCTGCTTCACTCTTATCCCCAGTTTAAAGGATGTTTTTCAAGGATTTGATGTAGATACCGTAACCGTTGGGAGTAGTATAGATGGTAGCCCAGTTCTAGATTTTGGCTCCAAAGTTCTGCCTTCCAGAAATAATCATCAGGGTTGTCAAACTTATTCAGAGGGAAGGTTAGGCAGAGGACTTTGAACACCTTTGTCTGACACTTGGCTTGTAACAACATGAACTGGTTCAGCAGGAACTCTTACCTGCCCCTTAGCTATCCTTGATTTTTGAATGCACACTGCACACTTTGACAGGGAGGGAAAGGGAAAAAGTGAACTCCCTGACTTACAGGCTTTTCTCCTTCCTTTTTGCTGAAAGCAGATTTAGATTAGCATTTGTGGAATGGATTGGGTTCATTGGCTGTATTACTTTCTCTTCTGGCTAGTCCTACTCATTTCTGCCTCCTACAATCCTTGTCTTCCTTCAAGGCTCAATTCAGGTGTTACCTCCCCTGTAAAGCCTGCCTTGTTTCCCCCAGTGGTTGTGTCTATATTCCTCCTCAATTTTCCTTTTTCTTACGTTTATATGGACAAAATATATTAAGTATACTTGTGGATTAAAATACATCAATATAAAAAAAATACACCCAAAGAAGCAAAAATACTGCTAGATTCCAGTATAACAGAATTCCTTTGTCCTTCATTATCTCTGGGCAATGTTTTGTAGAAAAGTAGAATTCTGAAAGGAACATCTCTTTACACATCCTGTAATTAGATCTCACTCTGATAACATAATAGAATACATAATATTTTAATTTATCTTATTTTGATAAACAATAATAATTCAAACTTATAC
Organism: Petaurus breviceps papuanus; assembly: GCF_028583685.1. Taxonomy (NCBI): domain Eukaryota; kingdom Metazoa; phylum Chordata; class Mammalia; order Diprotodontia; family Petauridae; genus Petaurus; species Petaurus breviceps. The sequence goes on along the minus strand of NW_027187380.1, from coordinate 23,457,778 downwards.
AGAGCTTTCAAGTTTATAAAGTGATACCTATCAGACTGGCTAACATGACAAAACAGGAAAATGATAAATGGTGGAAAAGATATGGGAAAATTGGAACACTAATGCATTGTTGGTGGAGTTGTGAACTGATCCAATCATGCTGGAGAACAATTTGGAACTATGCCCAAAGGGCTATAAAACTGTGCATACCCTTTGACCCAGGAATACCACTTCTAGGTTTGTATTCCAAAGACAGCATAAGAATGGGAAAAAGACCCACATTTACAAAAATATTTATAGTAAGTAGAGAATTTAGAACTCAAAATCTTATGGAAGTTAATGTTGAAAACTAAAAATAAATAATTTTATTTAAAAAATGATTTACATATTAATAGTTCCTCATAACAACCCTGTGAATTTGGCAGTACATTATAATTCCCATCTTACAGATGACAAAAATGTGGTTAATACAAGTGAATTCTCAATCCCAGGTCTTCTGACTAATCATATTGTATTATTTCTGTTACACCACAGAGATTCCCAAAGATAGGTTTCCCTATAAGTCTTTCCTATTTCATAATAAATCATTCTCTTGGAGCTATCACATCTCTAACCGTCAGTGATAATATAAAATCTCATTCTTATTTAACTCATTGCACAGAGAATGGTCCAAACTATCTACGGCGCTGAGACACCCGCCAGGGCTGCAGAGTGAGCTAAAGCGCGTACCACCACTTCAAACAACTTCCTCACTCTAAGTGAACCAGAGAGTCGCAGAAGAGCACGAAGACCCGTGAAGGTCACGTGACAGGCTCCGCTCCTCCCACTAGCTCCAGCTTGCTCGCGACCCCGTAGAGGCAGGTGGGGCGGGGACTGGACGGAACCAGGGAAACGAATGGAGAAGTTCTGCGCGTTCTATCACTCGCAGAGGAGGCGGAACCCAGGCGCGAGGGAGCGCGCGCTCGCCGAAAGAGGAACTCATTACGCGCACGCCGTAGCCCGCCCAGGAGGAAACGAGGCTCGAGAGTGGGAGTGCGCGCTCGCGTCCTTCCCTCCCCTCACTCCGTCTCCTCCCCCTCCCCCCTCGTCCCGCCCTGCCCTACCCGCCCAACTCGATTCCTCCTGCCTTCGTTCCCTCCCTCCCCGGCGTTCGGGCCGATCTCCTTGCTCTCGAGCTGCGGCGCTCGGCCAGCGGCGGCCGCCAGAGGAGGAGGTGGAGGGCGGCGGAGGTACAGGCGGCGGCTGAGGAGGAGGCCGTGGAGGCGGCGGCGGCGGTGGTAAGATGGCGGACTTCCTGCCGTCCCGCTCCGTGCTGTCCGTGTGCTTCCCGGGCTGCCTGCTGACCAGCAGCGAAGCCGAGCAACAGCGCAAGTCGAAGGAGATCGACAAATGCCTGTCGCGGGAGAAGACGTACGTAAAGCGACTGGTGAAGATCCTGCTGCTGGGCGCCGGCGAGAGCGGCAAGTCCACCTTCCTCAAACAGATGAGGATCATCCACGGGCAGGATTTCGACCAGCGGGCCCGGGAGGAGTTCCGCGCCACCATCTACAGCAATGTGATCAAAGGTGAGGGGCCCAAGGGCCTGCTGACCCGGGGCGGGGCCGGGCGGGGGCCGGGACCTCGGGGGATGGGGCCCCCTGCGGGTCCGGCGGCTGGGGCCCCCTGCGGGTCCGGCGGCTGGAGACTTTGTCCCGACGCTCCCGAGGTGAAAGGGAACCTCCCTGGGCATCGTCTCGCGCCCCAACCCCACCCCCATGTTCCCGAGTGAAGGCCGTCGGCCCTGGTCTCGTCTTCGAAGGGAAGTGTGGCGGGGTGGGGTGACTCGGCGGGGAGCCACCCTCGTTGTCAGTGGAAGGTAACGCGCGGGACACTCCTCTCGGCCCCCAAGTCGGCCGCCCGGTGCCGTTCCCCCTCCTCGCGCTGACCGCTGTCCTTGAAGTTCTCGTTTCCGACCTACTCCTCCCTTTCCGAAGTTTGGGTGCTAGAGGCTTGGTAAAAAGCCCTGGCAGAAGAGAAACTTGGTTGTTTGTTTGCATTAAAGTCTTTTCCAGAGCCATGAGTGTCTGCCTGTGGGAGGCTTCTTGTGGGTTGTCTTGGGCCCTTTTTTTAGGTTGTCAGACTTAGGCTGTGCTGGTGGCAACCAGTTCCTGTAGTAGGCAGAGGTCTTTCATCCCCCCCCAAAGTCCTAATAGTGGTTATTCCATTTCATCCCAGTGATTTGCACAGCCCCAAATGCTTTTTTGCTTTCGATAGTGTCCACCCAATTGAGCCACAGTTTAATTAGGATTGTAGTTGGCACATACATAGGAATCGCTTAATAAATGCTTTATCTAAATGAATTAGGAAAAAAAATGCTAAGGTCTGTTGCCCCTCTTTTATGTAGCTACGTTTTCTGGTTGAATAAACGATTTGGAAATATTTTGTAGCAGAAGCACTAGGATCTAGATAGAAGTGGCCTTAGAAATCACTTGACAACCTCCTCCCTTACCGACCCCATTTTGCAGATAAGAAAACTGAGGCCCAGGGAGAGTAAGTGACTGACTTAAGATTTTACATACAGTAAGTAGGAGAGATGGTATCCTCTGGTTTCAAATTCTGCTGTCTTTGTGCTGCACCCTGATGATTTACTTATGTTCAAAAAGTGTTTCTTATAAATTCCGACCCCGGAACAAACAACCTATATGATACTTTTTTTGACTGGCTTTTTAAAAAAATGGATGTTTTTAGTATAAAGGAAGTGCGATAAAACTGAGATCAAGTGCATTTATTGCTTATAGCCTACTGGTTTTGATGTTTTGAGATTTCCTTTAATTTATGTAATTTCTGAGTAGCTACTCCAAGTAGTCTCAGATTTCAAGTCTTCTAAAGCAGTAATTTCTTAGTGGAATTACTTCAGAAAGTAGTAAAATAATTTGTTATTTTTTTCTTCCAAAGTTGTTCTTAGAAGAACAGGTTAAGAAAGTTAAACCTTTAGCTTCATTATATATATACTTAGCCTTACTTGTTTGAATTAAATCAAAATAAAGATACTCCCTTTCAATACCTCAGAAATTCCCCCCCCTTTTTTTTTCTTAAAGTCTGTTCTTTGAAGGAAACATTCATATCAGAAATTTAGTAAAACCCAAGTAGGTAAATATTGTTTAGAAGGTATATTAATAAGTGGATACTAATCCTTTTAACTAGGTCATTAGAGCAATTCACATGATTAAAAAAAATGCTCAGAAGGATTGTAGTATCTTTGAACCGATATTCTTGGATCTTACCCATCTGAATGAATCCATTTTCTGTGTATTCTACAGATGAGTCCCTGGAATCTGGATTCATAGCTACTAAGATGGATCAGAGGTTTAGTGATTGATATATTGGTTCTTAATTGAAATAAATCTCTGTAAGGTCAGTTACCTTAAGCAGCCCTCACTAAAACACACACATACATGAGTGTACCCATGTGCTTGCTCTCTCTCTCTCTTCTCCCCCTCTTTCCCCCCCCCTCTCTCCCCCTCTCCCTCTCTCTCACTCCCCCCCCCACCCCCCCTCCTTTTCAGGGAAGACTGTTAACTTAAATTGATTTCACACAAGCAGGAAAGCCCAGGATAACTTCATCTTGGTATTGACCGATGTTTGGGAAGCATCAGATAGCTTCTGATTCTAGTTGTTCTCTCAATAAGAATCTTTTGGATTAGACTTAAAATTCCAAATAAAAATGTTTGTTGAATTGAATTTACTGCTCTTGCTCTTTAAGTATCATTAAAGTGTTTATTAACAGAAAAAGAGCGTTTGATAAGAATTTTTCTCAACAGTTTTTATCTACTCCAGAGGTTATTTTGTGAAGTCATCTGATTTTATTCAAAATTCTTTATAATGAAAGGTAATGTTAATGATACTGTGAACACCCAGTTTTATCTATATGAGTCTGAGTAACTCCGGGTATTTGTAGAGGAGATGGTAGAAATGATCAACTTAAAGCAGTGTTGTTTTAATTAATAGTAGTTTTAAAGAAATAGACAAACATTTTTAAATTTTAATAATTTCCTTCACCCCGTTTATTTTTTTTTTAAGGTATGAGGGTCCTTGTAGATGCCCGAGAAAAGCTTCATATTCCTTGGGGAGATAATTCAAATCAAGTCAATGGAGACAAAATGATGGCTTTTGACACTCGATCAGCTATGGCAGCACAGGGAATGGTGGAAACACGGGTTTTTTTGCAATATCTTCCTGCAATAAGAGCATTATGGGCAGATAGCGGTATCCAGCATGCCTATGACCGACGTCGAGAATTTCAACTGGTAAGAAATACTCTTTTAAAATATGTCTTGTAAAAAACATCTAAGTGAAATGTTATTAGTGTCTACTATTAGCAGGACACCCCCACCTTTTTTTTAACTGAAGTATAGCATAATGAATCTGTCTAAAATCCTGATCAGTGAAATTGATGACGACTGTTGATGTTTTTATTGTTGTTCTTTTGCTGAGCAAAGAGAATAAGTAAACCACATAGAGCTAATGAAATTGGAGTATTAAAAAAAAACCATTTCTTTCTTTCTTTGCAAGGGTGGCCATAATGTCTCCTAAGGGAGAACTTCTTTAAAAACATTTTTCCAGCCTTTATTCTTGTCGTAGATAACTGTTAACATAATTTGCTTTGGCTCTGTTCCCCGTCTCCCCCCTATACGTTTTTTATTGTTCAGTCTTTTTTCAGTTGTCTGACTGTTCATGACCTCATTTGAGGTTTTCTTGGCAAAGATATTTGAGTGGTTTGCTGTTTCTTTCTCCAGCTCATTTTACAGATGAGGAAAATGAGGCAAAAACAGGGTGAAGTGACTTACATACAGCTAGTGAGTCTGAGGCCAGATTTGAATTCAAGAAGATGAGTGTTCCTAACTTCAGGCCCAGTACTCTTATCTACTGTGCCACATAGCTCCGCTGGCTCTCTACACAGTAGGTGTTTTAATGCTTCAGTTAGTCCTTTTGCTCTGAGTTACAGGTTGTTTCTTTTTTTTAGTAGTGGCTTTTTATAGTTAAGGACCTTATTAATTTTTTTCAAATGCTTTATTAACTTCTGATTTACATCATACATTTCCGCCAGATTTTGAGTTACAAATTTTCTCCCCGTTTTTCCCCTACCCACCGCCCCAAAATAGCAGTCCCACAGGATATCCCCTCCTCCAATCTGCTCTCTCCCATACCCCTTTAGACTTTTCCAGTGGATCTCTATGCCCCAGTGCTTGTGTATCTTATTTCCCCGATTACATGTAAAATAGTATATGTGTGTGTGTGTGTGTGTGTGTGTGTGTGTGCGAGTATTTGATTTTAAAACTTTGAATTCCAGATTCATTCCCCTCCTCCCTTGTCTCCCACCCTTACCGGGAAGATAAGCAGTTCAGTATAGGTTGTACATGTGTGGCTAATGCAAAACAATAACATAGTAGATATATTGTAAAAGACTGACTATATTTCCCTCCCTCCTATCCCACCTCCCACTTGTTCTGTTCTCTACTTTGATCCCATCCCTTCTCAAAAGTGGGTGCTCGAACTTCCCTCCCCCCCCAGCCTGCCCTCCCTTCCATTATCCCCCCTACACTCCTGAAGGGTTAGATACCCTATTTAGTGTGTATTTCTTTCCTTCCTCAAGCCAAATTCAATGGGAATAAGGTTGACCCATTCCCTTTTGCCTTCCTATTCTTCCCCTCCATTGTAACCATTTTCCCTTGCCTCTTCTATATGAGATAGTTTATCCCATTCTGTCTCTCCCCATCTCCTCTCATTATATTCCTCTCTCAACTCTTAATTTCACCTTCTATCATTCCTTCCTGTTAAATTGGTTCTGTGCCCTCTATCTATGTATACTTGCAAACATATATACACACATTCACATATGTAGTCATATGCCCATATACCCTCATATGTAGACATATATATACACACACACACATATATATATATATACACACACACACACACACACACACACATATATATATATATTTCTATTCCCTTCAACTACTGAGAAAAGTTTCATCAGTTACAATTATTGTTTTTCCATGTAGGAATGTTAATAGTTCAACTTTAATAAGTTCCTTATGATTTTTTTTCCCTGTTTACCTTCTCATGCTTCTCTTCCTTCTTGTATCTGAATGTCAGATTTTCTATTCAGTTCTTTTTTCAGCAAGAATGCTTGAAAGTCCTCTATTCCACTGAATGACCATATTTTCCCCTGAAACATGATACTCAGTTTTGCTGGGTAGGTGACTCTTGGTTTTAATCCCAGCTCCTTTGCCCTTCGGAATATCATATTCCAAGCCCTTCGATCCCTCAGTGTAGAAGCTACCAGATCCTGGGTTATCCTGATTGTGTTTCCACAATATTCAAATTGTTTCTTCCTGGCTGCTTGCAATATTCTCTCCTTGATCTGGGAATTCCAGGACCTGGCTATAATATTCCTAGGAGTTTTCTTTTTGGGATCTTTTTCAGGAGGTGATCAGTGGATTCTTTCAACCTCTATTTTGCCCTCTGGTTCTGAAACATCAGGGCAGTTTTCTTTGAGAACTTCCTGGATGATGATTTCTAGGTTCTTACTTTGATCATGGCTTTCAGGTAGTCCAATAATTTTTAAATTCTCTCTCCTGGATCTATTTTCCAGGTCAGTGGTTTTTCCCATGAGATATTTCACATTGCCTTCTATTCTTTCCTTTGTTTGGATCTGTTTAACAGCATCTTGATTTCTCATAAAGTCATTAGCTTCCATTTGCTCCAATCTAATTCTGAAGCAATGATTCTCCTCAGTGAGCTTTTGAGATTCTTTTTCCATCAGGCAAATTTGGCTTTTTAAGGCATTCTTCTCTTCATTGCCTTTTTGAGCCTCTTTTGCCATTTGAGTTAGTCTATTTTTTAAGGTGGTTTTTTCCTCAGGCTGTTGACTCTCATTTCAAATGCAATTTTCTTGCATTGTTCTCATTTCTCTTCCCAATTTTTCCTCCACTTCTCTTATCTGCTTCTTAAGGTCCTCTATGGCCTGTAACCAGCTCGTATTTTCCTTTGAAGCTTTTCGTGCAGGAGTTCTGACTTCACTGTTTTCCTCCTGTTCCATGCTTTGCTCCTTTTTGTCCCCAGAATAGGAGTGTAATGTTTGAATCTTCTGCTTTGTTTCCTTTGCCTGGTCATGTCGCCCCTCAGTCACTTGACCCCTGGGCTTTTTGCCACAGTAGGACTCTGCTACCAGACAGGGGATCTTTCGTCCCAAATGCTGGGGTTTTCTCAGCTGCTGGAGGTATTAGATGGGTGCCCTCTCTGAGATCTCCACATGCTCTGGCAAGCTGGACACACACCCCAGGACCTCCACCCTAGACTGCACTCCAGATCCACGAAGGTTAAAGCAGGAGCGATTACCCCTCAGGCTGGTGCTTGGTCCCCCTACAGTCTGCAGGCCAAGAGCTGAAGCTGCCACACGGTGCTGGCTGTGCAGGGTGTCTCAGCGGCTTCTGGCCCCTGGGGGCAAAAGCCACGCACTCCCACTTACTGGGTCCCAAAGTCCAGACTGCACTGACCTCTCACTTTGTCCTTCACATCTATGTGTTGACAAATCTGGAAATGGCCACAGCTGCTGCTGATCTGGAGTCTCTCCAGCCGTTGGCTGGTCAGGCCCCAGGCTTGGCTTGGCGTGGGGCTGGGCTGGGCTCCCAGAGCGCTATGCTGGCCGATTCCTGCCAGCTTGCTGGGCTGTCCTCAGGGGGAAGTTAGCTTCTCTGTGTCATTTTGTGGGTTCTGCAGCTCCAAAGTTTGTTTAGAGTCCCCTTTTACATGGATTGGGGAAGGTGGAAGACGTAGCCCAGCGGAGGTCCCGCTTCTACTCCGCCATCTTGACTCCGCCCCCGACCTTATTAATTTTAATCAATACTGTTATGTATTTTTATTGATAAATCACATATACTGTGGATAATGATGATAAATTGGAATATAAGTGTGTTGTGTGTTACAGGTACGAATCTGTGATAGCAACTGTGACTCTTCATTTCTTGGGCCAAAGTGAAATCCCTCTATGAAAGATTCTTAACTTGCAGTCCATGAACTTATTTTAAAAATATCTTTACAACTATTTCAGCATAATGGTCTTTTTTTGTGATCATATGTATTTTATTTTTTGCACTTAAAAGCATTATTCTGATCTATTAAGTTTGACCGGACTCCCGGAGGGGTCCATGAAACAAAAAAAGATTGAGATTTGCTGTTTTGTGATTTCTGGACAGTTTTTTTTTTTATTTTTTGGTCTTTATTAATTTGTTTACTTTTAGTTTACAAGATTCAGCTCCACAATTCCTTGAGTTTCAAACTTTCTCTCCCTGTCCCTTCCGCCCCACCCCGCCTATCACATTAGACATTAGTCAGGTTATAAAGGATTGTATCAGATGGAATGAACAGTGGGAAAGAAAAAAAACTAAGCAAGAAAAAGAAAAAGAGCAAGTAGTTTGCTTCAATCTGGATTCAGATTCAGTTCTTTCTAGTTCTTTCTCTGGATGTAGACATCTCTCTCCATCAATGAGTCTTTTGGGGTTGACTTATAACCCTGTATTTCTGAGAAGAGTCCAGTCTATCAAAGTTGGGTCATCACACATACGTTGTGTCTGTAATTGTTGGACAGTTTCTTTAATGAGAGACTGTGACTAAAAAATTTTTTCAATCAGTGGCTAATTTGGTGAGATCCTCAATGAATTCAACTAGATTGGTTTTCCAAAGTCAGAAATGTAGTCTGATATTGCACCTTTATTGGAAGCCCTTCTCAATTGGAATAAGATCTTTAAGAGCTTGAATTCCATGGCATGGTTTTTGAGGACCCAAGGTCACCTTTGTATCACAACGAGACATTGTAGTAGAACTTTAGTGGAGATTATTCCCTTAAATATTGTAAGTTTTCAAAGGCTTTTAAAAGTCCCTCTGGGGGCGGCCAGGTAGCACAACGAGTAAGAGCACTTGCTCCAGTGTTGAGAAGACCTGGAGATCGAATCCCAGGCTCAGACACTTAGCACCCACCCAGAAACACCTGGCCATGTAACCTTGAGCAAGTTACTTAACCCCAATTGCTTAGGGGCGGCCAGGTGGCTCAGCGAGTAAGAGCACCTGCTCCAGTGTCGGGATGACCTGGATCAAATCCAGGCTCAGATACTCAGCACCACACCCAGAAATAATAACTGGCCGTGTAACCTTGAGCAAGTTACTTAACCCCAATTGCTTAAAAAAATAAAAAGTACCTCTAGTCAGATTAATAAGCATTTATTAATTACCTAACATGTGCCAGGCATTGTGCTAAGCAGTGAGGATGCAAAGAATGCCAGTCCCTCTCACAGTCTAATGCAAACAATTATGGACAAATTGGAGACAATCTCAAGAAAGGTACTAAGATTTAGCAGGACTGGGAGAGACTTCTTGGAGAAGGTGAGAGACTTAAGTATTAAGTTCAAGAGAAACCAAGAGGGGGGGAATATAAGGAGGGAGAGAGTTCCAGGCATAGGGGACAGCCAGTGAAAATGCCAGGAATGGGAAGATGGAGGAAGAAATCCTTTGTAATTTAATTGTGAATGCTTTATTTTCCAAAAACTGAAAAGATTTCAAGTGCTACCAGACTAGACTCTTTTTTAATGTACAGGTGATTCTAGTCTGAGAAGTGTTACTCTGAAATAAACTTATTTGATAGTTAAAACAGGTTTAATAATGCTGTTGACTATTATTATCTGTGTACAGGTAGTCTCAAAAGTCTCAGTGCAATTTTAAGCTGTTGAAACTTTAATTAGCTTAAAACTGCACTGAGACTTTGGGACATCCTCTATATGTGTGTGACTGCAAAATGATGTGCAAACCACAGTCATTTCTAAGCAGTATTGAAAGTTCTTTCAGAGTATTGATGACAGAGGAGGGGTAGGAGGTAATCAGAAAATCTTTTTCTGCACTCTATAATATTTGCTTCATCCATACTATCTAGTTCTTAGTTCTCTAGCCTTATATCATTTTCTTTTATTATTTTAGTTTGTGAAAGTGTTAACTCTTCAACTACATTAATAAATTCTCAATAGAGACTAGGAATAAAAAAATTCTACATCCCTTTCCAGTCTCTTATTTGTTTATAGGATGACCTTATATGAGAAGCATTATGGTGTAATGGATAGAAAGCTGGCCTTGAAGGCCAAAAGACTTAAGTTCAAGTCTTGCCTCTTGACACATACTGTCATTGTGACCCTGGGCAAGTCACATAATCTCTCACTGCACTATGCAACTCTGAGACTAAGTTATAGAGAAGGTGCCACACAGCATTGATAGCTGGAATATCTTCTAGGAGTTTTTTTTTAATGCTAGTGGAAATCACAGATTGAGTCCCTGTCTCCATACTTTAATAATTTAGGTTATAGGTATGATAATCTGTAAGTAATATTTGAAAAATTTGTGAGGCATTAGACAGGGACATTATACAGGATATTTTTCAATTCAACAAACATATTAAGCACCTACTTTATGTGAGGTACATAGAAAGGCAGATCTTGTGACAAAAAATTGCCACTGTTGACAAAGGGATAAGTGTCCTGTAATTAGCCAAAGTCTGAATCAGCTATATGAGGGAAGGGGAAAGGATCATTTTTTCCATTTGTCTTTAAACGATTTTTACAAATCATTTTTGTTTTCTGAAGTTAATAAAGTTAGAAAACTGCACAAGACTTAAAATCTTTCATTTTTTAAATTGCTGCCCTTTACTTTTTATATCACATATTATATATATCCTTCATACACCAGCTCACCCCTTTTCTGGGGGAGCCTTTAAGAAAATTTTAAAAAGAAAAGAAATGCATTGTAGCTAACCAGCATATTGACTAGAGGAGAACTTAAGCTATTAGATTGAGAGATAGAAGGTAATTTAGAATGTTTCATAGGAAAGAATAATAATGGTTTTGTACCTGCTGAATGGGACAGGGGAAGAGAATTTTTAAATTTTATGTTTTAATTTTTGGTTGTTAGAGATTTTCAGTTTAAAAAATTGTGCTATAGTTTAGAAAGAAAATTGTTAGCTTGAAAGAACATGATTTCTTGAATAGCCATAATAAAGATTATATAGGAATAGCAACTGGACTGTGATTTCATTGGTGTAGGAAATTCCCAGGTGACAAAATATCCTCTATTAACGCAAGAGTAGAGAGAGGTTAAGTGACTTACCAGTTGGGTTGTACAGTTGCCCTTCTCCTTACCAGGGTATGCACCTGCCATTCTACATACACAAGTGAACACATTCCATCCCATCTTGTTCAGCAGATTTCCCCTCTGTCATCCCTACTATCATTTATCTTCAATCTCTCCCTGTCTACTGACTGCTTCCCTACTACCAATAGACATGTCCAGGCCTTATTTGAGCTATCTATCTTTCCCTAGCTTTCTATCCCTCTCTTCCTTTTTATGACTAAACTCCTTGAGAAAGCCATCCACAATAGACAATTCTCTCACTATCTTAGCTTTCTGTGGTCTGATTTTGGATCTCATTCAACTGAAGCTATCCTCTCCAGGTGCCGTTTGTCACCTATGGAAGATGAATTGGAGAGGAGGAAGATTAGAGGCAAGCAGATGCATTGACTTTTACAATAGTACAGATGAGGACCTGAGCTAGGGTAGAGGCCATTTGAGTGAAAAGAAAAGGGGACTGATGTCAGACATGTGGAAGTGGAATTGAGTAGACATGGCAACCGATGGGATATGGGAGTTAAAGGGGAGATCGCATTGTGGCGGATGCATAGGCTTGCAAACCTGTGTGGTGATAATGCCATAAATAGAAATAAGGAAGTCTATAGGAAGGATAATCTTGGGGAGAAATATCATGAGTTTAATTTGGATGTGTTAAGGTTATTGATATTAGACACAATTTTAAAATAATAATTTAATAATAGTTTAACAAGGTACTTAAAAGTGCCTACCATGTAAAAGAAGACAAAAATATTTACCCTGGAGAAGTTTACATGTCACCTTATAATATTGTTATACAGAGCAAATTAAAAATTGTTGTACATTTGGCCAACCCATTTTTTAGATGTACAGGTTCCTCCTGTACTTTACTTCAGGGTGCACATTTACACACACATAAGCACCCACACAGTATATGTACACATACACCTATTTGGAGATAATAAACATATAATTATTCAATTTGAAAGAAATAACTTTCCCTAATAATTACATTGTCAGGAAAATAAGAACTGTTTCTTAAAAGATTTTCATCACAACATTTTAAGCAAAAAGCTGGGGGAAAATCTAAATATCTTAACAGTGGGGACTGGGTAAAATCAGAATTTTGTGGTGTATTAATGGAATGGACTAATACTACAGTACAATTAAAGACTTATGCAAAGAAAAAAAACTGAATGGAATACTACCATATAAGGGGAAAATTAAAGAGGATGAATTTTAGAAGACAAATGACTGAGAAAACAAATTTGTATTTAAAATTAATTTAAATGCAAATATGAACACTTAATTTGAAAAGAAAGGATACCTTTGTAATTCAGTATTGCCCTTTGATTTAGAGATTATGATTTTCTCTGATGCTTGACAGCTTAAAGCATAAGACCTAAATAAGTGGATTTCTGGTTTTATTTTGTAGTTAACTAGCAAAGTAATTATGTCTTTGATATGTCAACCTTTAATGCAAGAAAACTGAATGTTGTATAGGATGATTTTGACATCAGTTTTAGTTGATGATATGTGATTTTTTTTCAAGTTCCTTTATTTTTTTCTAAGCTAACACAAAACAAAAAGTACTGTAATGTTCCAAGCTTTTCTTTATTACCTCAAAAGCTCACTAATATAATGCTGTAAGGTTTTCAAAGAATTCTCCACATATTATCTCATTAGATCCTTACAGCAAATCCTGTGAGGTAGCTATTATGGGTGTCATTGTCATAATACTTTTAATATTGACAATAATCAATAATAATTAAGGTTTAGAACAGATGAGTGACTAGCTCATGTCCACACAGCTATCATCAGAGCTGAGATTCAAACCTAGGTCCTCTTTACTCTTGAGTCCAGCTGTAATTAATGTTCTCATATTATGGTTACATTTGGGAACATGCAATCTATGGAATTACAGTTCCAGAGGAGTTGAATAACTGAAAAGCAGAATAACAGAGGAAAATGTATAACTTGTAAAGCATATTGTAAAAAGGTTTGATCATTTTTCTAGTATATATGTTTGAAATACATAAACACCTGTTTTTGTGAAATATAAATCATTTATCATCTTTTTATATTCAAAGAGATGGGAATTTCCTTTATATTTCTACGCTCTTTCTTCTCCATGCTAATGGGATTTTTTTTTTACATAAAGGATTTGTGTGTGACACTTAAATCTCTTTTAGTATACTTTTCACTCTCTGTAAAATTGGGAGAATAATTGCACTACTTCCCTCATAGGACTATTTTGAGCAAAGTATGTTGCAAACATAAAGCACTGTATAAATGTAAGTTATTGAAGAAGACCTGATAGTCATCTCTTACTACAGCTAGAATAGGATTCTGTAAATTCAGTTAAGGAAAAAAATATTTTTCAAAGAAAGACAATTTAATTCTCACCTGCCGTTTAGTCCTAGGGAATTACCAAGGCCATTGAGAGCTTAAGTGACTTACCTAAAGACACATAGCCAAAATGTGAGTGTCTCAAGTAGAACTTGAACCCAGATCTTCCTGGCTTCAAGGCTAACTCTCTATTCCCTGCCACATTTTTAAAAATACCCTTATTTAACTCAAAATACAACAACTATTTCAAGTAATCCAACAAAATAACTTTAACTATGGCAAAAGGAACATAAATATCTTTGGTTTTTTTCTTTTTCCTAGTAAGACAGCCCACTAGATAACAAATTTATTTATCCTAAGCATTATCAGAAATACTAAATCTTACTAATAACAGAAAAACTGACTAGAAAATTCTTTTATAAGTGGGGAGGAGGATAACTTTGTCTTGCTAACAATTGGGTAAATAGTAGAGAGGAAAAAAAGAAAAGCACAGGAAGTCAGTTCTGACAACTCAACAGACAGCTAAAAAATAAACTGTTAAAGGATCTCTTCTAACGTTCAAAAGTATGGGGAAGTTGGCAAAAAAACCTGTCAAAATAAAATGGAAATTGGATACAGACTTGAACCTAACACCTACTGTACTTTGTTTTCACAGATTTTTAATTGCTGATTATTATATTTGAAAAAGATTAATTTTAATTATTCTATCTGCTGACCTCTCCAAATTTTTTCTTATGTTCTTGCTGTTCTTCAGCACAGTGTTATCACTATCAAGTAAAGGTAGAGCATAAACAAGAGTTTATCTAAAATGATTAAAATAATAGGGAATTATTTTTTAGTTGAATTTATTAGAACTTCACAAGATTTATATAAATAAGAATGAGATTTTATTTGGGTTATATATTGTCACTGAAGGTTAGAGATGTTATAGCTCCAAGAGAATGATTGTATTATGAAATAGGAAAGATTTATAGGGAAACCTATCTTTGGGAATCTCTGTGGTGTAGCAGAAATGATACAATATTTTTAGTCAGAAGACCTGGGATTGAGAATTCACTTGTGTTAACCACATTTTTTGTCATCTGTAAGATGGAAATTATAATGTACTGCCAAATTCACAGGGTTGTTATGAGGAACTATTAATATATAAATCACTTTATAAACTTTTTAAAAATAAAATTATTTATTTTTAGTTTTCAACATTTACTTCCATAAGATTTTGAGTTCTAAATTCTCTCCTCCTTCCCAAAACAGTGTCAGTCTGATGTAGGCTCTACATTCATATTCACATTAGTCATGTCATAAAGAAGAATTAGGTCCAGTGGGAGGAATCATGAGAAAGAAAGAAACAAAACAGAGAGAGAGAGCAAATAGTATGCTTCCATCAGCATTCAGACTCCATAGCTCTTTCTCTGGATGTGGATAGCATTTTCCATCATGAGACTTTTGGAGTTGTCTTAGTTTTTTGCATTGCAGAGAAGAACTAAGTCATACCACAGTATGGCTATTACTGGGTATAATGCTCTGGTTCTGCTCATTTCTCTTGACATCAGTTCATATAAGTCTTTCCAGGTTTTTCTGAAGTCTGCTTGCCCATCATTTCTTATAGCACAGTAATATTCCATTACATTCATATACCACAACTTGTTCAGCCATTCTCTAGTTGATGGACATCCCCTCAATTTCCAATTCTTGACCACCACAAAAAGAGTTACCATAAATATTTTTGTAAACGTGGGTCTTTTTCCCATTTTTATGCTGTCTTTGGAATACAAAACTAGAAGTGGTATTCCTGGGTCAAAGGGTATGCATGGTTTTATAGCCCTTTGGGTATAGTTCCAAATTGTTCTCCAGAATGATTGGATCAGTTCACAACTCCACCAACAATGCATTAGTGTTCCAATTTTCCCATATCTTCTCCACCATTTATCATTTTCCTGTTTTGTCATGTTAGCCAGTCTGATAGGTATCACTTACACCTTATACTGGAATCTAGCAGTGTTTTTTGCTCCATTGGGTATATTTTTTTTTATATCGATGTATTTTAATCCACAAGTATACTTAATATATTTTGTCCATATAGACGTAAGAAATTAAACTAAAAAGGGAGTGGGAGAAATTTATCTATCCACTGAGCCATAGAGAGTAAAGAGGGTCAGTAGTGAAACTCACTGTATCATGTCCAAAGTTTGAGCAGCAGTCAAGAGGAACTAAAGGTTCTAATATAAGGAAGTGAATTTTATCTCATAGGTTCCTTATTTAACAGAAAAAGGAGAGACTGGGGTGTAGGGAGAATTTAGGGTTGGAGTTGAAATAACTCAAATTCTATATTAAGGCATGCTCATGTGAGGAAATCTAGGAATCAGGTGTGTGTGTGTAGGGGGGAGGTCAATTGAGAAACAGAAGTTTTTGCCATTAGGGTATATTACAGTATTGGTGTCATTTGAACATAGAAAGAGGAAATAAATTGGAGAATTTGGGAAATAAGATCACAAGACTGGTAAAGAGGCATAATGAGGAATTTGAATTACCCAGACATGTGCTGGAGTTCTCTTTGCCAAAAACACAGCATTTGATAAGTTCTAATAAGTTTTTGGCTTGCTTTAATGATTTCATCCCTCAAAAGGGAGTGGAACCAATAGGGAAATTCTAGATCTGATTCTCACTAAGAGTTATGAACTGGTTGCTAGGATGGAAAATGATGGGAATCTTGAGGGAAACTGATCCTTCCCTCTTAGAGTTTGTGATAGAAGAGAGGAAAGCTTGTCATAACGTGACAAATTTTGAGAAAGCAGGTTTCAAAGAATTCAGAGAAAGAATAGACAGGATCCTATGGACCAAGAACATAATTCTGACAAGGAAGAAAAATGAGTGTTGAAGGACAAGGAACAGATTCACATTCTTAAAATATACCTACATACCTACATACATACACACACATACACATGCATACATTTAGAGAGAGAGATGATAGAAACAAGAGTAGGGTAAAGGGGATGACCCCAGTAGCCTGTTGTGTCCTATAAAAAGAGGATCACATACATACTCAGATATGGTCATTCTATTGATGTGTTTTGCTTCACTATACTTTTTGTTACAAGAGAGGCTTTGCTATGGGGGTAAAGAAAAGAAGAGTTGGGGTGGCTAGGTGGGGCAGTGAATAGAATACCGGCCCTGGAGTCAGAAAGACCTGAGTTCGAATTCAGCCTCAGACATGTAACACTAGCCATGTGACCTTGGGCAAGTCACTTAAACCCAATTGCCCTGCCTTCCCCTCTCCAAAAAGCAAAAAATAAATTTAAAAAAGTAGAAAAGAGGAGTTAGTGGTGAATAATAAATATAAAAAAGAGCATCAGTAAAACATTAAAAATACATAGAAACAAAAAGAGTTTAACAGGATAGTTTTGTGACTTTCAAATATACACTTTCAAAAGAACAGAAATTCATTTTTGTGTCCTCTGTTCTTTGCATTTTGAAATGTTTGCATTGATGGTTAAATTCACATTAAAGGAAAAATTTAAAAAATAGGATCAGGAATGCTAAATCTCAGAATAAGCTGAGGCTGTTAAGGGAAATTAAAAATTTGAAGAGTTCTGTTTTAGTTGAGTAAAAAGGAGGATCAAAGCAGAACTAGGACCAACACTTGGAGCAGATGGGAGAAGGGGGACTGAGGACCGGGAAGGAAGGGCTGTTTGGCTTTCATTTTCATTTTTTGTTTTCTCTGCTTCGGAGAATGACTTTGCATTGGAAATGATAGAACAAAAAAATGAGTAATTAAGGACTTGATACTGAAGAAAAATAAAAAGTTAGTACCAGGTGTCCTTGATGAATTTATGTCACCCACCAGGATACTGAAAGAACTAGGAGACGGTGATTGGTAAGGCAATTATGAATGATGTGTGAAAGAGCATGGAAAGTAGGAGAGGTACCTCAGGACTGCAAATGTCCTGACTTTCAAAAAAGGGAAATAAGCTGCAGACCAGTGAACTGGATTTAGGTTCCTGGCAGAATTCTAGAATGGGTTGTAAAAAAGATGATTAGGTAACATCTTTATAAGATGTTAATTGCTCATAATTGTCCATCATCTGTAAAATTTTAAAATTTAGTTTATATTTTAAACTAATATATCATTCTTTTAAAAAAAATAATTAACTTTTAGTTTTCAGCATTTACTTCCACAAGATTTTGAGTTAGAAATTTTCTACCCATCTCTCCCGCTCCACCCCAGATAGCATGCATTCTGATTACCCCTTCTCCCAGTCTACCCTCCCTTCTATCACCCCATCCCTTTCCCCCTTACTTTATTTTAGGGCAAGTTAGATTTCTGTACCCCATTGCCTGTATATCTTATTTCCCAGTTGCATGTAAAAACAATTTTTAACATTTGTTTTTAAAACTTTGAGTTCCAAATACTCTCCCTTCTTCCCTCCCCACCCACTGACATTGAGAAAGCAAGCAATTCAATATAGGTTATGCATGTGTAGTTATGCAAAGCACTTCCATAATAGTCATGTTGTAAAAGACTAACTATATTTCGCTCCATCCTGTCCCACCCCCCACTTATTGTATTTTCTCCCTTGACCCTGACCCTTTTCAAAAGTGTCTGCTTCTGACTACCCCCTCCCCCTGTTTACCCTCCCTTCTATCATCTCCACCCCCCTTTTATCCTCTTCTCCTTTTACTTTCCTGTAGGTTAGGATACCTAGTTGAGTGTGTATGTTATTCCCTCCTTAAGCCAAATCCAATGAGAGTAAGGTCCACTCCTTCCCTCTTGCCTTCCCACCTTCCCCTCCATTGTGAAACCTTTTTCTTGCCTCTTTTATGTGAGATAATTTGCCCTATTCTCTTTCTCCCAATGTATTCCCCTTTCACCCTTTAATTTTATTTTTTAGATATCATCCCTTCATACTCAACTTGCCCTTTGCCATCTATCTACATATATAGGTGTGTATATGTACATATATATATACACATACACATATACATATATATGTTTATATTTCCTCTATCCTAATAGTAAGAAAGGTCTCATGAGTTACAAATATCTTTCCATGTAGTTCAACTTTAATTTAAAGTCCATTATGATTTCTCTTTCCTTTTTACCTTTTCATGCTTCTCTTGATTCTTGTATTTGAAAGTCAGATTTTCTTTTAAGCTCTGATCTTTTCATCAAGAATGCTTGAAAGTTCTCTTTTTCATTGAATGTCCATTTTTTCCCTTGAAGTTTTATACTCACTTTCTCTGGGTAGGTGATTTCTTGGTTTTAATCTTAGCTCCTTTGGCCTCCAGAATATCATATTCCCAGCCCTTTGATCCCTTAACGTAAAAGTTGCTAGGTATTGTGATATCCTGATTGTATTTCCACAGTACTTGAATTGTGTCTTTCATTTTCTTTGCTTTTTGGAGGGGGTACGTAGGGCACTTGGGGTTAAGTGACTTGCCCAAGGTCACACGGCTGTCTGGGGCTGGAATTTGAACTCAGGTTCTCCTGACTCCAGGGCCGGTACTCTATTCACTGCGCCTCCTAGCTGCTCCACTTGAATTGTTTCTTTCTGGCTGCTTGCGATATTTTTCTCCTTGACCTGGGAACTCTGGAATTTGGCTACAATATTCCTAGGAATTTTCCTTTTGGGATCTCTTTCAAGAAGTGATCAGTGGATTCTTTCAGTTTCTCTTTTACCCTCATTCTAGAATATCAGGGCACTTTTCCTTGATAATTTCTTGAAAGATGTCTGTGGGAGTAGAAGCATGACCTTTCCCGTGGCTCTGGCTTCCACCTTCCTCAATCCATGTAAAAAGGGAACTCTAAACAAACTTTGGAGCTGCAGAACCCACAAAATTACAGAGAAGCTAACCTCCTGCTGAGGACAGCCAGGCAGGCTGGCAGGAATCAGCCAGCTCAGTGCTCTGGGAGCCACGCCCAGCCCCACACCTAGGCTTTAGCCCCAGGGCGGGCCTGACCAGCCCCAGCCAGAGGGACTCCAGATCAGCAGCAGCTGTAGCAGTTTCCAGATTTATCAACACATAGATATGAAGGACAAAGTGAGAGGCCAGTGCAGTCTGGACTTTGGGACCGGTAAGTGGGAGTGCGGGGCTTTTACCCCCGGGGCAAGAAGCTGCTGAGATGCTGGCACAGCCAGCCAGTGCCATGTGGCAGCTTCAGCTCCTGGCCTGCAGAGTGTAGGGGGACCAAGCATCAGTCTGAGGGGTAATCGCTCTTGCTTTAACCTGCTTGGATCTGTATTGCAGTCTAGGGTGGAGGTCCTGGGGTATGTGTCCAGCTTGCCAGAGCATGTGGAGACCTCAGAGAGGGCACCCATCTAATACCTCTGGCAGCTGAGAAAACCCCAGCATTTGGGACGAAAGCTCCCCAGTCTGGTAGCAGAGTCCTACTGTGGCAAAAAGCCCAAAAGTCAAGTAATTGAGTGGCAAAATGAGCAGGCAAAGGAAACAAAGCAGACAGAAGATTCCAACATTACACTCCTATTTTGGAGGCAAAAAGGAGCAAAGCATGTAACAGGAGGAAAACAGTGAAGTCAGAACTCCTGCACGAAAAGCTTCAAAGGAAAATACGAGCTGGTTACAGGCCATAGAGGACCTTAAGAAGCAGATAAGAGAAGTGGAGGAAAAATTGGGAAGAGAAATGAGAACGATGCAAGAAAATTATGAAATGAGAGTCAACAGCCTGACTGAGGAAAATAATACCTTAAAAAACAGACTGACTCAAATGGCAAAAGAGGCTCAAAAAGGCAATGAGGAGAAGAATGCCTTAAAAAGCCGAATTTGCCAGATGGAAAAAGAATCTCAAAAGCTCACTGAGTAGAATCATTGCTTCAGAATTAGATTGGAGTAAATGGAAGCTAATGACTTTATGAGAAATCAAGATGCTGTTAAACAGATCCAAACAAAGGAAAGAATAGAAGGCAATGTGAAATATCTCATGGGAAAAACCACTGACCTGGAGAATAGATCCAGGAGAGATAATTTAAAAATTATTGGACTACCTGAAAGCCATGACCAAATAAGAACCTAGATAGAAATCATCCTCCAGGAAGTTCTCAAAGAAAACTGCCCTGATGTTTTAGTACCAGAGGGCAAAATAGAGGTTGAAAGAATCCACTGATCACCTCCTGAAAAAGATCCCAAAAAGAAGACTCCTAGGAATATTATAGCCAGGTTCTGGAATTCCCAGATTAAGAAGAGAATATTACAAGCAGCCAGGAAGAAGCAATTTGAATATTGTGGAAACACAATCAGGATAACCCAGAATCTGGCAGCTTCTACACTGAGGGATCGAAGGGCTTGGAATATGATATTCCGGAAGGCAAAGGAGCTGGGATTAAAACCAAGAGTCACCTACCCAGCAAAACTGAGTATCATGTTTCAGGAGAAAATATGGTCATTCAGTGGAATAGAGGACTTTCAAGCATTCTTGCTGAAAAAACCAGAGTTGAATAGAAAATTTGACATTTAGATACAAGAAGCATGAGAAGGTAAACAGGGAAAAAAAATCATAAGGAACTTACCAAAGTTGAACTATTAACATTCCTTCACGGAAAAACAATAATTGTAACTTATGAAATTTTTCTCAGCAGTTGAAGGGATTAGAAATATGTGTATATATATGTCTACATATGAGGGTATATGGGCATATGAATACATATGTGAATGTGTGTATATATGTTTACAGGTATACATAGATAGAGGGCACAGGACCAATTGAACAGGAAGGCATGATACTTAAGAGGTGAGAGGAATATAATGAGAGGAGATGGGGAGAGACAGATTGAGGTAAACTATCTCATACAGAAGAGGCAAGGGAAAGTGATTACAATGGAGGGGAAGAATAGGAAGGCAGAAGGTAATGGGTCAACCTTATTCCCATTGAATCTGGCTTGAGGAGGGAGTGAAATACACACTAAATAGGGTATGTCACCCTCCAGGAGAGTAGGGAGGGAAGGGGAGGAGAGGGGGGATGATGGAAGGGAGGGCAGGCTGGGGGGAGGGAAGTTGGAAGCACCCACTTTTGAAAAGTGATGGGATCAAAGTAGATAACAGAACAAGTGGGAAGTGGGATAGGAGGGAGGGAAATATAGTCAGTCTTTTACAATATATCTGCTGTGTTACTGTTTTGTATTAGCCACACATGTACAACCTATACTGAACTTCTTATCTTCCCGGTAAGGGTGGGAGACAAGGGAGGAAGGGAATGAATCTGGAATTCAAAGTTTTAAAATCAAATATTCAATTATATGTATGTATATGTATGTGTGTGTGTTTGTGTATATATATACATGCTATTATTAATACCATTTTACATGTAATTGGGAAATAAGATATATAGGCACTGAGGCATAGAGATCCACTGGAAAAGTTGAAAGGGGTATGGGAGAAAATATGGGAGAGAGCAGATTGGAGGAGGGGATATCCTGTGGGACTGCTATTTTGGGGGGGTGGGTAGGGGAAAAACGGGGAGAAAATTTGTAACTCAAAATTTGGCAGAAACAAATGATGTAAATCAGAAGTTAATAAAGCATTATAAAAAAAAGAAATATGATGTCTGTGCCCTTTTTTTGATCATGGCTTTCAGGTAATCCAATAATTCTAAAATCCTCTCTTCTGGATCTGTTTTCCAGGTCAGTGATTTTTTCCAGTGAGATATTTCACAGTGTCTTCTAATTTTTTTCATTCTTTTGGTTCTGTTTTATAATTTCTTGATTTCTCATAAAGTCATTAGCTTCCATTTATTCCATTCTGATTTTTAAGAAATTAATTTCTTCAGTGAGCTTTTGAACCTCCTCTATTTATCCAGTTCTGCTTTTTAAGGCATTCTTCTCCTCATTGACTTTCTCCTCTTTTGCCATTTGGGTTAGTCTATTTCATTAAAGTGTTATTTTTTTCAGTATTTTAAAAAATTTCTTTTAGGAAGCTCTTGACTCGTTTTTCATGATTTTCTTGCATCACTCTCATTTCTCCTCTCAATTTTTCCTCTGCTTCTCTTACTTGATTTTCAAAATCCTTTTTGAACTCTTCCATTAGCCTGCAACCAATTCATATTTTTCTTGGATTCTTTTGATGCAGTAGCTTTGACTTTGTCGTCACCTTCTAGTTGTATGTTTTCATCTTTTTTGTCAACAAAGTAAGATTCTGTAGTCTGAGTGTTTTTATGCTGTTTGTTCATCTTCCCAGCCAAATATTCTGCTAGGAGTGGGTGTACTGTCCCAGCTTTCAGGGGTCTTGTATCAGGCATTGGATCCCCCACTGTCTGTGGACCCAGAGCTCCAGAAGCAGTCACTGCAGCCACCTCCCAACATCCCAGGCTGGGGCCTTACCACACTCCTTTTTCACCCAGGTCCCACAGAATTTTTCCATTGACCTTCTATGCTGTCCTTAGCATTTGTGGGTTGAGAAGTATGGTAACTGCCACAGTTGCCATTGATTCGGTGCCCTGGAGCCTGCTCCAGCCCTGTCTGTGCTGGCATGGCCCACACCCAATTGCGTTCCACTCCTAGCCCAGTGCGATAGACCCTTCCTTTCTGCCTTCCAGGTTGTTTTGGGCTGGAGATGTGTTTCACTGTTATTTTGTGAGTTCTGTAGCTCAAGAATTTGTTTAGAGTCATTTTTCACAGGTATTTGGAGGAGTTTGGAGGAGAGCTCAAGTAAGTCCCTGTTTTTACTATGCTATCTTGTCTTCGCCCCACCTACTGTATCATTCTTAAGCATAGAGAAAGTAGAGAGTAAAACCAATATAAAGAAAACTTGGCCAAAAAAAAAAAAGGTCTTGTAGTAGTTGTGTAATCCTGGGCATAACATCTCTTGGCTGTAGTTTCCAGTCTTTGACAAAGAGGGTTAGATTTAGAACTCCCTCTAAACCACCTTCCAGCTCTAAATCTATGCTGCTCTTTTAGGGAAAAAGTGACTTTCTCAAACTTATATTTTTAAAATGTACTGCAACTTTACCAGTTTGAAATTGATTGGAATATGTAATAAATAAAAGATTTCATTCTCCTGATGAGGTCTTACAGATACTCCTTTTCGCAGATGAGATTGTTCTGGGAATATCAAATCTTAGAACATTGCAAAACCTCCTGGTAGAGATCTATATAACAAACTAAAGAATTTTGTCTGATCATCTTAGATTTGACATGTATTTGAACAAACCATCCATAGTGCTGGGGATGGGGATGTTCATTCGAGGAGGTAGAAGAGATGAAGATCACAGAAAGGGAATTCCTTGACTCCTTAATATATCTCACTTCGTCTTACTTCCACATATCTAAGCTATTATCAAGGCCTGTTGATTTCACCTCTGTGACATCTTTCAAATAAGCTCATTTCTCTCTTCTGACACAGTCACCACTCTAGTGAAGGCCATTTTACACCTGGACTATTACAGTAGGCTGCTGATGTGTCTACCTGCCTCATCTTCCCATTCCAATCCATCCGCCACTCAACCATCAAAAGTTATTTTCCTAAAGCTTAGGTCTGTCCATGTCAGACCCCCTACTTAATAAACTCTAGGGGCTCCCTTTCTCCTCCAGGATCAAATAGAAAATCTTTGGTTGACATTCATATCCCTTTATAACCTAGACCCCTCCTATACTTCCATCTTCGTACATCTTACTCCCAGCTCTATACTCTTTAATCCAGTGACACTGGCTTCCTGGCTGTTCCATGAAAAGACACTCTATCTCTTGCTGTCCCTCTTGTCTTGGAATGCTTTCCTTCTTCAACTCTGCCTACTGATTTACTTGGCTCTCTTTAAGACCCAAGTTAAGTCATGTCTTTTACAGGAAGTCTTTTCTAAATCCCTCTTAATTCTAATGACTCCCTCTGCTAATTATTGCCTATTTATCTTATATAAAGCTTGTTTATATTTGTTTGCATGTCTGTTTTTCTCATTAGATTGTGATCTCCTTGAGGGCAGGGATTCTCTCTAGCACTTAGCACAGTACCTGTCACATAATAGGCATTTAATAAATATTTATTGATTAATTAAATGAAGACACATATGGTGGATATGTGTAGGCTACAACATGGAAAAACATGAATGAAGGATAGGCATCAAAGAAATTTATGAAGAGAAAATGAGCTAGTTAAAAATCAAGGGCAAGTGATGGTGGACAGCCTACTCCACTGGTATTCCTACAGTGTTAGGAATGATCAAGGAAGGCCTCTAGAATACTGGGTAGGCTCTCTATGATGAACTTATGGAAGGATATGGACAAGAATTACACAAGATGGACAAACATGGATGCAGTCACAGATTCATTTGCATATGAATGACAAACATGTCCCTGAAGTTCTCTATAAAGAATTTTTACATTAATCGAATTTATCATGGTAGTGATTATCAGAAATATTTTAAATCTTACACAAGATTCTTTTTTAAAATGTTCATTAAGATTCTTTTAATAATTCAAAAAATTTATTTTTCAATATAGCAAACTATATTTTCAATCATAAAACACTATTTTTCCCCCTTTTGGGGGTGGGGGGGAGACATTTGGGGTAAAGGGACTTGCCCAGGGGCACAAAACTAGTAAGTGTCTTGAGAACAGATTTGGATGTAGGTCCTGATTTCAGGACTGCTGCTCTATCTGCTATGCCATCTAGTTGCCCCACTATGTTTATATTTATATATACATTGACTTGTGCATTACTAAACATTTGCTTAATGTGCGGAAGATATTGGGAAGGAACGTAAAATCTAGATGAGATGGGAAAGATACTCAGATAAATACAATACAAAATAGAAACATGTTCAAGTTTGTAAGAGAGGTAAGTGTTCAGAATTTTGACTAAAGAGATCAAAGAAGCCTAAAGCAATAGGTTGCATTTTCTTACAGAAGAGATAAAATTTTGACAGGTAGAAATATGGGGGAAGGCTGTTGCAGGAATAGGAAATAGAATAGAGGTAAGAAAGAACTGGGCATATTTTTTGACTGATGAATAGTTCAATTTTATTGGAATATAAAATCCATGAAGAGAACTAGTATGCGTTAAGATTGAAGCTAGATTGTAGTAAGTCCATGAATACCAGGCTAAGGAGTTTGGCCTTATTCAGTACGCAAATTCATTTAATATTTTTGAACATAAAATGGAATCATATCTCTGCATTAAGAAAATTAATCTGTCGGTGATGTGCCATAATGGAGTGGGCAAAAAGGTGAAGTCTTGGAGGCAGGAAGATTGGTTAGTAGACAAGCCAAGGTTAGCAAATGTTGTCACAAGAGGTAAGAAAGGGTGGCAAGTGGTAGGAGGGGGTGGATGGAACAAGGTATTGCAAGAGGGCACAATCAACAGAATTCAGAAACTTATTGTTTATGAGTAATGAGGCAAAGAAAGGTGGAAATGATTGCCTCAATTTCACAGAAATTAGGAATGGAGCTTATAATAGAATCAATAGGAGTTCTGTTTTTTACATGTTGAGCTTGAGGTAAGGGTTGGTTACAAATTAATAAATTATCAAAAAAGAAAAGAAAAATTATCCTTGGTCAGATGATAATTGCAATAGAGAAAGAAGAGAACTGAGTCTTAGAGAATATATACACATTGGAGATAGATAACTACAAAAAACAATGTTAATTACAGAGTCAGAATGTGGGCAGAGAAGATACTTCACTAGAGAAACTGAAATTTTTTTGAAACTGTTGAGTTTTAGAAAATGAAATGATATGAAACACTTTATAAAAAAGGTTTTTCAATGTTCATCTGTGATATATTGGGTACTGAAGAAAGCAGCAGGAAAACTGTTCGCCAAGAAGTTGATTATCACAAAGAATTATAACACCTTTTAAAATAATGTAAAAAAAATACTTTCCAAGATCAGCTTCCACTTAAGCTTTTAAGATAAAAAGCAAAGAAAAATTCCATTCAACACAACCAAATAAGTCTAACTACCCTGTGTTGTTGTTGAGTCATTTTTCAGTTGTGCACAATGTTTTGTGACCCAATTTGAGTTTTTCTTGGCAAAGGTACTGGAGTGGTTTGCCATTTCCTTCTCCATTTACTACCTATACATACTCAAAAATCAATTTGCTATTGAAGTATTGTTATATGCTATGTGAAATGAACAGTTAAACAAGGCCAGAAGGGAAGGAGGGGAGGGTAACAGAATTCATATCATTAATATCTTTAAAAAATTCAAAATAAAAAAGGAAAAAACAACTTAGTTTTGTGCAAGGCAGTAGAGGTATTATCTCAGTCATCTTAAAGGAATTTATCCAATTCCTTCATTGTACATTTGAGGAAACTTAAGTCCCAGAGGTTTAGTAATTTGTACAGGGTCACATAAGTAGTACCGTAAGTAGCAGAACCAGGATTCAAACTAGATCTACTTACTCCAGATTTAGTGCGCATTCCACTACCTCACATAATTGCATCAAGAGAAAATCATTCTAATTACAGATAGAATTTAGCTTTAACAAAAACCATTGTGTCTAATTTATAATATAGCTATTTCTTCAACTTACTGATGTCAAATCACAAAAGGTTTACAGATGAATATATTGAGTTTAGTTGAACAAAACAATCCTATGCAACTTATGTTCATAACATTGACAGAGAAAAGCCCTATGTTAACAACTGAAGGCCATATTCCACACATGTTGCCCCTCGTTATTAGAATTTGAGCTCCTCAAGAGTTGGGATTGTCATAGCTTTTCTTTTTATATCCCCAGTGCTTTGCAGGTAGTGCTTAATAAATACTTTTTCTTTCATTTGTCTGTCTCCTCTATTTTACTTTCATTACCCTTTTTTAGGCTCTTATTGGTGCTTTAGTGAGCTTGCCCAGTTGATCAGCAGTAGCTTTTGAGAGTAAGTTTGAGACTGTTCCCTTACATGTGAGAAAAAACAGATATGCTTAACTCAGCAAGTTTTAATTTTGTTTTATTTTTGAGGCAGGCTCTCATCCCACTTCCTCTCTGAAGTAGCTCTCCCAAAGTTACTATAGTCTGTTTCAAGGACAATTCTCTATGGACAAGCATTTATGCCATACACTATGCTAGGCACTTGGGATATAAAGCCAAATGTACTGAAACAATTCCTGTTCTGAAGGAACTTACACTGCATTGGGAGGAGACAACATGTACATAAAAGTGTATGTAGAGTAAATAGTAGGTATTGTGGGAGGGAAAGCACTAATGCCATTGAGTGGGATTAGGAAAGGTTCCATGATGGTAGACATAGTACTTAAGCTACATCTTGCCTTTCAGGCATAGAGAGGATGAAAGGCATGAAACTATGGATTTTGGGAAAGGTGGGTAGTAAGGTATAATGAAGCCTTAAAAGAAACTAGAGCCAGGTTCTGAAGGGCTTTAAAAGCTACACAAAACGTTTATATTTAATCCTAAAGGGAGCCACTAGAATTGATTAAAAGAATGACATAGATCTCTTCTTTAAGATGATCACTTTGGCAGCCTTGTCAACACAATAGATAAAATATTTTAAAATAAAATTATTGCCCCAAAGTCATTTCATCTACAAGAACTTACACATTAAGTATTTTAGTTTTTTCTTCAGTCTAGAATTAGGGATGAAGCCAACAAGAAGTGAAGTCAGCTAGGCACTTAGCAATACAAAACAGGGCAAAAAGCTCAAGGAGCTTACAAGTCTAATTTGAGTGACAACATGCAAACAACTGTGTATGAACAAGATAGGACAAAATAAATTGTAGATAATCTTAAAGGAAAGGCATTAGGGATTTCTTATCCTTTCTCAGAATGTTTTTAAATGTATAAAATAGGTTACAAAGAAAACTAATTATATTGATAATACAATTTAAAAAGCATTTTAAAAAAGTTTCACAGACCTTAACTTGTAAATTAAGAACCCCTGGTCTAATTCCTGTGGAGAACAGAAATTCCACCATAAAAAACTGATTTATTTATTTTGTCATTCAACAGTCATCAAAGAATATTCAAGTTTACTCAGTACCTAACAACCATAAATGTATTGTTGACTTCCCTGAGTTGGAGCAACCACAGCACATTTAATGAGATGATGGAATGTAGACTGTTGGGATGAAAGAAAGAGAATTTTTCTATTCCTTTGATACTTATTCCTTTGCTGACCACTTTCCCCCTTCTGTAATACAGGGATTCTTAACTTTTTTGTGTCTGTTTTCACTTTTGGCAATCTGGTGAAGACTACAGATCCCTTTTTAGAATGGTGTTTTTAAATGCTTAAAATAAAACACAGGATTACAAAGTAAAAACCAATTATATTGAAATACAGTTAATAAAAATTTTTAAAAAGGTTCACAGATCCCTAGGTGAAGAACCCCTATATTGGTTAATTAAAACTCTTATTTACTAACGAAATATAATGCTATTAGAAATTAACATTATGCTATAGAAGCTGTAGCTTCTATAGAGTTTAACTCTACAGTAGGTTTGACTTCCAGACTTCCCATCTTGAAGAATTACTGTCTTCACTTCTTTTAAAATACATTCTGTAATTGGAAAAGGTATATTCAGTTGGTACTACAGGTATGAACAACTGCACCAGACTCCATGAGTTGTTATTAGATCACTACTTCTAGATCTTAGCTTTCTCAAACCCATTCAGTTTAGTCAAGGGTGAACAGAAAAGAGTACTGCCCATAATTGGATTAATCAAAGGGTCTTCTTACTCTTAGACCAGGGGTGGGAAACCTTCGGCCTCAGTGCCACATGTAGACTAGTAGATTCTCAAGTGTGACCCTTTGACTGAATCCAAACTTCACAGAACAAATCCCCTTAATAAAAGGATTTGTTCTGTAAAACTTGGACTCAGTCAAAAAGCCATACCCAAAGACCTAGAAGGCCACATGTGGCCTCAAGGCCTCAGGTCTCTAACCTCTGCCTTAGACTGATCATTACCTTAATTTCAGGAAAGATTACTTCCTGTAGTAATCAAGTCTTTCCTTTGAGAAACTAGTTAGACCTTTATAAAGATGAATCAAAAACATCAACTCAAGACATTATTTCCCCAAAATTGATAGTTAAAGAAAGGCTGATACACTATCTCATTCAGATTAGTCAAAAGATTGCACACTAATATACTCTCTTAAGGTTATTCTTAATATTTTCAGCATTATTCTTGATATATTCCTAAAGAATGCTCAGGAAGACCAAGTATGCTTCCATAAGTGCTATACAGATATAAGGTGCTTTTGTTATTTGACTTGATAGTTATAGAACTTGATAATTTTTTTGGTCTCATTGTTACTGGTTGAAAAAACTGAACAATTGATAAGACCTATATTTTTTATCCCACCTGAAATCTGAAGAAAAATTTAAATATGACTAGTAATTGTATGGTTTAGGGGGAAAAGTTGTGCAGATTTTTGTAATTTTTATCTCTGTGGCTATAACATTTATTATAATGTTTAGTCTTCCTGTAAAACTATTTTTGCTCATTTAAATGTCAAAAATAGTAAGAGTTTATTAACTTCTTAATGATAAATTGTGTCTTTTAAAAGCCAGATTATTTAGGGCAAGAAATTATAATGATTCCCCTGTTAATTTCAGGATCAAATAGAAAATTCTCTGTTTGGCTTTTAAAGCTCTTCATAACCTGGCCCCTTCCTATCTATCCCTCTCTATGCAATCTAAGGACATTGACCTTTTTGCTCTCCCTTGAACACAACTCTTCCATCTCCACACAGAATTTTTATTGTCTTCCATGCCTCCTATGCTGTCCCTCCTCATCTCTATCTAATGACTTCCCTGCGTTCTTTCAGTTTCCAGCTAAAATCTTATCTTTTGCAAGAAGCCTGTCACAAAGATCCCCTGCAGTGCTGATGCTTGACCTTTTAAGATTAACTCCAGTTTGTTTTTGAGATCAAGGACCATTTTTTTTGCCTTTCTTTGTATCTCTGGTGCTTAGCACAGTTCCTAGCACGTATAGGCACTTAATAAATGCTTCTTGATTTAACAAATCTGAATTTTTTTCAGTCATCCCTGTAGGCCACCTGTAAGGTGCCACATGACCATGTTATGATTTGCTAGAAGAACCAACCATCAAAGTAGACTTGTACCTGTAATCCCTGCTGCTGGAGAGACTTAAGCAGGTAGATCATTGAGCTCAATGGAATCATCTCAGAATACAAACAAAAAAGAACCAAAGATCTAAAATTCTAATTTCATGTTTCTTTTTGAAGAGAAGTTTTCTATCCATTTTGGGACTGTGACAACACTTTTATATAACACTTAAAACATAGATGCTTTCTTGAAAGTATTATCCCCATTTTATAGAGGAGGAAATTGAGATTCAGAGTAGTTATATATTTGCCTGAGGTCTCATAGCTAGTAATTGTTGATGTCAAAACTAAATCTTCACTCTAGTTCCAGTGATATTTTCACTACCTTATGCTGCCTCTCATTCTGAATATAGTTATTTGGGGGATAAAAAATAGTAATAGGCCTGTGGTACCTCTCTGACCCTCAATTTTCCCTTCTGTAAGATGAGGGAATTGGACTAGGTGATCTTTAAGGTCTGTGATACTAGAAGGAATGTTATATCACTTGTAAACTCTGTCCTAGGAGTTACAATACTTGAATTTAAAGTCCCAGCTGAGCCCTTAACTAGCTATATGACTGGGGGACCAGTGTACTACATCTACTCCTGTATATATTAATATTAGTACTTGCTTTCCACTGTCCTGGTCTGCAGCTAACATGCCCAGGCAGAAACAGCCCTTGGGGAACCTTTCTGATTTGTTTGAAACTGTTGACTAACCTCTCTTGCATACTCTTCTCTCTGGGTTTTAACTGTTTTCTCCCAGTCCACTGACCTATACTTCTTCTTTGCCAATATGTCATCCATGATAATGCCTATAAACTGTGACTGTATTGCAAGGCCCTGTCCTGGTCCCTTCTTTTTTCTGTCCATTTTCTCACTTGATGACTTCATCAGCTCCCATTGTTTCACCTATCATCTCTACGCAGATGATTCATATCTTTATATTAAGACCTGTTCTCTTTCTTGGACTTCTGTCCTATACTAGCTATCTTAACTGAACTCAACCACCCCACCAACAAACAAAACCAAAAACTTCACCCTCTTCCAAACCTCTCTCCTGCTGTTCTTCCAGTCAACCAGATTAAAACCTCAATGTCATCTTCCGTTTCTCCCTCTCATTCACCCCACAGATCAGATCATTTTTGCTAGATTTTGTCCCTTCTATCCCCACAATGTCTTCCATCTCTTCCATCACCAGTCATCTTGACCTATGTCTTGCCACTGAACTCTGATGACTTTGAAGAAAAGAGTGAGGCCCATGACTTTGCACAGCTTCTTTTTTTTGCACACTTATTAAGTGCCTGCTATCTGCCAGGCACTGTGCTAAATGCTGGGGGTACAAAAAGATGCAAAAGACAGCCCGTACCTTCTAAGATCCCATAGTCTAATGGAGATAGCATGCAAACAAAAATATACAAACAAGCTATGTGTACAAGCAATATGTAAGATAAATATGAAATAATTAACAGAAGGAAGCACTAGAATTAAGAGGGGTTGGGAAAGACTTACTGTAAAAGATGGGATTTTACTCCAGACTTAAAGGATGCCAGGGAAATTGGCAGGAAAAGTTGAAGAGGGACACCATTTCAGGAGTAGAAAACAGCCAGAGAAAATACCCAAGAGATAAGAGACCCTTCCATGAAGCCAGTATCCTTGGATTGAAGAATATAGAGCTTGGGAGTAAGATCATAAGAAGGGTGGAAAGGTACGTGGAGACTAGGTTATTGAAGGGCTTTGAGTGCTAAATGGAGGTTTTTATATTTGATCCTGGAGGTGATAGGAAGCCACCAAAGTTTATTGAGGGAAAAGGTGAAATTAATAGGCTGGATATGCAAGATGAGAGATGGTAAAGAGTCCTGGATACTCTTAGGTTGAGAGCTTGAGGGACTGTGAGGATAGTGTTCCCCTCTTCAGTTTTTAAAGATAGGAAGGGAGAAGGTTTAGGGGAAAAGATAAGGAGTTCAGCTTTGGACATGTTGAGTTTAAAGATCTGTATTGGACATCAAATTTGATATATCTGAAAGGCAATTGGAGATGCAAGATTGGAGGTCAGTTTGGGGGCAGGATAGGTAGATTTGAAAATTGTCATCATAGAAATGGTAATTAAAAAATTCATGAGAGTTGGTAAGATCACCAAGTGAAGTATAGCATAGAGGGAGAAGAGAAGAGAGTCCAGACTGGAAGAGGATCCAGCAAAGGATAGAGAAAAGGAGAGTTGTCTAAGAGAGAGGATAGTATCAAGGAAGAGAACATGATCAACAGTATCAAAGGCTGCAGAGAGGTCAAAGAGATTAAGTACTGGGAAAAGACCATTGGATTTGGCAACTAAGAGATCCCTAGTAACTCTGTAGAGAGCAGTTTTGTTGGAATGAAAAGGTTTAAAACCAGATTGTATGGGGTTAAAAAGAGAGGAGAAAAAATGGAAGCACCTATTATAGATGGCCTTTTTGAGGAATTTAGCTACAAAGAGCAGAAGAAATTTAAGAATGGAAGGATCAATTGAGAATTTTTTCAGGCTAAGGGAGCCATGGGCACATTTGTAGGGAGTAGGGCATAAACCAGTAGATAGACAGGAAGAGATTGAAAATAAGTGAAATAATGGGAATGAGATTCCTTCCTTCTGTTGGAAGAGATAGGATAAAATTGCTGCAACAAAAAAGAACTCTGGTAAGGGGTTGTGTGGAACAGGATTGGAGGAAGAGGTGGTGGCAGAAGACCACAATAGCCATAGCAGCACTTTTTGTGGTCAGAAAGAACTGGAAACAAACAAAGTAGATACTTGTTGATTAGGTAGGGAATGACTGAATTGTGGTATATAAATGGAAAATTATGTGTAAGAAATTATAGATATGGGAATTTCAGACAAGCATGAGAAGACTTACATGATGGGTTGCAAAATCAAATAAGCAGAACCAAGAAAATATATACAATGACTACAAAAATGTAAGTGGAAAGAACAGCAACCCCACAAAAAGGAAATAAATGCTAATAACTTTTTGGTTTGAATCTGTGGAAGAGTTGAATTAAAAGCAGAGGTGAGAGACTGAGAGTGTGGAATATTGTAGATACTGTCAATCTTGGTTGATCTGTAGGTTTTGCCAAGCTGCTTTTTCCCTAAACCTTCTTCATTAAAAAAAAAAAAATTCTTTGTTATAAAGGATGGTTTGCTGGAGGTAGAGGGGAGGGCAGAAAGGATATATTTAGAAATGAGGCTATCAGTAAAAAAATAATTGAAACAAAATGGCTATGGAAATTACAGAGTTTTTAAAAAAAAACTTTATTCAGAATTCCCTTCTTGAGTTTATTATGCCAGTTCTGTTTCTGTTCTTTGATACTAAGAGAGTGATTTGAGTCAACAAGTTGACATGTCTCCAGGAACCTGTAAAAAGTGGATTTGGTATTGTCCACATTGGCCCATTGAAAATAGATTATTCTCTTCTTTTGGTTTAAAGGTCTTGAAGTTTGGGTGAAGGGAGCAAGGTGTAAAAAAATGTTATGGTATTAGTGTTTAAATTTCAGTTAAAAGAATGGGTCATCTTAACTTCTAGCTAAGCATTTGGCCTTGATGCATTTATAGAAAAAATATAAAAAGGCTTCTAAATCTTGTCCTTGTAAGCCTCAACCTTGAATTACTAACACTGTCTTCTGCCTACCACAAAGCTGGAGAAAGTCTGAAACCATGCTGACTGGGTCCATTACAAATTTATGATACATAATCTCAACCATGTCCTTACTATTACAAGGCAAATCCTTTTATACCTCCCTAATGTATTCAGTATTTGACTCACTAGTATGTTTTCCAAACCTTTTCTTCCCTTCTAACCCACCCCCCCATGGCTCCCCTCCCTCATTCTCTCAGAGAACTTTGCGTCATAATTTACTGAAAAAAATGAGGCCATTCACTTAAAGCTCGTTCTTCTTTCCTTCTAATTATCACTTAGATATCTTCCCCACCCCTATCTCCCATTGTTCTATCTGCAAATTCTTCTACCTGCACACATCCCATTCCATCCCATTTTCTCCTGCAGATTGTCCCTGTCTTATTAATTGCTTCAAACATACCCATGTCTCCTATCTATCCTTTAAAAAGATTCCTCACTTGCTCTATCCCCACTAGCTATCATCTTATGTGTCTCCTCCTTTTCTTGGTTAAATTTTTTCAGAAAGCCATTTATAGTTGGTGCATCCATTTTGTTTCCTCTCACTCTCTTGTAATTTAGTCTGACTTCTGACCTAATCATTCAACTGAAACCGCTGTCTCCAAAGATACCAATGATCTGTATCTTCCTTCCTCTCTTCCTCCCTTCCTTTCTTCCTTCTTCAGTTCCAGATTCCTTCTAGAGAATTCATGGCATTAACCATACTCTGGAAAAGAAAAAGAAAAAAAATGCTTCAGTCTGTACTCTGAGCCCATAAGTTCTCTCTCTGGATATTTTTAGCATGAGTTCTTTGAACAGTGAAAGGTCATTGTGTTGACCAGAGTTACCAAGTCTTTCACAGTTTAAAACAATCTTTACAATATTGTTCTGTATATTGTTCTCCTGGATCTGTCCACTTCGGTTTGCATCAATTCATTTAAGTCTTCCCTGTTGTTTTTTTTCTGAAACCATCCCCTTCTTTGTTTCTTACAGCCCAATAGGATTCCACCACATTTATCTACCATAACTTGTTTACCCATTCCCCAATTGATGAATACCTCCTCAATTTCCAATCTTTCCCACCACAAAAAAAATAAATAGATTTTTTTTTTAATGTATGAGTTCTTTTCCTTTTCTTTAATCTCTTTGGGGTGTAAACCTGGTAGAGGTATTGCTGGGTCAAAGGGTATGCACAGTTTTATAGCCTTTTGGGCATAGTTCCAAATTACTTTTCAGAATGGTTTATAGCTCTACCAGCAGTGCATTAGTGTTCCAATTTTCCCACATCCCCTCAAGCATTTCATCATTTTTCTATTCTTTCATTTTAGCCATTCTGATGGGTGTGAGATTGTAACAGAAGTACTTTTGGGGCATCCATTGCCATCTTTGTAATTTGCTTAAAAATTCATCTACAAAATGGGAGATGTTAAAATTTTAAAATATACTTAAATGCTGTGATATGGAATATATAGTTTTAGCACGAGAGAATATGCATAAAAAAGAGATGCTTCTTCCCCTCAGGGATTTTGTGAGTTGGGGAATGATAAGATGTAGCCAGATAAATATAAGTTGAAACAAGTTAAGTATGTGAGGAAAACATAAAATTACTATTAGATCAGGTAAAGGGAAAATTCATTCCAGTTGGATGGCATTTTATTTGGACCTTAAAGTAGAAGTGCCTTGGTTGGAGTGTTTTAAAAAGTGTGAGAGAAGATTAGAGGTAGTGTAAAGGGTTTTCAGAACTAGGAGGAACAGGTAAATGTTGAAAGGGGGCAAATTTTGGCTAGAGGCAAGGAAAAACAATTAGAAGAATTATTCCTCAGAAGGTAATGGGTTCCCCTTCACTGGGCATCTTAAACTAGCTTGTCAGGTATACTGCATCTGAAATTTGATAAGCATGTCATTTATGCCTTTATCCAAGTCAGTTTCATTGGTGAGATTTTCATATGAGAAGCATTTGTCCTGTTCTTGTGTACTTAAGTATAATTTTGAACTATAGCTGTCTGTATGTCATGTGCACTTAGCTCTAGTCCCATGAAAACAGTTTATTACTGTATTTCTCGTAGTATCAAACATAATACTTGGCATGTGCTGGATCCTCATTACATTTGGATAATATATGTGTTTTTAAAAATTATTCAGACCATGGCATATAAGCCTTACTATTTAGTTACTTTATCACTCCTAATTATTTGTTAAAAGGTGATAGAATGAACCTCCCAGCACTTAACACAGTGGCAAGCACAGGGTAGGTGTTTGACCACTGGTTGACTAACTTACCTACTTAAAATGTACATGTATATAATATTTTGAAGGTTTGTGGACTTCAGCCTTTTAAAGATAGCTTTTGTTCTTGTAATGAAGACACAGAAGCAGCATGGCATAGTGGATAGAAAGCCAGCCCTGAGAGTTAGGAGTACGTGGGTTCATGTTCCACCTGTAATACTGTCTTATTTCTCTGTGAACAAATCATTTGACTTCTCAGTGCCCAAACACCACTTATGTTCTGTAAAGATGAAAAGGATTTGCTGATTTGTATTGATGGAAAGTGTTTTGTCAAAAAGAGTTCCCCCAGGTTTTACCTAGCTTTAGGAGCAAAAACAGTTTCTTTTCCTTTAGAAAAGGAGGTGGCTGTTAACTACAATTTATTAAGATATATAAATGGGAAAAAGCAGCAGAACCTTTAAGGAGCATCTTTTTTTTGTTTTGCTTTTTTTAGAGGGGGGAAGGAAGGGCAGTTGGGGTTCCAGGTGGCTTGCCCAGGGTCACATGGCTAGTAAGTGTTAAGTGTCTGAAGCCAGAATTGAACTCATGTCCTCCTGACTCCAGGGCCAGTGCTCTATTCAGTGCACCACCTATCTGCCCCTTTAAGGAGTATTTTTGAAAAAAGTGCAAGGTTGTTTTTTTTAAATTAATAAATTATCTTAGACATTACCATAATTGCTGAATTAACTGTTCTCTGTGGTCAGTTATAAAGTCAGTCATGAGTAGTTCTTCTGAGAACTGCTGCTGTGAATAGCTTTAAGGATCTAATTGCATAGTATAGTGAACTCTCTATTCAGCAATAAACTAAAGCAAAACATTCAAGAAACTAAAGCGTAACATTCACAACAATATAATGTAACAACTTATTCCTAAGGTGGCCATATAGTCTTAAACAAAACATATCATTCAGTAAGTCACAATCTCCTCAATCAACATAAAGTATCCAAGTAAAGTCTTCTTTCATCTTTTTTTTTTTTTTTTTTGCTTTTTGGAGGGCAATTGGGATTAAGTGACTTTCCCAAGGTCACACAGCTAGTAAGTGTGTCAAGTGTCTGAGGCCATATTTGAACTCAGGTCCTCCTGACTCAGGGCCGGTGCTCTATTCACTGCACCACCTAGCTGCCCCATGTCTTTCATCTTGACTCACTGAGTTCCAATCATCCTTAAGGGATAGCAGAAAGTACAAACACCATCCACCACTAGGTCACAGTAAATTACAATATCATCAGTCAGCTCTGAGTACTCAAGCAAAGGTCCTCTTTCATCTATAACTCCAGGATGACTTAACATGGCTCCTCTTCCACAGGCTGTCCTTTCCTGGCTCTTGCCTGGTTTCACACATAGACAGCTCTATGCTCCGTTCCATATTACCCTGTTCCATATTACCATGGTGTGGTGATATTGTTAGACCTGTTAAGAGCAGGGAAGCTCTCCAAACTCCCTTAGGCCTATTAAGGCAACACAGTGTATACTGTTTCCAACAAAGACTTGACACAATCAAAGGTGAGGTTCAAAGACACTTGAATAGCTGAAACAAGCAGCAAAATATTACTTTTCTTGCCCTTACATCAATAAAAGTGGAAGAGTTGGGCTCTTCTGTACCTTTCACACACCTGTCTTGTGCAGAAGCCCAAGTCAGCATGGGACCCAAAGGGCCATTTTTACTTTAGTTTGACACCACTGATTTACACTATATAGTTATTGTATACATTAATATTCCCACATTTTAGCTACTCTCAATGGCAACAGTTCTTAAATTTTTGATCTTAGAACTTTTTTATGCTTTTAAATATTATTGAGGGTCCCAAAGAGAGTTTGTTCACGTAGGTTTTAAATTAATTTATTTTTAGTTTTCAACATTTCACTTTCCTAAGATTTTGAATTCAAAATTTTCTCCCCTTTCCTCCCCTTTCCCCTCCCCAAGGTGGTGTACAATCTGATATAGGCTCTCTATATAAATTCATATTAAATACACTTTTATATTAGTCATGTTATAAAGAAGGATTAGAACCAAAGGGGAAAACCATGAGAAAGAAAACAACCGAAAAAAAGAGATTCCATAGTTCTTTTTCTGGATGTGCATAGCATTTTCCATTGTGAGTCTTTTGGAATTGTCTTAGAACTTTGCATTGCTGAGAAGAGCTAATTCTATCAGTTAGCCTTCACACAATGTTGCTGTGTATAATCTTTTGGTTCTGCTCACTTCATTTAGTGTCTGTTCATGTAAGCTTTTCCAGGTTTTTCTGAAGTCTTCCTGCTCATAATTTGTTCTAGAACAATAGTATTGTACTACATTCATATACCACAAGTTTTTCAGGCATTCCTCAATTGATGGGCATCCCCTCAGTTTCCAGTTCTTGACAAAGAACTGCTATTGTGTATCTGGGTCCTTTTCCCATTCTTATGCTCTCTTTAGGATACAGAACTAGAAGTGGTATTGCTGAGTCAGAGAGTATGCACAGTTTTATAGCCCTTTGGACATAGTTCCAAATTGATCTCCAGAATGGTTGGATCAGTTCACAACTCCACCAACTATGCATTAGTGTTCCAATTTTTCCACACCTCCAGCATTTGTCATTTTCCTGTTTTGTCATATTAGCCAATCTGATAGGTGTGATGTGGTACATCAGAGTTGTTTTGCTTTGAATTTCTCTAATCAGTTGTGGTTTAAAGAATTTTTTCATATGACTATAGATAGCTTTAATTTTTTCATCTGAAAACTGCCTGTTCTTATCCTTTGACCATTTATCAGTTGGAGAATGACTTGTATTCTTATAAATTTGACTCAGTTCTCTACATATTTTAGAAATGAGGCCTTTATTTAAAATAATTTTTAAAAAAACATATAAATAACATTTTAATAAAATAGCTCTATTTTATAAAACAAAAAATATTTAATGAGAACATAGTTTTACATATTTTTGCAGAACTTTTTATTGTCTCTCTTAAGAGAAACCACTATAGTCTTCTATCTACTTCTATGTTCATTGTGTTGCAGTGTGTTGTTTTGGCTGAAGTATATGAAGACAATTTATTTCATGCATGTTTCTATTTGGAAAAGAGTATTTTAATAAATAAATAATTTCTTAGCATTATTATTAAAGTAGTTTTCACCTCATGGACTTCCTGAAAGGGCCTTTGGAACCTCACTGGAGTCTTTGTACCACCCTTTGAGAACTGCTACTCTGTTTTTAGATTGGGATCTTTTTTCTGTATAAGTTTGTGAAAATATTTTTTAAAATTTATTTTATTATTATTATTTTTTTTAAAGCAATCGGGGTTGAGTAACTTGCTCGAGGTTGCACGGCCAGTTATTTCTGTGTGTGATGCTGAGTGTCTGAGCCCGGGATTAGATCTCCAGGTCATCCCGACACTGGAGCCGGTGCTCTTACTCGCTGAGCCACCTGGCCGCCCCAGCGAAAATCTTTTAATGTTATTCTGAATTCCTCTTGTCATTTCTTGATGAACAATAATATTCTATTACATTCACATACTACAGTCTGTTCATCTATTCTCTGAATGATGTGTACCCTTTTCATTTCCATTATTTTACGAACATAAAAAGTGCTGCGTTGATTACTTCGAGAACTTTCCATCTTTGACCTCTTTAGGGAACAGGGGAACCCCATAGATAGGATCATTGGGTCAAAGAGTATAAATAATTGAGTGACTTTTCACACATCATTAACAAATCGTTTTCCTGGGGCTGCTAGGTAGCACAGTGAATAGAGCACCACCCCTGGAGTCAGGAGGACCTGAGTTCAAATTCGGCCTCGGATGCTTAACACTTACTAGCTGTGTGACTTTGGGCAAGTCACTTAACCCCAGTTGCCCTGCCTTCCCCTCTCCAAAAAGAAAAAGGAAAATCTCAACAGACTAAGTTTTTTTTAAAAATTGTTTTCCAGAACAGTGGGACCAAGTTAATAGCTCAAACTGCAGTAAATTAGTCTTTCCACAGTCTTTTCAAAGTTAATGTTTATTTTTTAGTTGAATGATCTTTTAATCAGAGACCTTATTACCTTGAATCCTGTCATTCCTGTATTT
Source organism: Petaurus breviceps papuanus (assembly GCF_028583685.1). Taxonomy (NCBI): domain Eukaryota; kingdom Metazoa; phylum Chordata; class Mammalia; order Diprotodontia; family Petauridae; genus Petaurus; species Petaurus breviceps. Next base: position 23,417,309 of record NW_027187380.1, on the reverse strand, counting down.
TGAATTATGGTCCTGAATTTAAAAACTCTGTTCTCAGTGTCTTCTCAACCAGATGTTAACTTCCCAAATCTGCCTTTTTCTTTTACATTCCTTACTGTCCAAAATAAATCCAATAGCAGCAGTGTTGTTGTTGAAAACACACTCTATGTCCCTAAGGTCTTGTTTCTTTATCAAGACTTCATAATCTTTAACAATTCTGAGCCCTTTTCATTTCCTAACCATTTCATTTGTTTCTACATGAATTAATAGAAGTAAATAATTGCCATCTAGCTTGACAGATCTTGGGAGATTATCCCTCATATCTTAGGTGCTTTAGGAAGACTGTAGATCTTTGATGTCAGTTTGACAAATAATGCCTCAGTTCCCCTTAGCTGGAAGTCACCAACTAACATAACTTTTCTTATTCTTTTATTCAGTGAGTTTTCACTTGACAGCAGCTAGTCATCTACAGCATCATTCTTTGGGGGTCAAAGAGTTGCATCCTCTTTAGAATATTCAGTTTCAGAAGATGTTTGAAATAAATTCTAAAATAAAACGCTTTTATTTTTATATTTAATTTTTGACTTTTTTTATCTTGCACCAGGTATGAATAGCAAAGTAGTTGTACAGAGTTCTCCCTCATTTTCTGTTCTGATCATCTAAGGGTATAACTTGCAAATCCTTAAGAATATATTTTATCACTAGATTGTAACAATAATTAGAATGCTGAATTTCTTACTAAGTGACTGCTACAAATGAAAACATTTAAAATAACTTTAAATGCATTCCAAGATAATTTAGTATATATTCTCAACAGATTCACTTATGCTTAAGAATTAAAGTTATTAATTTTATGGAACTGTTATGGGAATTGCTAGGTCATGCAACATATATAGAGCTAATATTCAAATGTTAAGAAAAAACATCCTACCATTCTTACGTCTGCAAGTAGATCCATGTGTTTCCATATACTTTTCTACATAATATATGAAGAAATGTGTAAGGCTTCCAACAAGGTCACATATCCAAAGTTTTCAGTCCTTCAAAAGCACTTGAACTCTGGCTAGTTTATAATTAGTATTTCAAAAAAACCAAAATAAGCTATTACAGGCTCCTATAAACAAAAACTTTGAAGAGACTAACGACAGTCAGTAATTAATACAGTTATTCAGCAAATTATGGCTGTTCCTAGGGAGTACAAGTTCAAGCCTGTTAATACCAGAGGTAATCATTTTATGCTCATTTATGTAATTCCGTTTAATTTCTTTGTCTGAACATAACATATAAAAACAGTCTTTCCACAAATCAAAAACATGGAAACATTTTTAAAATAAGTAGTCTTTTTTGTTGGATATAATACTTTCACCTTGTGGCTTTTGCATGCCACAGATCTTAACTAGATTGAATCTTTTGTGTATCATCTTAAGAACTCACCAAAACATAAATCATGCCATATTGGTAGTTAAAAAAAAAAAGACGGGGCGGCCAGGTAGCACAGGGAGTTAGAGCACCGGCCCCAGTGTCAGGATGACCTGGGGGATCAAATCCGGGCTCAGACACTTATTACCCACCCAGAAACACCTGGCCGTGTAACCTTGAGCAAGTTACTTAACCCCAATTACTTAAAAAAAAAAAAAGATAGGTTTAAAAGACTAATTCTTGATGAGGGATGGCTATTGGGTTCAGCAGGAACTCTGATCTTATCTAAGACCAGAACCTGCGATTCAGTCTGGAAAGAATTCAGCTCAGCCTTACTTGGAGTCAGAGTTGAAAAAGTTTATTATACGCTTTTCAGCGGGCAAGGGTCCTTAGGGGACCTGCAAGAGAAAGGGAGCACAGGCTTTTACTTTTAAAGGGTAGGGCTGCCACTGTCAGGGCTGACCAGATGGATTTAAGGAACTTTAGTGCATAAATAAAAGTTAGGGCTGACTGAGAGGAACTTGTGACTTCAGTGCATAGATAAAAGTTTGAGGAGTTTAATTTGGAGATGAAATTTGGGCCAGACAGGAGAAGACATGAGGAGATTAAGTAAGGACAAAGGAGTCACGAGTTGTTGCCTAGGCAGAGTGCAGATAGGGGGAAGGGGCAGAGTTTGAGGCTGGGAAAGGGATTTTACAGACTGGTTTTACAAATTGCTGTTACAGATATAGATCCCAAGCACCCCATCATTCCTACTATCCTTCTTTCTGACTGTATGCTAGAATATCTGTGTTAATGATGGGGTTGTAAGATCATTAAAGTCCAGGTCCACTTATCACTGGTCTACTCCAAATATGATATGCCAGGAGCAGCATATTGAGATCGAGTGTAAGCCAGTGTGCTGTACAGAGAAACATGACACAGAAGAAAGTATGGATGAGATAGATATTCTGGAAGTACAAGAGGATTGAGCATATTACATTGGTTTCTAGGATTCTTGTAATGAGTCTTCAGTTCATCAAATTCTGTAATATGCCAGTTGATAAAGAGCTTGGCAGTGAGCAGCAGTGCCAGCATGTAGCAGAAGGTAGCGAATGTGAATGCCATGGCCCACCGAAAGTAAAAGGCTTTAAAGAAAAGAGGGGAGAGAAAACTCTCTGTACATATATCCATAAATCTACATAACAAAGAGTGGCTACAAAGTAGGAAGAAAAAGAATTGAGACAACTAGAAGTTTATAGAAGACAAAAATCTATGGCCTTGGGTGCAGAAAGCAATATGAACTAAAAGGTACTCTTGCAGAGAGTCAGATTGGTGGAATGAAACCTGTGACTCCAGTGTGGCTCTGGATACTTTATTTTGAAGAAACATAATAAATAAAAAAAAAAAAACAAGAAGAAACATAAAAGGGGGGCAGAGATTGCATTATATACTATGATGATGATGGAAATCTTGTGGGTAATTAAGTACTGTCTTCTAGAGAGTTTGTGACAGAGAAGGAATGGAAAGCCAGGAATAGTAGGACATGCAACCTAGATTTTAGAAGAGGAGATTTCAGCAGGTTCAAAGTAAGAATCGGTAAGATCCTGTGCACTAAAAATTTGTAAGGGAAATCAAAATCAGCTCAGAAGGGATTGGGAAACTCCAGTGAAATTCTGAAGATGAAAGTGGAGTTGTTTGAAAAGAGCAGTATAGATGCACAGGGAACTTAACCAATTTTTAAAAATATGTGTACAGAAGATAGAAGCAAGAGTGTAGGTAGTTAACAGATGACTATGGCATGTTCCTGTTAAAGTAGGGTCAGTATTGCTAAAGCTCTGAATGAGCTTAGTCTGGTGATTGATGTTCTAGCAACAAAGTTTTGTTTAGGGTTGGGTTTTTTGGTTTTGTTTTTTTGTAAAGCTCTTTGGGATTCCTTGGTTGGTAAATGGTCAAAGGGTACAAACAAGCCATTCTCAAGGGAAGAAATTCCAGGCTATCTTTTGCCAAGTGGGGGAGAAATGCTCCCAAATAACTAATAATTAGGGAAATGCAAATTAAAGCAAATCTGCAGTTCTTTTTCACATCCATCAGATTGGCAAAGTTACTTGAAAAAAAGGAAAATGACAAATTGTGGAGGGGCTGGGAAAACGGACACATTGATGCACTGTTGGAATTGTGAATTGGTCCTGTCATTCTGGAAAGCAATTATGCATACTTTTGATCCAGCAATACCTGAAACTAGGTCTTATACCCAAAGGAGATCAAAGAAAGAGGGAAAGGTCTTACATGTGCAGAAATGTTTATAATAACTCCTTTTCCTGGCAAGGAACTGGAAACTAAGCAGGAACCCATCAGTTGAGGAACAACTAAACAAATTATGGTGTATGTAGGGTAATGGAATACAGTTGTATAGTAGGAAATAGAAGGTATAGTTTCAGAGAAACATCAGAAGAATTGTATGAACTGATGGAGAGTGAAATGAACAGAACCAGGAAGACAGTTTATACTATTACATAAGCATTGTAAAATCAAGCAGCTTTGGAAGAACTCTGATTAACTCAGTGATTAATAATGATTTCATAGGACTGCTAATGAAGACTGCACCCCACCTCCTGACAGGTGATAAAATATGTAGGATATGCCCAATATTAGAATTTGTTTTGCTAGACTATACTTGTTATAAGGGTTTCTTTTTGTTTGAGGTTAGGGAGAGTAGGAGGGAGGAAAATTCTTGATGATTGGAAAAAAAAAAACTAAAGTTTGAATTTAAAAAAATTTTTTAAAATCCCCCCCCCCAAAAAAAAAGCTAACGAAGATAAAACCTATATGGGCAAAGAAGTCTTAGGATCACGTATTTGGGTAGATGGGATGCTGTTGACTGACAGCCCAGAAAAGGCAGAGCTTCTTAGTTTGTTTTTGCTTGTGCTTTTTTTCTGCCAAGGAGAATGACTTTTGCACTGGGAATAATAGCAAGGATTTCCATATTGTTGGTACCCAAAAAATAAATAAGGATATAGAGATCATTTGGTCATCCTTGATAAGTCATATCACTTGACTCAAATGAGCTACATCCTTGGATAATTGAAGGAATTAACAGATTAAGAAGACTAAGCTGCTGTCTGTGGTACTTGAAAGATCACTAAAATAGAGGTGTTGTGGACTAGAGAAGGGCAATATCCCATTTTCCATAATGGGAAGAAAACAGACTGCAAGCTATTGACCAGTGAGCTTGATTTCATTTCCTGGGAAAATTATAAAACATAGTATTAGAAATGGTAAGTAAACACCAGGAAAAGGAAGTGATGGTTGCAAAGAGCCAGAATGGCTTTTCATAAATAGGCCATGTCAGACTTAACCTCATTCCCTTCTTTTCAAAGGATTTACAAATTAATGCAACAAAAGAATGCTATAGAAATATTTTATCTAGATTTAAGCAAAGGATTTGACAAAGTATATCTTTGCTCTCCTTGTGGGGAAAAAATGGAGGGATATGGACTATTGAAATAAACTTCTAATTGTTCTCCTTCATGTCTCTTCCCTCTCCAATACTTTTACTACATAGATATCAAAGTCATTTTCCTAAAGATTAGGTCTGACAATGTCTCCAGTGGTTGGTTCTCTATTAACTCCAGGACTAGATATATAAAGTTCTTTGTCATTTAAAAGTCTTTACAACTTCAACCATTCCAGACTTCTTATACTTTATTTCATTTTCACATACTGTCATCCAGCTATCCTGGCCTCCTTTGATATTCATTACAATCCACTCCCCTTCTTCCATACTTCAGATCTATAGTCATGGTCCCTCTTGCCTGAATTCATATTCTCTTCACCTCTACTTCTGAGGATCTCTGATTTCCTTTATGACTCAGCCCAGAGGCTACTTCCTGTAGGAAGCCTTTCCTAGTCCCTTCAGCTACTAATGCCTTTTCTCTGAGTTCACCTTCCATTTATTCTGTTTGTATGTACAAGATAAAAACATTTGTTCTATTTATGTCCTATTTACATGTCTCTCAGTAGAGTATAAGCTCCTTGCGGACAGGGGCTATTTTATCTTTCTTTGTTATCTCTAGGGCTGATTTCATAAATGCTGATTTGACTGACTTCATGCTTAATTGAAGCTAGGTGGCTCAGTGAATAGAGTTTGGGACTTGGAGTCAGGAAGATCCAACTTCATACTTCAGATCCGACTTCAAACTCCCTGGCTCTATGGCCCTGGGCAAGTCACTAAGCTCTGTTTGCCTTAATTCACTGGTTAAGGAAATGGCAGACCACTACAATATCTTTGCCAAGAAAACCCTGTACGGGGTCATGAAGAGTGGGACACAATTAAACAATAACAACAAACACAGTGATCTCCCAGATAGGGACTTTGTACTCCTAGTGGGACATTCCATGCCTGAAACGTGTGTGATCAACTAATCAGAGGGTGAAAAGAGGCCTATCTCACATTTTCCTGTAACAGTCAAACATGTAATTGTCTCCAACATAACTATACAACTCCCTTCACCCATTATTCCTCAATATTCCCTCATTTCTCACTTTCCCACTATTGGCTTTCCCTAGCAACTCTGAAAATTGACTCCTCGGGGTAGTCATAATCTGGTCACAGCGTCTACCCAAGAATAATTCCCCTCCTCACAAATACCTTGCTCCCCAGGTAATCTCTGGCTGGAGCTGGTACCCCTCTGCAGTTTGGCTCTGTACTCTAGGGTAGTGGCTGGTGACTGGGAACCCTATGTTCTCTTCAGCTATCACCCTTTATTTTTGATGGGATAGAGTAAGTTTCATGGTATGAACAGGCATGAATGTGTTTTGATATCATAAATCTCATTATATTATCTTTTCCCTCATATCCACACTTTTTTTAGAACTTCCTATTTCTGCAGAGGATACCACCAATCCTTTTCCATCTCTTAGGTTCTTAACCTTGTTCAACTTCAAAGCAAGATCATTTCTTGACACCTCTTTCTTCTTCAACACATTTATTAGTTGACAGGCATCATTGTTGCTGTGTCCACAACATCTCTCACATGCATCCTTTTGTCCCCACTCAAACAGCCACCACTATAGTTCAGTCCTTCATGGCCTCTTATCTAGACTCTTTTTAGCCTCCTCATTGCTCTTCCTGACTTAAAATCTCTTCTCACTCTAATTCATTTTCTACGTGTCTTTTCTACATGGCTACCAAAGTAATATTCCTAAAACACAGGTTTGATTAAGTCATTCCTCTACCCAATAAATTCTAGTTTTTCCCTATTGTGATAGGGATAACATTTCATCTTTATCTTGTTCTTTAAAAATGTATTTTTGTGTAAGTTTTATAAAATAATTATCAATATCATATTATGTAAATTTATAAATAAATATACAAAAATGAGGAGGACATGCTTAATTTTTTTTCATTGGACTAGACGATAACAGTTAGATGGATTCATAACTGGTTAAATGGTCAGACTCAAGAGTAGTTATTAATGGTACCATGTCAGGTTGATGTGTTTCCAGTGGTCCTAGGCTTGACTTTGTGCTGTTTAACGATAAGGTTAAAGGCATAGATGGTGTGCCAATCAGACTTGGAGATGGCACAAAACTAGAAGCAATATGTTAGACAACTGATCCACGAAAGATGGGAAGACTTTTTCCAGTCAAATCTGATTCTTTCTGACTCAATTTGGGGTTTTGTTGGCAAAGATAGTAGAGTGATTTGCCTTTTTCTTCTCTAGCTCATTTTATAGATGAGGAAACAGGCAAATGGGGTTAAATCACTTGCCCAGGCCCACATGGGTATAAAGTGTCTGAGGCCAGAATTAAACTCAAGATGATGACTTTCTGACTCCAGGCCTGGCACTCTATCCACTTAACCACTGTGAAGACTTAAAATCTCAGTAATAGCAGTGTGACATGTAGACAAAAACAAAAACACAAATGTGGTCTTGAACTGCATTAAGAGAAAAAGTAATTTCCAAGAATAAAATGGGGATGGTTCCCCTGTATTGTGACTTCATCAGATGTCAGGAGTATTGTGTTCAGTTCTGGGCACTGAAGATTAGGAATGTCATTGATAAAGTAGAGAACTTCCTGAGGAAGGGAAACAGGATGATGAGGGACCTGGAGACTTTGTTATGTGAGGATAGATAAATTAAACTGTTAGCCTAGAGAAGACAAAACTCTACAGTAGAAGACTTGAAAGGTAATTTTTTAGTCATTGTATGGTTCCCGAAGGACAGAACTAGTTGATAGCTGGGGTAAATGTTACTGATCTAGGCTTTTGATGTAAAGAAAATTTCCTGGCAGTTAAAGCTATCCAAAAGTATAGTGGACTACTTTGAGAAGTAGACATAATTGCCTCACATTTATACAGGATTTTAAGGTTTGTAATGTACTTTATGTATATTATGTCACTTAAAGCTTCCCAGCAACCCCTGAGGTAGGTTCTATACTTGTCTGCCTCCCACTCTCCCCTACCCTTTAGGGGATACTTGAGTTCTCCTGCAGTTAGAATTCTTTCCAGCAAAGGTTGGATGACCACTTGTAAAGGTAGGAGCAAAAAGAATTCTTGTTTGGGCACAGATGCAAATGGGGAAAGGTCTTTATATAAATAAGTGATCTTACAAAGGCTCCATGGGTATTTGAGAACATGATAGCTGATGAAATTTGATCTTCAAAAGATATCATGTTCAAGTCAAATAGATAATTATATAGTGATTCTAGGTCACCCTTACAGGAAAAGAGATTTCAGAATGAGATGACTCATTTATGGAATCCTTTTAGACTGCAAAGGGCATTCTTTACAACTACTTTATAAGGTAAATAACACAAGTATCCTCATTTTACTTAGGAAACAGGCCCAAAATAGTGAGACCCTTGCTGCAACATTCCACTGCCACAGGGCAAACCTCCCCTCCCCCTTTCAGACTTAGACAAATCTAAACAAGAGGTAAGCAGGAAAGAAGTTAAGGACCTGAATAGAAATTTTAAAAAATATAGCTAATAGAGATCTGTGGAATAGAAAAGAATTTACATAGTTTTCCGCTGTGTATTGGACCCTTGCAAAGATTAATCGTATATTGACTCATAAGGACTCTCCAAAAACATGTAGAAAAACAAATACTAAGTATGTCGTTTACTGCTTATAATGCAACCAAAGCTGTGTTCCTTATATAGGTCCTTAAAGAAAGAATTGTAAAGTAATTGGAGACTAACATGATTCTAATGAACTGGTGGGTCAGTTTCATCAAAGAAAATTAAAATAATGAGATAGCTTACCAAAGACTTATGGGATACAACTAAAGCAGTTAAAAGGAGGAAATTTTATTTCCAAATATTTTCATCAGTTAAAGAGAACAAATCAATGACTTGAATATGCAATTTAAAAACTTAAATAAAAACAAATGAAAAATTTCCAACTAATAAGAGTAGAAATCTGAAAATTAAAGATTAATACAATTGAAACTAAAAAGTCCATTGAATTGATAAATGAAACTAGGTTCTGATTTTTAAAAAAAGGGAGACTAAATTGTTGACATGAAAAAGGACTTAGGAGGAAATAAAAGAAATTATTAATTAGAAACTATTTTGTCCAATTATATGCTAACAAAATCGATAACTTAGAGGAAGTGAATAGATCTTTGAAAAAATAAAAATACCCAGATTAATAAAAGAAGAAAGACTATTTAAATAGCCCAGTATCAGAAAAAGAAATTTGACCAAGCAATAAGTGAGCTCCCAAAGGAAAAAAATCTAGGACCAAATGGATTTGAGAGTAAATTTTTTCAGATATAAAGAACAATTAATCCCCAAACTATGTTAACTGTTTGCAATAGTAGGAAAAGAAGAGTCTCTTTCAATCTCAGAAATTTCTGCAATACAAATAGCCTTGATAGCTGAACTAAAGGGAGATAACTACAAACCAATATCTGTATAATGAATGTTTACACAAACATTTTAAATAAAATATTACCAAGTAGGCTGTAGCAATATATTAGAAAGATTATACATGATCACCCCTTTGGGTTTATATCACAAATAAAGTTCAGCATAAGGAAGACTATAAATACAGTAATACAGTCTTTAGTTTGAATAATAATATATACAATCTGACCTCAGACACTTAACACTTACTAGCCGTGTGACCTTGGGCAAGTCAGCCCCAAATGCCTTACCTTCCCCCCTCCAAAAAGCAAAAAATAAAAATAAAAATCCACAATGTGATTGTGCCTTGATCCTTATAGCAAATTTTATAGTTTTAAAAATCGAATAGTGTCTCCAGTGAAAATAGGTATTTCAATGTCAATCACATTCTCTTCATTCACTTGTACCACAATCACTCTAGTTAAGGCCCTAAATCATTTCCCACTTGAATTACTACAATAGCCTCTTTATTCCTGTCTCAAGTCTCTCCTGTGTCCAATACATCTTTCATACAACTGTCAAATTGATAATAAAGTACAAGTTTGGCTCTGTCATTTCCCTGCTCAGAATACTCCAAGATAAAATATAAACTTGTTTGACATTTAAAACTCTTCACAATCTGACTTCAGCCTCACATTTCCAGTTTATTGTATATTACTTCACACACTCCAATCCATCCAAATTGGTCTACTTAATGGTCCCTGTACCTGATATTTATCTCGTGTCTCTCTTCCCAATTCTCCAAACCCACTCCTTCCTCATCTCTGTCTCTTAAAATCCCTATCTTTCTTCAAGGTTCAGTTCAGGTGCCAATCAAGAAGCATTTATTAAGCACTTAGTGTGTTCTAGGCACTGTTAGAAGTGTGATACACAAAAACAAAACAGCCCTTGCTCTACAAGGAGCTTGAAGGGGAAACAACAATGAACAAATATTAAATAAGAAATATGTATAGAATAAATGAAGGGAGTTTGTTGGAGGGGATTATATTAGTAGCTGGGGCAGTGGGGATAGGATTCAGGTGGGAGGTGGTACTTGAGAAGAACTTTGAAGGAAGCTAGAGATTCTAAGAGGAGAGGTAGGAAGGGGGTGCATTTCAAGGAACAGAGAGACATTGCAAAGGCAAAGAAGTTGGAGATTGAATACAAAACACTAGATATCAGTGATCAGTTTTACTGAAAGATAGGGTGGCATAAAAAGGAGTTGGGATGTCATAAACTAGGAGAGGTCTTTTTTATTTCTTACTTTTGAAGGAATGGGAGGTCAATTTTGGAGGAGTTGTGGACAAAAAGACACATTGTTGCATTGTTGATGGCGACATGAATCAATAAACCATTTTAGAAAGCAGTTTGGAATTATGCAAATAAAATGAACATGTCATTTGACCCATAGTGAATTAGGCTTATTCCCCAAAGATGTCATTGATAAGAACATTCCCACATACACAAATATTTGTAGTAGCATTTTTTGTGGTAAAAAATAATTGGAAAGGGGCGGCTAGGTGGCGCAGTGAGTAAAGCGCTGGCCCCGGAGTCAGGAGTACCTGAGTTCAGTTCCAGCCTCAGACACTTAACACACACACACACACACACACACACACACACACACACACACACACAACTAGCCATGTAACCCTTGGGCAAGTTACTAATAACCCCAATTGCCCTCCAAAAAGGCAAAAAATAATAATAATAATTGGAAGCAAAATAAATTGCCTGTCAATTGAGGAATTGTCAAATTATGATACATGAATGTAATGGAGTATTAACTGTGCTGTAAGAAACAGTAATTATGATGAATACAGAGAATCATGGAAATATTTGTGTAATCTAATACAGAGTGAAGTAAGCAGAGCTAGGAAACAATATATAGATTGACTACAAAAATATAAATGGAAAGAACAAACACAAAACAATCAAAAGTAAATAATGTAAAATTATATAGTACAAATGTAGCTTCTAAGAGACATGACAGCTCCTTACTTAGCTGTTTGCAATAATAGGAAATGAAGAGTTTCTTCCAATCTCAGAAATTTCTATAATACAAATAGTCTTGATAGCTGAACTAGAGGGATGTAACTACAAACCAATATCCATATAATGAATGTTTACACAAACATTTTAAATCCCCATCTTATTCCTTTGCAAAGGTACATATTTTTTTTTACTTTTCTTCCCTCTTTTTAAAAAAAAAAATACTGTTTCTTATATGAAATGACATTCTTGGAGGGTACAGTATTGGGAAGGATTGAAAAAATTGACATGGGGATACTTTCTGCATAATTTCCAAAAGTCATCCTACTGATAAAATGAAACAGCAATCATGTGGGTATGTGTGTATGTATACAGACTGTCTGTGTCTCTATATCTTTGTGTGTGGCACTATGAATCAGTTACTCTTGGAGCTTGTTTAGAATAACATTGTTTTAAGGTATGTTCAGGTGAGGAATTCTAGGAAACAGAGGAAGGAAGCATGACAGTATTTGGTTGAATCAGTGGAGGCAGCATAAAAAAAAAAGAATAGGACTTTGGGAAGTAGTTTACTAGCCTCTCACAGAGGCATGATACAGTGATGAGGGCCTTCAGTTATCCAGACATCTCCTGAAGAATGTGTTGTTCTTGCTTGCTCTGCTTCTCAATTTACTTTAGTGATAATTTCATCCTCTAAAAGGTAAAGGAGAAGAAAATTTGATACTCTAAATCTTACGGAAGTGAATGTTGAAAACTAAAAATTAAATAAATTAATTTTTTAAAATGAAAGATGGAGGAATCAGTAGTGGGAAATTCTATTGTTCCCCTCTGTATCTGATTCTAACACGGACAAGCTAATTGTTGGGATGGAAACCTTGAGAACAAAAGAGAAAATTCTCTCTCTTAGAATTTGTGATAGAAAGGGAAAGTAAATCCCAGAATAGTCTGACATGCACCCTAGATTTGGGGGGAGCAGATTGCCAAGGGCTCAAGGGAAAGATAGAGGATCCCATAGACTAAAATGTTACAGAAGTTAGCCCAGGAGAGACTGGGAGATTAACAGGAATGAAATTCTGAAGGCACAAAGGGAAACATGTCTATTGAGGAGGAAAAATGGAATTTGTTTGAAGAGACCAGTGTAGCTCCCTAGGAAATTTATCCATCAACCAAGATTTTTTTTTCTTTTTGGAGGGCAATTGGGGTTAAGTAACTTGCCCAAGGTTACACGGCTAGTATTTTTGTGTGGGTGTTAAGTGTCTGAGGCCAGAACCGAACTTGTGTCCTCTTGACTCCGGGGCCGGCACGCTACTCAGTGCACCACCTAGCCACCCCTCAACCAAGATTTTTAAAGAAGGGATAGAGGAAAGGCTAATTAACGTTGTTGAATAGAAGAACATGGCACACACATGTCATGGTAAAAATAGTCTCAGGAATGCTGAAGCTAAGAAGGAGCTTAGACTGGCCAAGGAAAGTAATGACAACAAATAGGGATATTTTATTTTTATGCAGAGAGAGTAAGAGTACTATATTGTGAAGAAAAAAGCTGTTTAATGAAGGACTCTTGTTTGGGGGTGAATGGGACAATAACTGACAGTGAGAAAGCAGAACTTCTCAATTCTAACCTTGCCTATTTTCTTTACCAAGGAAAATTCCTTTTGCATTAGAAATGATAGGGAAAAAACTAAGAGTTTTATATCCAAGAAAAGTAAAAAATAGTAAGAAAGTACCTAGTTGCCCTTTTATGAATTTGAGATCAATGATCAAGAAGAAATGACATGTGATTTCTGAACCACTGTCAATAAAATATGAAAGTCTGGGGAAAGCAGGAGAGTTATCACAATTTTGGAGGACAGATGCCTTTATTTTCTAAAGGAAGACAAAGGAGCCTGTATACTGCAAAAGTTAAGGTTTAAAAATATCTAGAAAGTGAACCCATCTTCAGTTAAGTTAGTGACCTGCCCTGATAGGATGCTGATACTTAGATAGAAGCTGATTTCTACCTCTCCCACATAAAATCCAGCAAATTTCTGAAAAGGGCCCAAGGTCAATCTTAAAGAAAAGGAGGAGGTGGTTGAGGAGGGAAGAACAAGTAAGCTCCAGGCAGTAGTTAATGGAAGGGTTACACCAAAGAAGGCAATAAGAGCTCAGCTAAATATAGAAACTTTGAAATACAAACAAAGGAGTCAAGACAAACCAAGGAAGGTAAATAAATATATTTGAACTGGAAAGATATAAACAATGAAGTATTTAGATTCTGATAGGAGAGAATAGACAACTGGCTCTTCAGAATCCTACTGTTTTCAAGAGTCACAGAAAGGAGTTACATAAGACAAATTTAAGACCTGGGTGAGTTTGCTGTGTTTTGTTAGGTTTTTTGAGAGAAAAAAAAAAAGGGAGAAAAAAGGAAAGCACTATGGAAGATATAAAGAAAAAGAGAGATGAACTTATTTTGCATAAATGGGATTGTGCTAGAAAAAGATTATACAAACAGGGAGAAGAAAAAGGGATTGGAGAGAGTAGGCATCTAGTGACTTAAAACTGAATCTGTAAAGGAAGATTAGCCAAATATACACAGAGAGAGTTTTGGGTAGAAATATATTAAATTCAACAATATTAAATATATATTAAATTCAGGGATAAGATAAATGAAGAGGAGGTAGTGTTCAGGAGGGAACAGTTACAAGAAAAGTAAATGTCACCTTTGGACGATTTTAAAAGCATGAGAAATGGGAGTTTTGATTTGTTAAAGAGAAATGGGGCAGAAGAAGAGGAACATACCAATTAATTATAGATTAATGTTGATTAGATTCCTTCTCATCCCCTACCCCATTCTCTTTAAAGGGGGGAATATGCAGAAAAGAGGACAATTTATAAAATATCAGTGGAGAAAAATGAAAAAAAGTAGCAACCATGACAGTGAATGAAAATATGAAGCTGCACAAAATCACACAATAAAAACAACAGATCATATGAGGAAAATGGGGCTAGGGCATAATTCAAAAATTTGTCAGTGAGACATTAAAAAAATAGGAACATGTTTAAAAAGATAGGATAGTTTTATACATGTTAAACTATTAAGAAATACATGGTTTTATACATGTTAAACTATTAAGAAATACATGGATGTTACAATAAAGTGACCAGATCTAGGCCTGAGGCTGCTGTCAGCCTGCACCTAGGCTCCAGTGCCTCCTAAACTCTGGGCCCTGGAGAAAAAAAGGAGGGAGTAAGCAGGGAAGGTTCATACCATCTTTTCCCCATCATAACTTTTGCTGTGCATCAGAAGATGTACAATAGATGTATAACTTTGACAGAAACCTGAATTTTGTTTGTGGAAGTAGATATGCATTGGAAGGTTGTGAATTACAAAATGGTGCAGTTTCTTCTTGATATTTTGAAAGAATTGCATGGAAACAAACCCAAATTTGAGTTGTGCTTAGAATGTCCCCTAATAATTATATCAGTCATGTTGGAACAAATTTGAACAAATTCTCATTTTTGAAACATTATAGTAGAACTATCCGTATTATGCTTTTGTTGACTTGAAAAAAAACAAAGGTAGCATTGATGATCTCAAATTAAGAGTAAAAATAGGACATGGTTTTAAAAGTACAGGCAAAGAAACTATATTATACTTTAAATAACAATAATAATGTTATTAACATTTCTATAGCACTCTAGGCATTATGCAGTTTCACAATAATGTGGATATTTATAATTATATGAATATTTATAATTATTTGCAATAATGTATTAATATAATTATAGATAACGTAATTTCAAATTATAGTATTGTAAATAATGAAATTATATCAATATTCATTGTCATTGCATCTAAGTATTTTAAGGAAAAGTTAATTGAATTACAGAAATACATACTAAAATTCAGATAGTTGGGGACCTCAAAATGCCTCCTTTAGACCTAGGTAAATCTAACTGAAATATAAATAAGGAAGAATTTGAGGACCTGAGTATAATTTTAAAAAATTAGATTGATAAAGCTCTAGTGATTTCTGACAGTGGAAGAGAGAAAACTGGTGTGTCTGTCTGTCTTGGAAGTTAAGGGCACCTTTGCAAAAATCAATGGTATACTAGGGCATAAAAAAACTTCATAAATCAGGAGACCAAATTTATTTTAGAAACATCCTTCACTTGAGGCAGTTTAATCCTCTAATACATGGATCATAGAACAAAAATAAACAATAGGCAATATCATTTTAAAATGACAAAAATAAGACAACATAGCAAATCTTTTAGGATGTAGCCTTCTTGAAGGAAAATTTATATCTCTCTAAAGTCTTTCAACACAAGACAGAACAAACAAGTCAGTGAATTTGACTAAATTCAATAATACAAATAAAAATTTAGATAGTTGCCCTGTCAAGCCCCAAAACAAATTTTTTTAGTGAACAAAACTATTAAAATGATAAATAGGCTGCTGGATTTTGTTTTTAATAATAAATGAACTAGCTAATCTGAAATAAAATCAGTTAGCTTTGGAAACGACTAGGTGGATAAAGTAGCAGTGGATAAAACGTTGGCACAGGAATCAGGAAGACCCAAGTTCAAATCCTGTCTCAAGACAATAGCTGTATGACCTTGAGCAAGTCACTTTAAACCTCTGTCTGCCTTATTTTCCTGCTTTGTAAAATGGGGATAATAATAGCACCTAACTCTCAGGTTTGTTGTGAAGATAAAACCAGATGATATTTGAAAAGCACTTTGCATACTTTAAAAACACTATGTGAGGGGCAGCCAGGTGGCTCAGCGAGTAAGAGCACCGGCTCCAGTGTTAGGATGACCTGGGGATCAAATCCGGGCTGAGATACTTAGCACCACACCCAGAAATAACTGGCCGTGTAACCTTGAGCAAGTTACTTAACTCCGATTGCTTTAAAAAAATGAAAAAAACAAAACTATGTAAATATTAGCAGTTATTGAAAAAGAGAACGAAAACCAAATTGCCACTATCAAAAATCAGAAAGGAGAAGTCCCAAGAAACAAAGAGGGAATAAAAGAAATTATTTTAAAGCTTTTCCCCAATTATATTCCAGGAAAATTAATACATTGAATAGGTTAATATATACAGAAATATAGGATACACAGATTATCAGACAAAGAGATATAATTCGGTCTCAGGAAAAGAAATTGAATATGCCTTAAAGGATAAAACCATAGGACCAAATAGATTTCTAAGAATTATAGTAAATGATGAAAGAACAGTTGATTTTAGAATGTATAAATTGTTTGCAAAAACAAAAAACAGAAAAACAGTCCTTCCAAACTCTTTCTTTGAAATAATAAAGCTGAGAAAGAAAACTATAGGCCATATGTTCCTAACTGTTTTTTTAATGTGTCAAGACCTCACAGTCTGGAGGAGCATGTGGACCCTTTTTCAGAAGAATGTTGTAAGTGCCTAAAATGAAACACATAGGATCACAGTTGCTCTGGCAGCTAGCAGATTTTGAATCAGATTAGCTAACGGTTGATTTATTATTAAAAGCAAATCCCTACTCCTGATTATCTTCAGGATAATTTATCTTCAGGCTTTGTTATTTTCAGTTTTATCTCTAACCTTCAAGTTTTGTTTTTCTGTTTAGTTGAGTGTTTGATGGGATTACTTTTTAAATTTTTAGTTGTATTATTTAGTTTTAATATTTAGTCATATTCATTGACTTCTTTGTTCTGTCTTTTATTTTTAGAGGAATAATTATATTGAAATAAAAGATTTTTTCCCCCTCTGTCCAAATTCATGGACCCTTCAGGTGCATCTTTAGACCCCTGCCTAAGAACTCCTATAGATCAGTATTTCTAGTGAACACAAAATATTGAATAAAATATTATGAGTGGCTATGACAAAATATTTAAAAGCTCATACACTGTGGTTGGACTTATACCATAAATTCAAAGTTGGTTAAGTATTAAGGAAAATTATGAATGTCATGGACTTTATTAATAACAAAAAACAAATCATCAGTAGATGCAGAAAAGCTTTTGACAAGATACAGTGATACTCCTTTAAAAAATAAGAATAAAGGAATCATTCCTTAAGATCACAGTTATTTAAAACCAAGAACTACATTATTTTCAGTGGAAAAATATTAGAGCCCATTCTAGCAAGATCGAGATATGAAATGTTTACCACTATTATTTTATTTTAGAAATTCTAGAAATATTCTAGAAATGCTAGTTACAACAATAAGATATGAACAAAAAAATTGAGGGAATTGAGAAATTCCTTCTCACATAAGCAAGGAGGAAGCAAAGTATTATCTTTTACTTAGTTTGCTAAGAAAACTATAGAGTTAGCTAAAATTATTTTTTCTGTCTCCCATACCTGGAATGTTTTCTTTCTTCATCTCCACCTCTTGGCTTCCTTGAAGTCCCTACCTTCTATAGGAAACCTTTTCCCCTCCATTAATATTTTCTGTTTATCCTCTTTATAACTCATCTGTGCATTTGTGTTTACTTATTGTCTCCTCCATTGAGATTGTGAGCTCCTTGAGGCGGCTAGGTGGCACACTGGCCCTGGAGTCAGGAGGACCTGAGTTCAAATTCAGCCTCAGACACTTGCCACACTAGCTGTATGACCTTGGGCAAGTCACTTAACCTCAGTAGCCCTGTCTTCCCCCTCCAACAAGAGAAAAAAAAAGATTGTGAGCTCCTTAAAGGCAGGAAAGAACTGTTTTTTTGCATTTCTTTGGATCCCCTTTGCTTAATTAGCACATTGCCTGATACATAGTAGCCATTTAATAAACACTTAGTGAGTGACTGAATTCCAAATAGAGAATATTTTTAAAAACTAGAACAGGAAAGGAGACACCTTTGACCAGATCAGAAATAAAGTGGATAATTTACTTACATTGAAAAGTATCATCTTAAACAAAAGCAGTGGTTAGAACTGGAAGGGAAACAACTCAGAAAAAAGTCTTTGCAACAAATTTCTGGTAAAGGTCTGATCCAGAACAGATAGACAATTTATATATATTTATATATGAAGAAAAATATATAGTGAGCAACCATACACATAGAAATGTTCTAAATAATATCAATGCACATTAAAAACAGTTGAGGTTTTTAAAATTAGATTTTATTTACAATTTATTTACAATTCCTAATTATCTTCCCTTTCACTACCCGTTGAGAAGGCAAGACAAAATAACCCGTTACAAATATGTTTAGTCGTATAAAATAAATTCATTAATGATGTTCTAAGAAGAAAATATGTTTCATTCTGTAATCTGAGTCCACTAACTCTATCTGGAAGTAGAAAGCATGTTTCACCATGAATCCTTTGCAACTGTGGTTAGTCGTCATGTTCATCAGAGTTACTAAGTCTTTCAGAGTTGATTAGCTTTATGATATTGCTGTTATGCTATAAATTGTTTTCCCAGGTCTACTTACTTCACTTTGCATCAGTTCATACAAACTCAGGTTTTTATGAAACCCTCCCCTTCATCACGTCTTACAGCATAATAGTGTTCCATCACATTCATATACTATTAACTTGTTCAGCCATTCCCAAAGCAATTCCCTTAAATTCCTTTTTTTAGAATTCTTTGCCACTATGAAAAGAGCTGCTATAAATATTTTTTTATGTATGCATCTTTTCCCTCTTTCTTTGATCTCTTTGGGGATATAAACCTAGTAGTGGAATTACTGGGTTAAAGGGCAATTTACAGTTTAATAGCTTTTGGGACAGCTGAAGTTCTATTGTAGTTTTCAGATAAGAGAATAGACACATTTATTTGTGAAATTGTCTAATCGTTCTTTGCTTTCTTAGTTTGAGAACATTTCATTTTATTTATTTTTTAAATAATATTTCCCCCAGTTACATATAAAAACAATTTTTAACATTCATTGTGTTTTGTTGGGGGTGCATTAAGTTTTGAGTTCCAAATTCTATACCTCTTTTCTGTCCTCCCCTTTGAGAGACAGTAAGCAATTTGATAAAGGTTATATACATGCAGTCAAGTAAAACTTTTTCATATTAGTCATTTTGTACTAGAAGACTTGAAGAAAGAAAGAAAAATAGTATGTTTCAATCTGTATTCAGACAACATCAGTCAATTCTTTCTCTAGAGGTGGATAACATTTTTCATCATGAGTCCTTTGGGATTTTCTTGGATCATTTTGTATTGGTGAGACATAGCCAAGTCATTCACAGTTCTTCATCATACAGTTTTGCTGTTATTGTGTTTAGTGTTCTGGTTCTGCTCACTCCACTTTGTATCAGTTCATGTAAGTCTTTCCAGTTTTTTTCTGAAATTATCCTGCTTATCATTTCTTATAGTGCAATAATATTTCATTAACAATTATATACCACACTTGTTCAGTCATTTCCTAATTGATGGATGATGAATCCACAAAGCAGAAGTATAGGTCAGCAAACCACATCTCAATTTCCAGTTCTTAGCTACCACAAAAGGAGCTGCTGTAAATAATTTTGTACAGGTAGATCCTTTTCCCTTTCTTAAAAAATCTTTTTGGGATACAGACCTAGCAGCAGTCCAATCAATCTTGAAGCAAGCTGAAACTGTGCTTATAAAAGTCACTAAACCATGTGTGCATTTTGACTTTTGAAACCACTGCTAGCTTTATGCCCCAAAGAGATGAAGAGGGAAAGGACCTACTCATTTGTACATGTATATGTAGCTATACTTTATATTTTAGTAGAGAACTAGAAACAAAAAGCACTGCTGACCTAATTGTAGTTATTAATGTAATGGAATATTATTTCTCCTTAAGAAATAGCAGAATGAATGAATACAAAAACTTCTAATCTAATGTGTGACCTAATGAGGAGTGAATTGACCAGCACTGACTCCAGTATTGTAAGCAAAAATAATTTTGAAAGGCTTAAAAAACAGTGATCAGTAACATGAGCAACCCAGGACTCCTGAAGACTGAGGATGAATGCTCTTTCCCACTTAAAGGTAATAGACTAGGAGTGAAAAATGAGACTGACATCTTCAAAAATGTCCATAGAGTGATGTAGAGGTATAGAAAGAACCTCAAAGATAATTGCCACCTCCTTCAGAGACCTTATTTTCCATATCTGTAAAATGAGGATTAATACCTTTCAGAACTCACAGAACTATTAGGGAGGATCATGTAAGATATATGTATACAGCTTTTGAAATACTATAAAAATCAGTTAACTTATTTTGAAAGCAGATGCTACAATGTAATATTTTGAAACATTTTTCTGTTATCTTCAGGGTTTATAAAGTAAGAAGGAAATAGTTCATCCATTAAGTGTTATTTTCTTTTTTCTCACCTTCCAAAATCATCTTAGTCATATTTTCTAGAAACTACCAAATTTTCCAGCTCCTAGAGAGCAGTTTTCACCTTTTCTTCCATTAGGAAAGGATAGGGACTAGACCTATGATTTTGTTGTTATGGGAAACTTGTTGGTGAAGAAACTCCTACCAGTGCAAACCAGTTCTGTCTTTAATTATTCAATTCCCTCCTTCCTTCTCCCCCCCACCAAGTGTCAGGTGTCTCAGGTGAGATTTCAGCTTAGGTCTTCCTGACTCCAGGGGCTGATGATGTTCTATTTGCTGTGCCACCCAGCTGCCCCCTGTCTTTTCTTTTATGTGCCTTAGAGAGTTTGCCTAGAGCACTGAGAGTCAGGCAGTCACAGTATGAATCAACCAAGAAACTTGAATCCAGTTCTTCTTCAAAGAAAGTGCTCTTTCTGTACATTACTCCATACTCCTTCTAGTTTAGCAGTGGTTAGTAGTGGTATATAAATATTGTAAAAAGAAACAAACATCTGTACTTCAGAAAGGATGGTCACTTTTACAAAAATAGAGAAATGGACCCTGCGGCACTATTAATAACTTAACAAGATATGCCTTTTAC
The DNA here is from genome assembly GCF_028583685.1 of Petaurus breviceps papuanus. Lineage (NCBI taxonomy): Eukaryota > Metazoa > Chordata > Mammalia > Diprotodontia > Petauridae > Petaurus > Petaurus breviceps. Next base: position 23,396,183 of record NW_027187380.1, on the reverse strand, counting down.
TATGTGTTTATTTTAAAATGTTTCATCTTTTTTTAATATGTGGATCCAGCCTTTTTCTCAAGCTAATCTTTTCATTTTCTCTACTGCAGATGTGTTAGGATTCAGGTAAAAAAAAGACATAAGCTTAAATTGGAGTAATAAATTTAATCTCAAAAGTTACTTGTTGATTAATTTAAAAGGCAAGTAGAAAACTTTTTAAAGACAGATTGACTTGTTGGATATTTTTTAAGTGAAATACTTATGATCTTCATCTGGGGCTTCAGTATTTTATGGAGGGCAAGATTTTGATGTTTTTGGAAGGGTTAACTGTTCATTTCATTGTAACTAAACAGATATGTTTGGATTGTATGCAGTAAGACTATATAATAAAAACTGTTATAACCAAGTTTTCCATCCCTAAAGAGGCATTTATTTGTTTATTTCTTTCTTTTTTTTTTTTTTTTAGGGTGAATCTGTAAAGTATTTTCTGGACAACTTGGATAAACTTGGAGAACCTGTAAGTTTTAACACTGTATATTTCTGGGTTTTTACCACTTAAAAGTAGCACTCAGATTTTACTCATTAGTCAAAATATATTTATTGATCGTTTACAGGCATATACACGTGTGTATTTGTGGGGGTGGGTGTGATATTAAAAATAAAAGATAGCACTTTGGGGAGAGGGGACACTAGTAGACAGGGGAAGCAGGAAGAGCTTTGGGTAATAAATGGTGCTTAAACAGAAGACCAAAGATTTCAAGAGGCAGAAGTGAGAAGAGTATGCATTCTAGGCATGGGTGACAGTCAGTGCAAAGGTGCAGAATCAGCAGTTAGTCTTGTGATGTGTTCGATGATGAGTGAGAATGAGGGTTTGAGAAGTTGAGGATAACAACAGGGTTACAAACCTGGATGGTGGTACCTTAAGTTTGGAAAAGATGTAGTTAGAGGGAGAAAATTAATGAATTCCATTTTGGACATTCTGAATTTGAGGTACCTCTGGGACATCAAGTTTGAATTGTCGAATGAATAAGTTAGTGATGTTGGAGTAGTGCACAGGAGAGAATAGGGCTGCCTATATACATTTGGGAGATGATAATTGAATGTATAGGAACTGATGAGATCACCTAATGAAAGAGTATATAGAAAAAAGAAGAGAGTACTCAAGACAGAGCCTTAGGATACACCCACAGTTCAGATGTGTTACACAAATATTGAATCATCTGAGGAAACTGAGAAGTGGTCAGATAGGTAGGAGAACCAGGACAGGAAAATATCCTGCAAACCCAGAGAGGAGCAATTACACAGGAGAAGAAAATGTGGTCAGTTTTGTTAGAGGTTGTAGAAAGACCAAGGAGGATAAGGAGTGCAGAAGCTATTGGGTTTGGCACATTAAAAGATTGTTGGTGACTAGGAAAGAGTATATTTTTGAATGATAAACTCAGAAGGAAATTAAGAAGGGATCACGAGCAGGGGAAGTCAAGGCACTGAGCATAAAGATCTCAAAGTCAGCTGAGAAGAGGAGAGATAATAGAATGGTAATAGGGATGATAGGACTTAGTGAGGAATTTTTGTCTGTGGGAAGACTTGGATACAAGGAAGAAACCAGTAAATTGGGGTGGGCAGCAGGGGAGATACTCAAGGAGCAGGGTTTGACTTTGGTAAGTAGGTGGTTTCATATGTAGGTTAGGGATGAAGTCAAGGGACTCTGAGAAGAGGAGGAATTGTCAGATGAAAAGGGGAGGAGAGGAAGTTCTTCACAAATAAAATAATCTCCCTAAAAAACCTTTCCAGTAGTAAAGTTTTCAGCTGGGGGGAAGGAAGGGGGGAGAGAGATTTGGAACAGCCTCTGTGAAGAATGGGCTAGAGAATTAGGGAATAGAAGGATTACCTTGCTGCAATAAGGGCACAGTTGAGATTGCATAGCAGACATCTGTAGTGTGATTAGTCAGCTGAGTTGTGTTTGAGATCAAGAAGGGAGGGAGTTTAGCCAGAATAGGGGTGAAATACTGTGAATTTAGAGGGTTATTCTAGGTCACAGGAAGGACAAAGAGCAGACTTGAGAGGAGTGAGGAGCACCGGGATAAAAAGAGAATGTTAGGAAATAGTGATCAGATGAGGGAATTTATTATGGGAGTAGAGCATTTGCAAGGTCAAGGATGTGGCCATCCTTATGTGAAGCTGAGGTGGAATGGTTAGGAGTCAGAAAGATTGAGGAACTGGAAAGCTAGGGTATTTATTCAAGGGAACTTCTTGTATTTTGGAAGTCCCCTGATAAGAGGGCAATAGTTGGAATGAAGACGAATACTGTGAGCCACACCCTGAATTCATTGATAAAAGAGGGAGAATGTCCTGGAAGCTGGTAGATAATAGCCACCAGAATCTAGTAAGAATGACAGATTAAGAGAAATTGAACTTTAAAAGAAAAGTTGCTGAGTGATGACAATAGAGAGGTGGTTTCTTTATATCTAGATAGAGGGACAGTGAAGGGCAAGGAGTGTTCCAACTCATCCTACGGGTTCAGTGAGTTATGCATGAGAGGAAGTGTAACTGCTACTGAAAAGGCCTGGAGTGTAGTCTCATCTGTAAAGACTAAAGGTCTCAGTGAAAGCCAAAAGATGGAAGAAGTATTAGAGGATGAGCTTTAAAATTAAGAAAAGTTTGTTAATTATAGATTGGGAGTTCAAGGGAACACATTAGAAGGTATAAGCAGATAAGGAACAGAAAATTAGAAGAGTATTGTTGCCCTTCAGTAGTCTTGGATTCACCATCACAGGGATAGACAGACTAAGAGGGATGAGAGACTGTTAACCATTGGGGGAATGGGTCTAACCAGAGTATCAATAGAACTACAGATGAAGTCAGACTGGAATGTTCACCTCATCTCTCATCAAAGCCCCTGGATCTTGATTTCTTAGCCCTCCAAGAGGGGTATATTCTGTCTTACTCTCAGGACCAGGGGAAGCCTTTTGGATGAGTAGTGTGAGTCCCAAGATGGTCACTTGGACCTTTACATCAGGAGCAGTAGCAGCAGCAGGCGCAACCAGTTTGGAAGTTAAAAGAAAGCACATACTAAGCATCTTTTGTTATATTCCTTTTATGGAGCTCAAACTCTTCCTACCTCTTATTAAAAGACCCCATTCACAGCTATGATTCCTCAAATTCCTAAAGGAGAAGACAGTTTGAAAGAATAAAGAAAAAATACATTTGAGAAAGAAAAAGACATTTTCATTTTACTTTTCCTATGTACTTTTGTAAAATAGGAAAAGAAATTATAGAATTGATCTTAAAACTTTTTAAATGAAAATATTTTCATTTTAGGATCAGTTTGTCATTTCTAAGTGGTTTTTTGTATATTTCCCGTGCATTCAAGATAGCTTCACTTTTGAACACTATTGATCTGGCCCCATCACCTGGCTTGATGGCGCTTAAGCTGCAAGATAGCACAATTCCTTGTACATAATGAATGCTTATTATTTTTGTTGAATAAACAAACAAGAGAATTTTATTTTCTTTCCTGGTAATTGAAATGATTTTACAATAATTATCCTAAAAAATTATTTCTGTAACAAGTGATGGAAAAGAGTGCTTAATAATTTTTTTCCAGGACCTAGGCAAGAGTAGCGTAATCCTGTCACCACAGATCTTTTATGAGAACGTAATAGAGTAAGAAGATGCACCAGATTTTCTGATTGGTTGACTATTCTTTGCATTTTGTATAAGACAAAGCAAAGTGTTCATTGTTGCTTCTGGTGTACCTCCTCCTTTCTTGCTCAGCACCATGTGGGAATCCAAAAGCTCAGGGTAAGATAAGGTTCTTGTTTTTAAGGAATTTATAATCTAACAGGGAAAGCAAAACTAATATACATTAAGTGCTAGACTGCAATGTTGATATTAGTACAATAATAGGAGTTCAGAGAAAGGATAGTTTAAGCTGGAATAGTTGGCCTGTGTGTGAAATTTGATCTAGGTTGTGAAAGATATGGAAGGTTTACTTAGATGAAGGAAGGGAGAAGGGTAAAGGAGGATACGTGGAGAGGGAAACTTTGATGGTATCTGGAGCTGATGTGTTTGTCACAGTGTAGGCTGTGTTAAGGAGTACAGTAGTTCCTGTGTATAGAAAAATATTAACTTATAGTGTCTTAAAGCAGGTATGATAAAAATCACAATTTACACATTTTCTATTGCCCTTTTTTCTGAATATCAGCAGAAGTCAACCTCAAGTCAAGATAGGAAAAAATAAGTGTTTTTATTGAAGGCAGCATGAATAAGTAGATTAAAAAGTAGGTACTATAATGAAAAATATAGTTGGAGGTAGAATGCAAGCCAGATTATAAAGAGTAAAAGAATTAAGAAATTTGTTCATTAAGTAATAGGAAGTCATAGATTTTTGAGCTAGGAATAAGTAATAGGAAAATTGTTATTGGTTTCAAGATAAATGTGAATATAGAGATAGTAGAGACAAAGAAGACCAGTATCCATGTGTGAAGAGATAAAGACCTAGATTTAGGGTTATTTCCAATAATCATTGGAAATAGACATAAATGTAAAAGAATTTCAAAAGAATAAAAATACCAATTTGATGACATTGAATATGGGGGTCAAGTGGAGAGAAGAGTCAAAAATAATTCAATTATATAGTCCTAGTGACTAAAAGATTTGTATGAGTAGAAAAATTGGTGTTTATTTAAGCTCTTTATGTGTGGTTTGGGAAAAATAAAGATTCTCTTTTGGAATATTTAGTTGGAGTGATTGTACCCATTCAAACAAATGTTCAGTAGTTGCACATAACAGAATTTTCCTGATAACTTTGCCTGAAACAGTTTCTCTTGAAACAGGCCCTTGTTTATTTGCTAGTACTTCTGTTCCCTAGTACTTTTATATATATATAGTCTTTACCACTCAGTAAAATAATTATCTTACGTTGTCTCCCATTGTTTCTCTACTAGTCTTATTTATCCAAATAGATTGTCAGCTCTAAGTTCAGGAATCATGTCTTATAGAGCTTCTTATCACCTTCACAATGCTGTGCACATATTAGATGCTCAGTAAGTAATTTCTATTGATCATAAATAATTAAGGTATCTCCTAGATTGTTGGAACAGTATGATATGAAAAAAAAACAATGTGGGAACAAGTGTGTGCTTTATATTTTTAAATGTAATTTTAAAAATCATATTAATTATATATACTTTGGATTGTCCATGTTCCTGTCTCTTAAATAAGCACAAATAATTATAAGGTGACAGTATTTGTACTCCCTCTGTTGTCATTTCAGTGGATAATTATCTGACATTGTGTAAGTAATCATTGTACTGTAATATTTGGAAAAGGATACATAAGGTAGTGAAGAGCAGGGATCATAAGCTCAGATTCTGATTTTTTATTACCTTTATTCATCACTATTCAAAAATATAGTATTAGGATGATGATAATGATGTGCTATAGTTCTAGAAATATACTGATATTAAAGAATGAACCTGTTAAATCACATAAATAAATGTACTACTGAAGTGATTTAGTTTGACCTTCATTAATATTTAAAGAGAATCTAGTGTGAAAGAGGTTGTTTAAGAAAAAAAAAAGGAAGTGCTTTTAAAAAGTTTGGCTAATTGTGTTACAGGAAGTTAAATCACTACATATGTAGACTACAGGCTTTTCCCCATTGAGCTCTCTTGCAAGCAGCTCAGTCTAATAAACACGACACTGGAAGGTACTAGGAAATTTTAGTACTGTGCTATCCCATCATGAGTTAGAAAGTTGAGAGACATATAATGACAGCTCATACTTACTTAGAACTTTTAGGTTTAGAAAGCACCTACCTTATGAAAACCCCAAAGAAGGGACGTTCCTGCCATAGTAGCACTTAGACTACACCGAGGCTAACACTCAGCAAGAATTAATTGAAGTCTATTGTGTGCACTAACCTATACTAGACACTATAGAGAAGATAGAAAAGAAAATTAGAACAGAGGCAGGAACAGGATGGATGTATTTCACATAGAGAAAGATTATTTATTAGCTTGGGATACATACTATATGTGTAAGCAAAATTGGATAGATAAATGAAGAGAGCAGTTGATGAAGTACTTGGAAAGCTTGGCTGAAGAGTTTGATTAGTAGAGAGAAAACAAATGTAAATTATTGTACAGGGAGTGATACTATAGGAAAAGTAGTATCCTTGCTTAGTGAAATAAGTAATACTACTTATTATTTATGGTGGATTTTTTGGTCAGAATATCCATCTAGATGCTTTTGAATATTTTAAAGCTACTAGAATTTAATTATAATAATATTGAAACTTATGCTTTAAATTTTTTTGATATTTTGTTTGGACGTTTTCAGTAAGTTAATAAGCATGTTGGGAATCACAATGGTTGGTACTGTATTTTAAAATGATAAATACAATTTTTCTTATAGGATTACATTCCATCGCAACAAGATATTCTGCTTGCACGACGACCCACTAAAGGCATTCATGAGTACGACTTTGAAATTAAAAATGTTCCTTTCAAAATGGTTGACGTGGGTGGTCAAAGATCAGAAAGGAAACGTTGGTTTGAATGTTTCGACAGTGTAACATCAATACTTTTCCTTGTCTCTTCAAGTGAATTTGACCAGGTGCTTATGGAAGATCGACTGACAAATCGCCTTATGGAATCTCTGAACATTTTTGAAACAATAGTCAACAACAGAGTTTTCAGTAATGTCTCCATAATTCTCTTTTTAAATAAGACAGACCTGCTTGAGGAAAAAGTGCAAATTGTGAGCATCAAAGACTATTTCCTAGAATTTGAAGGGGATCCCCACTGCTTAACAGACGTCCAAACTTTCCTGGTGGAATGTTTCCGTAACAAACGCCGGGACCAGCAGCAGAAGCCTTTATATCACCATTTCACCACTGCTATTAACACAGAAAATATTCGACTTGTTTTTCGTGATGTGAAGGATACTATCCTTCATGATAACCTCAAACAGCTTATGCTACAGTGATGTGCAAAAGACTATATTTTAATACCCTTTTGTGTTTGTTTGTTTTCTGGGATTTTTTTGTTGTTGTCTGTTTTTATAAATAGCAGTTTACAACAGGACTACAAAACCTTAATCCTGTGTTAAACTTTTGATAACCATAGTCTGTCTTCTGTGGACTTTAGTTTGTGGCTGAAAGCTGCTGAATACCACATTATTGCCAACTTCTGCTTAATTCAGGCTTTGAATCTTTTCCACTATAGCTTCAGGTTAAATCAGATTGTAATTCTGTAGCAGACCTCAGTTAAATTTACTTCATGTTTCAAGTCTCTTCCCACTTTTCCAGTCTGAGTTGTGTTTCTGTAGCAGCTGTTAACTTGTAGGTATGTGGTTAAGATTATTCAGTTCTTAAAAACAAATAAGGTGTCTTTTTTGCCTTATACTCAGTAGTATCTTATCTAGCTTGCAGTGACTGCAAGGGCTGTTGGAAAAGATTTGATCCAAGGGATTGCATTCCATGGACTTATCACAGATTTGGCCTTACTGGTTTTTTTTAATTGATATGCAACTATTGGTTGTACATTTTTTTTTAATTGTGCTTTTTTGAAAGTAATGTTCTTAATATTTTAAAGTTTACATAAGCATTTCTGATTTGATGCTAATCAAAGAGTATTCACAGATGGTACAAGGAAAGCCAACAAGTAAACAGACCCCAGGTAGTATTTTGACTAAAAATAAATCATATATTTTTTTTGGTTCCTATTTAATGATGATAGATTAGTAATGTACCATGTGCTGAATATTCTGGTAATAGTAGTAAATCAAAGCTGCTTGCAACTTAAGTGATAATGACTTTTAAAATAAAGCATTTTCAGAATTCTTTTATTTGTTTAACTCTCAGACTTTTAAATCCTGTCTCATATGATTTTGGTCATTACTGTTTAAAAAAATACAATTGCAACATCACAGATACTGTTCTTTTGCTGTTTTGATCATTTCGATGACTTCAGTCTTTTATGCATTTATATGTTTGTTTGAAACTTACCATGGACAGTCATTTCCCCTTCAAATTCAGCAAATCACTAGATGGGGTTATCATTATTAATTCTTGGTGTATATCTGTCCAAAAAACAGCACATTTTGGTTGTATAATTTCTATTTTTGAAATGCCATTATTTTTAGTACATTTGAAGTGTTAAACCATGTACTTTTAAGAAGTTATAATTTTTATAACTCAGACACTATATGTGATTAAATTAAATTTGATTCCCCACTGCTTCCTTTTAAAATTTTTGAAATGTACTCCTATTAAATAGCCTCATAATTACAAATGCACTCATTATTAAGATGATCAGAATGGTTGTGGTTGCAATAACAAATACTGTATTTTAGGTTACATATAGTCTTAGAACTTGGATTTTAGAAAAAAAAACATGATACTTTTTTTAAAATCAAACTTTTTCTCCTTTTTAAAAATTGTGATTAAGACTGTGACATAGATCACTTGACTGTAGCTGACTCTTCTCAGGTATTTTATTGATTAGAAATTCCTTGAATGTGTGGTCAAAACTATGTATCATCAAGTCTTTCAGGGGTTGAGTTCACTAAACTGTCTGGCTTAAGTTTAAAACTTCACAGTGAGTTATCTAAACAGGGATTTTTCTTGACATTCTTGTTAAAGTAGATTTCCTTTGACTAAAGGTCCCATTCCCATCATTCTAGAATTACTACCTTTCAGTATTTCAGTATGGTCATGCATGAGCATTCAAACATGTACTCCTAGATGGCCTCAGAGGTCCCTTCTAGCTCTAGATCTATGATCTTACATCATAATGCAACTGTATAGCAGATTTCCATGCATGTCTAAAGTTTTTCCACATTTAGTGATTCTTGCCAAAATGAACATTAAAAACTGTCTTGAAATTCACAGCATTAGAATTATTTCACTAGTCAATATCAGTAACTATATTCACATTAGGCTTTTCAACAATAAATTGCTATGTAAATCTAACTTTTATCAAATGGTCAAAAAAAGCATTAACTTTAGTGAAGACTAACATGTTTTTATATGTAAAGAAAAGTGTTTAGTCTTTCTAAATCATCTGAAGTATGTTATTGGAGCCATAAATATTCACTAAAGAGATTACTAAAATTTACCTATTTTAAATAGCAATCTTCATTCTTTTAGACTACCATTAAAAACTGTTAATAATACCTACCATAGAATAATCTTGGTAGTGAAGTATTTATTTCTGCGAATTGAAATGTGTGATTTTTTTCAGTGACATTATTTTAACATTTGGTAACAATTTAAAATGGACCTGTAAGTCCAACCTTTCAATCACATTTTACTTATCTTTTAAAACTAAAGGAAGGAGTGTTAATATTTGGATCACTGAACTTATCTTTGAAATACCACTAGATAGGGAAGAAAATGATAAAACTTAGGGGACAGACTAAATGAGGTTGCTTGTAGGTTTATGTTTTAAACAATGCCAAAATAAATTTTTTTGGCCCAGTCATTTTAAAGAATCAGTTTTAAATGTATTGTGCCTTAGAACATTTCGTTTTGTAAGCCTTTCTTATTGTGTTTTTTGGAAACACATGCCTAGTTACATTATATTATATAATGTTTACTGATTCAGTGGTTGTAAACCTGAATGCTTTTTAAATCTTAAGAATTGTCACTGAAGTGCTTTCATGGTTTTGGAGAAATGTATTCCACATAATATTGATATTTATGTCTAACAATATAAAAAATTTGGGCCTCAGTTTTACTATATATTTTTTTCCTTAAGTTTTCTGAAGACATAAATCCAGGGTGTACTTGTGCCAATCAGAATACTATGTTATGATTTTACAATGCCATTTGATTTATCATATTCAAAATTAAGCCAAATCTTTACATTTTTGATGTGTTTGATTCTGTGGTGAAAATGACTCCTGTTTTGCTCCCTGGAAAATACTTTGAACCAAAGAATGAAAAAAAAAAAAGGAAAAGGAAGTTTAGGGGAAATGGAAGGTTTTTTTTTTTTTAAAGTTTAATTGATTTAACTGTATATAAGTTTCTCTACAGTGGATTTTTTAAACAAACTTTTTCAGTTAGACTGGGCAAGCATTTTGAAGTAGACATTTAAAGTTACATGCCTTAAAATCAGTATTGGGAGTGATCAGGCTTTATACCAGTTTAGATTTATATAATTTTTATAGGATGAGTTGGGCAAACCAAAACTTAAAATGTATGCTCGTTTTTTTTTTTTAATGTATTTTTGTATTAACATACATACCCAGTTTTTTTTCTCAGTATTTATGTGGAATAAACTTATCAAATTATGTTCTTCCATATGTTGAATTTTAAGTCACCATTTGGAAAAGTCCTCAATTTTGCCATTTGAATAAGGTAATACATTTGGATAGAGCCAGAAATAAAAAAAATTTAAAATTTAAGCCAGGTTCCTTCCGTTGCAGATCTTATAGCATGTGTTCTTTTGTGTATACAAGTGTAAGAAGATTGAGTATGAGTGTTAACTCTGAATTTCCTGAGTCCATGAAATCATACTTGTTTAGCCTATTCAAAAAGTGGTGATAAACAGCCCTCCTGAAATTTTTTAAAGCCACATTTGTTTCAATTTTTTTTATTATCTAAAAAAGAAACAACATCCAATACCTTTCTTGTTGAAAATTATTTTGTTGTTTAAAAAAAAAAATACTGGGTCAGCCTTTTTTTCTTTTCCCACTATTTCAATATATGCAATGTACCTTTGAAGTAGATCTTTTATGCTGCTTGATTTTTTTAATATTAATTCCTAAGAAAGAAATTTATTACCCTGTAGCTGGATATACAATTGGTTACATGGTATATAGTAACCACTAAGGGAGTATATTGTTATTAATGGTTTACATCAAGGAACAGATAAGTCCATGGACTAAACAGAAGTAAATATTTAATAACAAGGTTTGAAGTAAAGACCTGTTATGTTATGGTACGATGTCAGGGCTTAATAAACTTATAATAGAGGTGGAAATATAGAAATAAAGCTTAGGGTTTTGTTTAACAATTTGAATTTTAACTAGATGTATTTTCTAAGTACCATCAAGTAGATATTAATCTTAGTGTTGTAAATAATAGCATCATTTGAGGTACATTTTGCAGGCCACTATCTTGCAGTCTCTTCGCCTGTACTTGAATGTAACATTATCATTTTCAAGAGATTTCACTTTTGTGATGTTCAAGTTTAATCATTTGGTTCCAAATACCACTACTGTTCATATACCAAAATTTATTTCTTATAAGCCTTACAGATTCAAGCAGTGCTTTGAGGTTGTAGAAAATTCTCAGTTTAACCTATTATGCCACTGATTCTATTGATGAAAATTTTCAGTCAGTAAGTATTAAGTGCCTACTATGTGCCAAGCACTCTACACTGATAAGTCAAAGGATGAGACCCATGGTGAGAATTTAATCCAATGAGGACATGACAATGAAATAGTTACACCTTGTATGTGATTTTTGTATTTTACATTGCAGGATTGTTGCCTAGATACTGCTTTAAATCTGTGAAAAAAAAATTTGTCTTTAAAGCAATGTTGTAATAGGCATGCACCACTCAGCAACTATCCCTTTTTAATGGTACCAGAAAAAAAAAGTTTGGTTTAGTTCTTGGAAAATATGCAACATTGCTGCAAATTTCTATTTACCATATCTCTGCCTTTTACTTGAAAACAGATAACTAAATTGCAAAATATTTTAAGTGACTTTTCTGTACTATACAGTGGCGAGAGCTTAGTTACCATAAGAAGCCTTATCTAAAACTATATTTTGTAACAATCATAATAGATACTGTATCAAATAAAAATTGATTTGTATTATTAGCTCTGTATAAAAGTATTTGTGGCTTGGGACTTTTTATACATACAACTTCTTATAATTTTCCAGGGACTCTGATATAATTGTAAATTTTATCATCTGTACTTTAGTTTGATTGGCAATAAATTATTTCTAGAAGAGGTCTAAAAGAGGGAAACATAATTTGATTTTATAAGGCAATTGAATTGCTAGTATAGTAAAGCTTTTTACTTTTGTACATACTTTGCAGACATTTTGCTTTTTGCCATTAATATTTGCATTGTAAAAATTACTGACATTTAATAAACACATTTACAAACCAAGTACTATTAAGTTATTTAAAGCAATAGGTTGGGCATTAAAAAGTGCAAAAGACTTAGTTTAATGGCTAGAAAGCATAAGTTCTATTAAATGATTTAGGCCTCAGCTATGTCAACATATTTAATTTTGCCCTAGCCCATTAAAAATTTTAACACATCAGACTCAGAGGACATACAGGCCTCAAGCCATTTGTTTTCATCTTTTCTACTACTACCAAAATTTTCCTTAAAGTTGGCCATAGAGCCTGATTCTTTCATGGAGACGTGGTAGGAAAAGAAGAACACTCATTGGAGAAAAAAAAGAAACATTTAGGTTTGAAACGGGAGGTAGAGGACAAGCTACTCCAAGAAGTGGAGGAGTGGAGTGAGTGCTGGACTTTGAGAAAAACAAGTTCAGTTGTGACTTGGACACTAGCTGTGTGACCCAGAGTGGCCACTTTAGATAGATGGTCACTTGTACTTCAGACTGAATTTCCTTCTGTAAAATAGGGATGATAATTTCACCTATCTCACAGGGTTAAGATCAAGTGAGATAATATAAATAAAGCACTATATACATAAATGAAAATCCTAGCTACTCTTAATATGGGGAGCTGGTAGTGTGGAAGTTGTCTACCTATGCAGATCAGCAGCTCTTCCATACCTTAAGAGTTTTAGGCAGTTTCATGGGACATTTGCAAGTTAAGTGGTTTGCTATGGTTGTATTGATAATATAGGTCAACAGTCAGGACTTAAACCCAGGTCTTCCTGATTCATCTAGCCCACTACTACATTAGGATGTCTCTCACTCTTCTTACACTATTAAGAATGTATTATAGGGGGTGGCTGTTGTGGCGCAGTGAGTAAAGCGCTGGCCCTGGAGTTAGGAGGCCAGTTCGGTTCTGGCCTCAGACACAACACACACACACACACAAAACTAGCTGTGTAACCTTGAGCAAGTTACTTAACCCCAATTGCCCTCCAAAAGGCAAAAAAAAAAAAAAAATGTATTATAGATTAATATTTCTCTCTTTTGGGGGACATTTTTTTTTTTTTACAAATTGGCTCATTGTAATATAATTAGATAATCATGATTAGACTTTTATGTTCCTTTTGCGAATTTTTACTTAATTTTTAGAAACCTATTTCACTTAATATTCCCCCATTGCAACTTCAGCCATGTTTAAACTACTTTTACAATTTATCCAGTATGCTGTAATAGAAATTTTTTTTCTAGCTGTGGTTGGCCTGTGTTGTTTGAAGTGCCTTCATACTCTGAGGGTTTTCTTGATTCCTTTTCTTTGTGTTGAATGCCTTCTGTCATCTCTTCCCAAAAACAGTATTAAGCAGTTGGCCATATCCATGCTTTTAGAACTTAAAAAAAAAAAAAAACTTTAACTATTTTTTTATTCTACATGTTTCATCTGGCAATTTTGGTTAGAATAATGTGCAAATAAGCCCAAACGTTCAGGCCTTATGCAAATAAAATTGTTTTTCGTGACCACCAGCTTTATATAACTTCTCACCATAGCAAGCTGTCTTTCAAATTCTTAACACTAGTAGCATGAATGATGGTAAAGAGTAGACAGCTTAACACACAGCTAGTCAGTCATCTCTACCATGGAAAATATGGCTTTTCTGAGGTTAGTTCAGCAGCATTCTTTATTTTTCTGGAGGTGATCAGTGGATTCTCTAGATTGGTATTATGTTGACTATATTCAAAAGTTGTAGCTTGTTTTCATATATTTCCTGGTTTAAAGTAGGGTTTTTTACTTAGGTTTTTCAGGGAGACCCATGATCTTTAAGTGGAATTCTGTCTTCAAGGTCAATTATGTTGACTTAAATATAATTTGAGTTTTTTTAACATTTACTTTTTGTTTCTTTTTGCCCTACTTCAGTATTTTAGTGTTCCATTTGTTGTAAAATTTGTTAAGAAAACTTTCATATCCTTTTGGTTTTCAAGTCCTCCCTCTTGATTTATCTACTTGTCCTCTAGACTTAAACTGAGATTTTTTTTTCCTTGAAATTTTGGTGTTTTAGGCTTTTTTTTTTTTTAATGATTTCTTTATCACTTTCTAGCCTCCCTCCACTCTTCCCCTTTGCCAGTGGGTACACCTCTAGAGGCTAGATTGACAGCCTGCATCCCTACCCTGAGTACTGTCTTAGGGGGGTAGTATTGGCCTTACCTGGCTTTCCATCCCCTTCACACGTTAGCACTGGCCACGCTGACCCCCATGCCCTGATCCTCCAAGCTTTTCCCTTCTTTCTTGGCTTTGTTGAACCAGAATTGACTGCTTTTTTTGCAGTATGGATGGGGCATTTCAGGCAGAGTATCTGCAAGCTCAGTAGTTTCTGACTCTGGAGTGGGCTCCAGTCAAAAAGCAGCACATTTTTAGCTATCTAAGTTTCTCTATTTCCTCCTCCTTTTAACCTCATATGGCAGGGCAAAGTCTTGTCAATGTCTATTGTTCTGTGAGGTGGTGAGATGGCCTAAGATGGGCCCTAGGCACAAGCTACCTAGAAAGGATGCTCAGGGTTTTTAAGGATGACAGTTCTTCATTGTTAATTATTTTACCTTGTCAGATTTTCTTTTTTTCCTCCTTGGATTTAGCTATGATTATTTGCCCAGGATCAAACAGCTATTAAGTGTGAGACCAGAATTGAACTCAAGTATTCCTCACTCTAAGCTCAGTGCTCTGTCCACTGTGCTACCTAAATTGATGGTAACTTCCTACTAGCTATCATATTTCTCCTCCCCCTTTGTGGTAAACTCAAGAAAGCCATGTGCAGTCAAGGCCACCACTTAGCCACCTCTTTTAAACCCTCTGCAATCTGTCTTCCCAAACTCATTTAACTGAAATAGCCTTCTCCAAATTTACCAATTATCTCATTATCATGTTTGATATCCTTAACTCAATCCTAATCTTTGACAGCAGCATTTGGCATTGATAACCCTCTTTGATACCCTCCTCTAGGTTTTTGTGACTTGTTCTTTCCTGTTTTTTTCTTCTATCGAATCACGCTTTCTCACTCTCCTTTGCTGGTTCTTCATCCATGTCAAATGGATGTCCCCCAAGGCTTTGACCTAAGTCCCCTTCTCTTTTCCACCTAAGTTATCTCACTTGGTGATATTATTAGCTCCCATAGGTTTAATTATCTCTATGTAGATGATTTCCAAATCTGTTTTTCTAGCCCTCTTCTGAAGATTTCCTGAGAACCATGCTACTACATTTCCCCTTAGACTTAGATAACACTAAAGAGTTGAGGTCTTTTGGAATGCAGTAACTCATGAACCCTATCAGTGTTCCCCCTTGATTATCTATTGGTAAGGCTTAAATAATCAACCAAACTTATTTAGCTTTGAGAAATGGTTATTTTCTACTATGGTAATTCCCCCTTGCTGCCCCAAAGTCTAACATACTCTCCCACACATACATAGAGTCCAGGGAAAGTGGATTTAAGTTTAGAACACAAATGACTAACAGCTCCTGGGAGGCCTTTTTCTGGAATCCTCATGATGTACCCTTTATGCATGAGTTTTTCTGCTGGGCTTCTTGTATAGCTTAAAGCTGCCTTCCTTCATGATGACTAGTTTATCATTGCCTCCTTACTGCAAACCCTGCCATCAACCATTATGGGGATGATACTAGGACCATGACAGGAAGTCCCAAATCTTCATGACCTTCCAAAAGCTTGGGGCAGGGTCGAGGCAGAGGAAATTGACTAAAGCTATTGCCAGGGCTCTTCTCCCTTCCAAACAATTCCTCAGAGAATTGGTTAAAAAGTTTCCACCCTAAGCTATCTGACAATTCAATCAGCAGTTGTGTTATAATAAGAAGTGTCATTGTCAGAAGCCCTTGGTCTCACTTGAATCAGACCTAATTAGCCTTCCTTCCATGTAAGACCTAATCAGTTTTATGACAGAATCTTGATCCTTTGCAACTCAGAGACTTAGACTTATTTATGATTAAGAGAGGAAGTTCTTAGGGTCTGCTGGGTATCACAATAGAGCTTTGGACTTGATTCAGGAAGATGGTAAGTTCAAATACTACCTTGGGCACTAGGTGTGTGACTGATCCAAAGGCTTAACTTTTTATTTAACTTTTCTTAGCCTCAGTTTTCTCTTCTGTAAAATGGAACAATAATAGCACTTATATCACCAAGTTGTTGTGAGGGTCAAATGACATAACAACAGTAAAGTACTTTGAAAATCTCAGTATGCTATATTAATCCTTTTGAGTAAGGAGAATCTCAGGGAGCTGTTGGTTTCAGGAAGACTTTTCTCTCCAAGGGTACATTACTTTTCTGTTTTAGTAAATCAAAAACTCTACCTTTTTTTTTTCTTTTTTAAGCAATTGGGGTTAAGTAACTTGCCCAAGGTTACACAGCCAGTTATTTTGTGTGGGTGTTAAGTATCTGAGGCTGGAACCGATCCTGGGTCCTCCCGACTCCGGGGCCGGTGCTCTTACTCACTGTGCCACCTAGCCGCCCCTCAAAAACTCTACTTTTAAACTTATCTTTGGTTTATTTTGCTGTGGAATCTTGTCTTTTGTTGCACAATTACTATAAAATGTTAAGTGGAAATTGTTTGGGTGATGGAGTTTTATCATTAGCAGAGAGAAGTATGAACCCTATTCCAAACAAATGCTTGTATATTAACAACTTGTTTCTGACAAATTTGGGCTAAAATGCAGACTATAGAATTTTTCTTCACTCACATATGCATACATAAAAATACATACGTATGCATGTACATGTGATATTAATGGATCAACATACAAGAGGACTTGGATATTTTCTAGTACCCAAGCTATCCATCCACTATCTTGCTCTCTAAACATGACTGACCCACCTCCTTTATTGGAGTATCATGTATTTTCTTGGCAACATATTTTAAGTCACTTCTTTCTTGCAAGTCATCACTGCTACAGCTGTTCCCATTGTCCTTTGGATCACCCACAATTTTGATTCTTCAGCCGTCGTGGTATGCCAATATTCTCAGCTACATAGCATTATTGAGAGGATATTGATGTTAAAAAGATGAGACTTTAAGTAGCTTGACATTATTGAATACATTGAATAATTACCTAAATACAGTCGAGCTCTCCTCCATCTCACTATCAATCTGGAGTGCCTGTTCAAGATGTAGGTACTCAATAGGTTCCCCACCTAACTACATGCTCTCATATATATGTGTGTATATATATGTGTATATGCACATATACATATATGTAAACCTAAATATAGTAAATGTGTTTTCATTGTTCCCTAGTTGGCAGTGTGATGTATGGAAAGGAATATGGTATTAAAGAACACTAGATTAGCATGCTAGTCTCTGTTCTGCCACTAAAAGCTAAATAACCTTGTTGACAAATAACTCAATCTTCCACAGCCCCCATTTCCTCATTTGTAAAATGAGATAATTTTTCAATTTTTTTATTGGCTGATTTTGTTATAAAGGAAGATGTTTCTGATAATTTGCCAGGATCTTAGAGAATGGATTTTTTGGGGGGTATCATTGAATTAGATGGTCCCCAAAGCCTCTTCCAACCCTGAAATTCCATGATACTGATTTTATAGTAAAGGCCAAAATTTGTTTGCAGAAATTCATTTTGCAACAAATATTTTTTATAATTCATCCAATATGTAAAGCAAGGACATTTGCCTTTTATTTTAAAATCTCTATGCTTGACGATGTACTGTTCTGCATTATTGAATTCAATAATCATTTTTTTTAACAATTTTTTTTCTGCATGTAATGGATCCAATTCAGTACTTAAGACCAATATGCATTCCCAGACAGAGGGATACTACTGGTTCTGAAGGTTTCTGACCCCCTTCAAACTCTTTTATAGCTCCATGCTTCCTGCCTCCTGAAAACAGAGCACTACCTGCTTCACGTGCTGCCCATGGTACATCTCTAGTCAGAGTATTAGCAGGTTTCCAGGCTTGCTTGCTAACCTTGCCAAGCTTGCTCTAGCTCCACTGCTGAGACCCCTTTTGCAGACTTCAGGCTGCATTTTTATGTAGTCTTGGTTTGGATGAAGGACCTTACTCTTTGGATTTCTGAACCATTCAATCTTTTGTGATCTTTGCTGGAGTATACATGGGAAAGCTGGGCCTTTCTATGACCTTTCACATTACCGTCTTAACTGGAAGTTCTGTTTAATATTTCAGAGAGGAAAATATTTCTTGTAACTTGATTTTTCTCACAGAATCTCTGTTCACATCAGTAGGGATTCAGGGGAACCTGTGTTAAAAACACTGCAAAAAAGACTTCAAGCCATAATTTTAAAGTCTGATATTGCTAGTGATGTTAATCTTCCTACATAAAGTGTAGGTTTTAATTTAACCCTTGGTATCTTAGAGACATCACCATTATGGAAATTTTTAGTGCTGGGGAAGTTCAGTGAGATAAAAATTTGGAGGCTGATATTGTAGGATCATAGTTTTTACAACAAAAGGGGCCAAAGAAATTGCTCCAGGCTGGGTCTGATGTAGGTCACTCCTTTGGGTAGTTTCTTTTCAATATTGGAACAAATTAAGATGCTCATGGATCTTTCATTGATTAACAAAAAGATTTACTTAGCCCTAACAGGAGAATGATATTCAACAAAAATAGGTATCGAGGACACCTCAAATTGATTCAGCTAAACCAATTTTGTTTGAGCTGCCCTTAGTGATCAACAAGCCAAGCATCTGAGACTGGAGCTCCCCATGGCTACCTTGTACTGAGGAGACCAGTAAGTATTGTCAGCAGCCTGATCCAATTAAAACTAGAGGATGGTCTCAGTACCTTTAAAGGAAAAAAATCAACCTAACTTGTAAAGAGGTATGAGTTAAGATTTTACTTCTACTACAGAGGAATCTAATACAACCCTTCTCATTTTAAGGATGAAGAAACTAGGGTCAAGAGAAGTTGAATTACTTAACCAAGGTGAAAAAGGTATTAAGTGGCAAAACTAGCATTTGAATTTGGATCATCTTTTTTCCAAATCCAACATTCTTTTCACTGTACCCATACTTTCTAGGCAATACTGTATAAGTGCCCTTCAAATTATCCCACATAGCCAGCTTTTTGCACTTACATATGGCCTGGCCTTCCTTATGTCAGGTACTAGCACTGACTTTACAAAAGCAAAGCTGTTCCTGCTGAACAGCAGCCTTCCCCTCCTCCACCAAGAATCTATAAAAACCTATATTAAAAAAAAATATATATATATATAACTCTATAAAGGCTGTTTTTTTAAAAAATTACTTAATATTTCCATAGACTATGATGATTGAGAAGGCTACCATGTTGTGTTTGGTTATTACTGAGCTAGATTCTTCCTCTTTCATTTACATAAATTACTTAGACTCTTCCCTCTCTCATTAAAGGATTGAAAGGAAAGGGAAGATGATAAGAAAGCAGTTGCTTAAGTTAGTGGTGTTCAGTGAGAGCCCTGCCATGTCCTCAAGGGATGTCTGACCAACCAGTTGGAAAGTGAGAGGAGGGGATACATCAAAACCTTCCTTGTGGGAGCCTGTGGTGGGCTTATCTTCAATACAGCAAACTTCCCCTGAGTTAAAAATGGAGATGATTCATCTTTGTTTTTTGCATTGTATATTGTAAATATACACTAAGTAACATAGAAACAAAGTAACTATAGAAAAGCCATCTTTACTGAATATTGTTTATTGAACCTGTTTATTAATTGTTATATTGTATATCTTTCAATATGAAAAATCTAAAAAAGAATTTCACCCTCTTGGCTAGCTATGTTATTCAAACTAACTGAATAACCCCTTACCTAACAAGTGACTATTATTTACAAATGTGGCCTATCACCAGAAATACACAGGCATTTTTTTAAATTATAAAAAATATTCAATCACATTAATACTAAGCAGAAACAATTTGTCATTAATAAAATTTTAAATCTTTAAAATGTGGCTTATTTCATCTATATATTTAAAAAGAATTTTTTTTTAAAGCAATCAGTGTTAAGTAACTTGCTCAAGGTTACACGGCCAGGTGTTTCTGGGTGGGTGCTAAGTGTCTGAGCCCGGGATTCGATCTCCAGGTCTTCTCAACACTGGAGCCGGTGCTCTTACTCGCTGTGCTACCTGGCCGCCCCCATCTATATATTTTTATTTCTATTTTTGTGATATATAGTATACATCAGAATTCTATGATCATAATATACATATACTTAAGTTGCATGCTCAATTTTTTTTGTACTGATAGGGGTACATGATAAAAAACAAACAAACCTGGAAACCTCTGCCCTAAGTAAAGGCTTTAGGATCATAGTTTAATCAGGAATAGTTTGTTCATTTATTTGCCATTATCCTAAGTTGCTAAGATGCTAACAAATTCATTCTCAATGCATTTTTAGAGCTTTCTCTTCACCATTACTTCCCTTTGCTTCTTGCATGCTTTTGGCTCTGCCCTTGATTCTCTAATTAATCCTCATTAGTTTTTCATGGATTCTTCCTCCTTTCTCTACCCACCAAATGTAAAAATTCCTATTCTCAGCACTTTTTCTCTACAAACTCTCCCCAACATGTTCTGCATTTCCATCTCTATGCTTTTATTTACACGTTTCCTCTTGCTTGGAATACCTTTTCCTATCTCCACTTCTATTTTGTCACCACTATTCATGATCTTCCCTAATCAAGAATATTACAGGTCCCAAATCATTTTCAGTGTATCTCTTCTGATATTTATCTTTAAAAAAAATTTTTTTTTGTTCTTTTGGAGGGGGCAATGCAGGGCAATTGGGGTTAAGTGACTTGCCCAAGATCATATGCCTAGTAAGTGTTAACTGTCTGAGGCTAGATTTGAACTCAGGTCCTTCTGACTCCAGGGTCAGTGCTCTATTCACTGTGCCACCTAGCCGCCCCCATTTATCTCTTTCTATATTGTATTATTTTTCTACACATCTGTAATGGTAATGGGAATTTGAAGATCTTCCCTGACCCTTAATAAACCTAAGGGAATTTGAAGACCTTCCCTGCCTTGAAGATATACCCAGCCCCCTAATAGGGTGAATGTAATCACATAGAGCCTATGGTGGGAGCAGTTTGCTGAAGGGTGGAGCAAAGCCTACAGGAAGCTGGGAGTCAGAACAGTTAGAGACTGGAGGGAGGAGAGGATGCACCCAAGGGAGACAGTCAGGCTTATGGGTAAATGTTGGTTTGTGAGAAGGCTAAAGGATACTATGGCTCTTTGTGCTGTTATGGCCTATTAATTTCTTTGCTACTATGATGGTTTTAAGATTTGGTTTTCTGAATAAATATTTTGCTTCTGTCTTCTATGTGGAGAGTCTATTATATTTTATGATTGATTACTATGCCTGCATATTTACAGTGGCCATGGGTGCTGTGAATATTGCACTGGTGCTACAACATCTAATCTGTATATCTTTGGAGAAGTCCTTTTCTCTGAGCCCCATGAGGTCAGATACAAAGATTATGTCCATTTTACAGATAAGGTTCAGAGAAAAGGACAATATGAATGATGCTATCATAAATTATTATCTCTCTGTGGTTTTATTTAAACTTTTCCTTCTGCTTGGAATACCTTTTTCTCTCTCTACTTCTATTTTCTTTGCTAGTTTACACCTTACCCATCCTTTAAGGTCTGCCTCAAATGTCACCACTATTCATGATCTTCCCTAATCAGGAATACTACAGGTCCCATTGTTGCTATAGCAAGCTACTGCAGTGTAAAGACTGCCAAATTTGGAGTCAGAAGCCCACTATTTAAGTCCTGACTCTGCCTCTTTAACCTTTAGTAAATCACTTAATCTCTGATCCCTATTTCCTCATTTATAAAATGAGAGGATTAACACAAAACTAGCCATGTGACCTTGTGCAAGTCACTTAACCCCAACTGCCCTACCTTCCCCCCTCCAAAAAAAAAAAGCAAAAAGTAAAATGAGAGGATTGAATTAGATCACCTCTCAAGTCCCTGCCCATTCTAAATCTGTGATCTTGTGACCTCCAAGGGCAGATTTCTGTCTTCTATCCCTTGTAACATCTAGCCTGGTGCTTTGAATATAATAGGTGCAGTAGTTCAGAATGTTTGCTTCATCAAGTTGTTGAATTTCTAGTTTCTGTTAAATGTTAAGTTTGAAATAAATTTATTAGTTATTAAATATCTAATTTAGAAATACTTTTAATATCAACATATAGAACATATACATATTATAAAATCTGTCCCTGACCACTGTACATACATATAGACAAACCTATATAATATGCATACATGCACACATTTGCTACACAATACACACACACACATATATACTTGTGCATTGTGTGTACACATATATACATGTATGTGTACATATACATACACAGGGATTAGACTGTGATTTCATTGACAGGAGAAACTCCTCAATTAGGAAACACTCTCTACCCATTGAGGTTGCTATCTTTCATACAATAATAGCCTCAGAGGATGAGAGCCCTGAGATTAATTAACTTGTCCAGGGTCACACCGATAGCATTGTATCAGAAGTGGGATTTGAACCTGGGTCTTAAGCCACACTAGGTGGGGAGGAGAGGAGAGAAAAGAGGAAGAGAACTGGGAAAAGGAGAAAGGAAAAAGCAGTTAGTTTAACTTTTCCCCTTGCATGGACTCTCATATTCTTTTGAAATCTTTCTTTAAAAGTGGTAGATGATGGGGCCCTTTTTCAGAAATTGTCCGCAGCATCAAAAACTTGCTTGAGAAAACATCAAAGAATTGAAAAAAGAAACCACAGCCTCAGGGCTTTAGTGACTAGTTAGCAATATGAAGCCTGATTCATGATAGGAATCTACTTGTTCCAGTAAATATAAAGCAAAACTGTAACATTATGTTTGTTCCGAGAAATATTAACTGAAATCATAAATAATAAAAGCTACAACAGCCACATTTAACCTAATGGACTTAAAAGTTTTATTGCCTTTTACTTTTGCTAATATTCTGCCATTGGGCAATAACAAACCTTCCTGCTTGCAGGGGTCCAAGTTATTAAGAAGTTCTGAGCTCAAAAGTTTCCAGGTAAATCAGTTATTTGGAACTACAAATTCCCTTCCCTATAGAAATAATGTTACACATTCTAGTTAGGTTGCCAGACCAGCCCATAAAAACCTTTTAACCTGTCATGTTTAAACTATATTGTACTAAGGGGGAAGGGATGCAATAGAGGAAAGAAGAAAAGAAAGAGAATTTCCTTTCCCCTTCCCAGGTCTAGGGCACATCCTAAGGAAAATTTTCAAGTAATATTATTATTTATAATAATTTATATAGTAACACTTTAAGGTATGTAAGGTTGTATACACATATCTTCCCTGTGATGTAGATAGTATCATTATTTGTCTTTACTGACCTTCTCAACTTCCGTTCTGAAACTCTCTCCTCCTTTCTAGTTCTCTTCTTCCCAGATACTTAATGCCACCTGAAACTTCCCACTACTGCACTATATCCAGGTCTGCCTTCTCCCACAAATAGCCCCATGCTCCACAATTACCCAGCTCCCCTATTCCTCTTCCCTGTCCTCCATTGTATACCTACTCAGATGACTAAGCAAAGTGCTAGATCACCTGAAACCCATTAAGGACTAGTGGTTAGCCCTTTAAGCTTCTTAGTGAAAACTGTATTTTTAGAAGGAAACTTAGCCACCCGATAAATAATCTAATTGGCAGAATTTCATGTAATTCGAGAAAATCAAGTGAAGAAAAAATTCCCATAGGATGAAGAGAGGTATTTGGGGACTAGGTTGGGCTGGGGTACCTAACAAGAGCAAGCCCTGTGGAGGAATATTCACATGGGTTTAGTGCTCCCTAAACTTTTCTTTATTGTCAGTTTCTTTACTTCCTCCACTTTAAAGTTCCAAACTTACTCATAATTGCTTCATAGTCAGAAAGAGGTTTATAAGTATATGGGAACACATACACACAAGCCACACACATGCACATGTGCACCATGCTTGTTTATATGTGTGCATACATGTTTATATTACATACACGTACATGTTTACATTTATTCCTATTCCCATATGTACATATAATAATAAGCATAACCAGCATTTATATAGTACTTACTATGTGTCAGGCATTGTGCTAAGCTCCTTACAAAGATTATCTAATTTGATTCTTACAACCATCCTGAGAGGTAGGTGCTATTTATCCCCATTTTACAATTAAAGAAACTGAGGCAGAAGTTAAGTGACTTGCCTAGAGTCACACAGCTACTAATTCCCTGAGCCTAGATTTGAACTCAGGCCTTTGTGACTCCAGGCCTAGCACTTAGCTGGGATGGTAATGATACTTTTAAGTATATACATTCATATATATTACACATATAATATTAATATGTATACACATATTCATATATACACAATATTTTAATAGATATTCATATTTGTATAGATCTACACACAGATTACATACATACACACATATTATATACACACATACATATCAGGGACTGCCTATATAATATTCTTCCCTTAGAGCAGGGCTTCTTTTTAAATTAATTTTTAGTTTTCAACATTCACATCCATAAGATTTTAAAAGTTTTGTTGTTTTTTTGCTTTTTTGCAGAGGGGAGGGCAGGGCAAGAGGGGTTAAGTGACTTGGCCAAGGTCTCATGGCTAGTAAGTGTTAAGTGTCTGAGGCCAAATTTGAACTCAGGTCCTCCTGACTCCAGGGCCAGTGCTCTATTCACTGCGCCATCTAGCTGCCCCACGTCCATAAGATTTTGAGTTTTAAATTTTCACCCCTTTCCTCCCCAAAACAATGTGCAATCTGATACAGACTCTACATATACATTCATATTAAACATATTTTCACATTAGTCATGTTGTAAAAAAGAATTAGGATCAATGGGATGAACCACAAGAAAGAAGAAACAAAACAAAATGAAAAAAGAGAGCAAATAGTATGCTTCCATCTGCATTCATACTCCACAGTTTTTTCTATGGATGTGAATAACA
Organism: Petaurus breviceps papuanus; assembly: GCF_028583685.1. Lineage (NCBI taxonomy): Eukaryota > Metazoa > Chordata > Mammalia > Diprotodontia > Petauridae > Petaurus > Petaurus breviceps. Next base: position 23,371,122 of record NW_027187380.1, on the reverse strand, counting down.
TTTTCCATCATGAGTCTTTTGGAATAGTCTTACATCCTTGCATAGCTGAAAAGAGCTACCCACAATGTGGCTATTACTATATACAATGTTCTCTTGGTTCTGTTCACTTCATTCAGCATCAGCTCATGTAAGTCTTTCCAGGTTTTCCTGAAAATGCCTGTTCATCATTTCTTATAGCACAATAGCATTCCATTACATTCATATACCACAACTTGTTCAGCCATTCCCCAATTGATGGGCATCCCCTCAATTTCCAATTTTTAGCCACCACAAAAAGAACTGCTATATTTTGTGTATTGTGGGTCCTTTTACCATCTTTAATGCTCTCTTTGGGATACAGACCTAGAAGTGATATTGCTCTATTAAAGAGTATGCACAGTTTTATAGCCCTTTGGGCACAGTTCCAAATTGCTCTCCAGAATGATTGGATCAGTTCACAACTCCACCAATGATGCATTAGTGTTCCAATTTTCCCACATCTTCTCCACCATTTATCATTTTCCTGTTTTGTCATGTTAAAGTCAGTCTGATAGATGTGATGTGGTAGCTGAGTTGTTTTGATCTTCATTTCTCTAATCAATAGTGATTTAGAGCATTTTTTCATATGACTGTAGATAGCTTTCATTTCTTCATTTGAAAACTGCCTATTCATATCAATTGACCATTTATCCATTGGGAAATGACTTGTATTCTTATAAATTTGACTCAGTCCTCTATATATTTTAGAAATTAGGCCTTTATCAGAGACACTGGCTGTAAAGATTGTTTCCCAGCTTTCTTAAGCTTTTTCCACTTGTGACCTCTTCAGCTCTTCTTAAATTGTAGAGCACTGATACAGTTATTTACCATTTACATATTAATGATATACTAATAGATTATATACTACCATTTATATACTAATTTCTAGCACTTTTATTTGATCCTCACAATAACCCTGTGAGGCAGGTTTTATTTTTAAGGTGTACAATTGTACAACTTTAAGGTATACAAGATACTGTGGCCAAGAGAGGTTAAGTGACTTGCCCAAAGTCACATAGCCAGTAAGTTTCTGAGGCAGGATTTAAATGTGCTGTGTCACCTAGAGCCCCCAGAAATGTTACCCCAAGTTAAAGGTGGGTCAAAATCATTGATCAGGAACACCCTTAAGTATTTCCTTTTGAACACCTAACCAGAAGACACATTCGAGACATAGCTGATAAGAGTACTGGATTTGGAGTCAGGAAAACTTGAGTTTAAATCATGATGCACTCATTAACTAGCTGTGTGACCCTGGGCAAGACACTTAAGCTCTCTTAGCCTCAGTTTCCTCATCTGTTAAATAGGGATAATAACAGATCAAATGAGGTAATATACATAAAGTACTTTGCAATCTTAAAATGATATATAAAAGCTATTTTTATTATACATTTTCTGATTGAATTATATAACCAGAATTGGGTATAAACAAGGCCTATATATTTGTATGAGACTAGGTCTGCTCTAGGCCTTTTATATAAAAGGAAGAAACTATCTCAGAAGCTGGGAAAAAGAGATTCTGAGAATTTAGATTATAGGAGAGGGAACAAGCCTGGAACAAGAGAGGATTAGAAGGGGCAACTTAAAAATAATTGAGTTTAACACCTAACTAGCAAGAATAATTAGTTAGGAAAAGAAGTTATCCAAGGTGAACTGTTTCCTAGGCCTTAGTGGTTCCAGCCTTTCCAACAGCATTTGAGGGTGCATTTTATATTTGCTTGCCCTAGGTGCAAAAATTATTAAGTTAACATAAAAAAAAATTATTAGGGGCTATGTCATCCCTAGTACAGTATGGTCAGAACTTCCTTCTATATTCTCTTGATTATGCCATTCTTTTCCTCATATCAATCTACTTTTCTGCTGTTTCAAATGACAGAAATAGCCTAACAATTTCTTTTCTCCTCTAAAAGGACAAGATTTAGAGATCAAATACTTAATTACTTTGGTCCTGGCATTCAAAGACCTTCTACAATCGAACACAAGCCCACCTTTCTATCTTATATAATTGCCTCCATTCACTCTATGATCCAGCCAACTTGAACAGCTCTTTCCCTCTTAATATGTACTATGCTCTCATACCTTCATGCTTTTGATTTCTAATGCCCTCTTTCCCTATCTTCACCTATTGAACCCATACTCAAACCTCACCTCCTACTGGAAGCCTTCTCTGCCCTCTCTGGTTGGTAACAATCTTAACCCTCAGGACTCATGAAGTACTATGTTCTGTATGTTTCTAATGTTACATTTGTCATATAATATTGGCTATTATAGCTCTTATTTTGTGTTTTGTTTCTTCTAAATGACTAGAGGAAGAATTCACTTAAAAAATGTTTTTTGATCAGTAAAATCTATTTTCTTACTGTCCCACTCCAAATCCCTCCTCCCCCCATTCCAATTCAGAATGAAAGAAAAGCAAAACTCCTGTTACAAACATGTATAGTCAAGCAAAACAAATTTCCACATTGCTCATATCCAACACACACACACACACACACACACACATGCATACACTCACTCACTCACACTGGTGTCACATCTCATTCTGTACCTTGAGTCCTTCACCTTCCTATCAGGAGGTAACTAGTATGTTTCATCATTGGTCCTCTGGAATTGTGATTGGTCATTACACTGATCAGAGTTCCTAAGACTTCGAAGTTGTGTATCTTTACAGCATTGTTGTATAAACTATTCTATTAGTTCTATTCACTTCACTATGTATCAGTTTATACAAATCTTCCCTGGTTTCTCTGAAACCATTAGCTCCATCATTTCTTACATCACAATTACATTCCATCACATTTATATACCCCAATTTGTTCAGTCACTCCCAAATGATAGACAATCTCTCAGATACCAATTCTTGATTACATCAAAAAGGGCTAGAGATATTTTTGTAATTATCTAATTACTCTAACACTAATTAGAGTTTTCCCCCCCTTAGGACTAGCCTCTCATTTAATCTACCTTTCTTCTAGTCCCCCCTTCTTATCTCTCCCCTTTCCCTACTATGTCCTTGTTGAGTGAATCTATTTCTGTACCCAATTTTATATGTGAATTCTTCCCTCTTTTGACCAGTTCAAATGAGACTGTTTCCAGTGTTGCCTGCTTCCCCTACCCCTTTCTTTTGATTCGTTTAGATTTCTACTTGCACACATTGATTACGTGAGATAATTTTCCCTTTCTTTCCTTTCCCCTCCTAGTGTATTCCTCTTTCCTTCCAATACCATTCTTATTTTAAGACCATCAAAGTGTAATAGAACCATTCCTGGTCCTCTAATTAGACTTTCTCTGTGTCTAATCCAGCTTCCTCTAGGATCTCTGATGATGATAAGGTTTGAAGCGGAAACATGTATTATTTCCTCATATTAAAATGTAAGCCATTTATTCTTGGTTAGTCCCTTACAATTTTCATTCATGTTTACCTTTTTATGTTTTTCTTGACTCCTGTTTTTGCACTTCAAAGTTTCCACACAGCTCTAGTGTTTTTCTCAGGAATGCTTACAGGTCCTCTATGTTATTAAAATGTCATTTTTTTTCAGTTGTATAATTATACTCAGTTTTGTTGAGTGTCAAATGAAATCATATTTGTAAAGCACTTAGCATAGCAATTGACATAATAGATGCTATGTAAATTCTAGCTTTTGTTGTTAATATTATTATTGTTGGGTGAGGTATTCTTGGCTGAAAGCTTATATTCTTTGCTGTCTGGAATATCATATTTCAAGTTCTCCTTTATAGTAGTGGCTACTAAATTGTGTGTGATCCTGACTGTGACTTTTGTGTGTGGGGTGTTAAGTGTCTGAGGCTGGAACCAAACTTGGGACCTTCTGACTTCGGGGCCGTCGCTTTACTCACTGTGCCCCTAGCCTAAAGATTCTTTTTTTTTTTTTTAAATATTTTTAAGCAATCGGGGTTAAGTAACTTGCTCAAGGTTACACAGCCAGTTATTTCTGGGTGTGGTGCTGAGTGTCTGAGCCCGGGATTCAATCTCCAGGTCGTCCCAACATTGGAGCCGGTACTCTTACTCACTGAGCCACCTGGCCACCCCTAGCCTAAAGATTCTTAATCTCCCTTCCCAATGTATTTTCCAAGTCAGTTGATTTTGCTATGTGCTCTCTTACATTTTCTTCCATTTTTTCAGTCTTTTGACTTTATTTTAATATTTATTATTTTCTTCTGGAGTTTTCAGGGGGTTTGTTGCTTGGACAAGGTTTTGTACCTTTTGCGCTAAGTTGTTAAATCCTTTCTAATTCTTCCAGTTCTCTCATTTCTCATTTCTTCCTCATTTCATTTATTAAAAAAAATTACACATTCTTTTAAATTTTTGCTTCATCACTTCCAGATATTCTAGTTGAATTTGCTTTCTTATTTTAACGTAAAATATTTTATTAGGTCAATTAATAAGCTACTAGAGTTTGGCTCAGAGTGAACTCTTAGCTTGCACTTAAGTGCAATTTTGGGGGTGGTCATAAAAAACATTATGAAGGGACATCTCCATTTTCTTTATTCTCTATCAATGACTTTCATTTCAGTTTTGCCTGTTGTGGAACTTAAAGGAATCTCATCTACCCCCTTTGTTTGAAAGGCAGAGTAGTAAGAAGGCCTGCATTAGCTATGAGAGAGTATCATACTTCATTTTCCAGAACTTGGAAAATTTGAATTTGGGAATTTGAACTTGGGAAAATCACTGTATTGGGGAACCAAGTGCCTCCTAATTCACAAGCACATGCCATGTTAGTAATGATAATAAACAAGGATAACAACAAATAAAATAGCAAATAGAAAAAATCGTCCTAGACCAATATCTCACAATATCCCTTCGTCTCCCTGGCTTTGCAGAAATTTGGCTGCTCCTAGCTCCATTCAAGACTTGGCCTCATGGCCCACAATTATGACAAGACATTTTTGTTTGATAGCCTTGAGAAGTTTTACATTTTGCATCTGGAAAAAAAACCAGACAAACAAACAAATAAAAGAACATGGTTGTAGTAAAAAAAAAAAAAAAGTTACAGGGGGATATAGTGGAAAGAACATTCACTTTTTAATCAGAAGATGCAGGTTCAAATTCCACCTCTAACAAATTTTGAATTTGTGTTTTTCTTTGAGAATCTGCAGTCATTCTTTTCTGTTAGACTGTCTTGAGCATCCCTGTCACCATAATAGCTTTTCATTGTAGGATTTTGTTTGTTCATTCTTTCAGTTCATTTCCTGGCTTTAAATTTGATGTTAGTTAGCCTGGACTCTGTGTCCTTCTGGAGGGAAGTCTGGGCAGATCCCATTGCTGCTGTTTTGGGACACTGAAATATTGTGTTATTCCAGTATCTCAGGGACAGTTCAGGCTGAGGACCTGTAATCCTTCAGTGCTTCCAAAGTGTTCTTATCCAGGGCAGTCTGATCACTGTCCCTGATCTGGGTTCTGCAAGTTACTAACCTGCGTTTGGGTCTCTGCAACAGTGGACTGGGGTTGGACTAAAACACTGTCAGCCAGCTGTGAAGTTCTACAGGTTCAGAGTGAAATCACTGTAGGCTTCCCTTTGGTCTAGGATTGCTGCCTTGGTTATTCCCCTGAAAGCTTCTGAGTAGACTAAGAGCTGGAATTGAGACCCCATTCTTATCTACACAGCTGCTGCTTGCTTCCAGACTTGCCCCTCTCTCCTTGATATAAAAGGGGAAAGTATTTGAGAAAAGATAATTAGTTTTGTCTTAGCTATGTGGAGTTTGAGATGCCTATGGGACATCCAAGTTGAGATGCCCAAAAAGCAAAATGGAGTTCAGGAGAGACACTTGAGGTGGATATATAGATTTGGGAATCATCTACCTAGAGATTAGAATTGAAATAATGAGAGCTGATGAGATTATCAAACAAGAAAATGTAAGAGAAGAATGCCTGGGCTAGGGCCCTAGGAGACACTAACCTTTTGTGGGCATGATCTGAAGGAAGGTCCAATATATACCAGATAGTTTATGTGTTTTGAAGTTATTTTTAATGTAATTTCTCTTACTCTGGTTCTTTCCTGGTTTTTCTTAGCACTGTATAGAAATACTGAAGTTTTTTTGTGGATTTATTTTATATTCAGCTATTTTACTGAAGCTATTAATCATTTTAATTAGCTTCTTGGCTGATTCTCAGGAATTTTCTAAATGACTTATTATGGAGTTTGCAAATGTGGAGTAATTTCATCTCTTTGCCAATTCTTATACAGTACCTTAAATTTTATAGCTAGCATTAGTCAGTTAACAAGCTTTTATTAAGCACCTACTACATGCTAGACACTGTGCTAAGTGAAAGAGTTACAAAGAAAATAAAAAAAACTGTCCCAGCTCTCAGGAAGCAACATGCAAACAACTATATAGTACAAATAAAACATGTACAGGATAAATTGGAGAAAATAAACAGAAGTAAAACACTGGGATTAAGGAGTATTAAGAAGGATTTTTCATAGTAGATGGGATTTTAGCTGAAACTTGGAAGTGGAGGTGATAAAGAAGGTATGGGCAACAGCCAGTGAAAATGCCAGGAATTGGGAGGGGGGCCTTGTGCGACTAATGGCAAGGACACCGGATTGCAGAGTAAGAGTAGGTGCTGAGGGCAAGCTGTGAGACAGGATTTTCCATTTTATCCTAGAGACGAGAAGGAGACATTAGAGTTTATTGAATAGAGGAGTGATACGGTCAGACATGAGATTTAGGAAGTTTAGTTTGACAGATGAATAGAGGATGGACTTTAGGGGAGAGACTTGAGGACAGGAGACATGCAGCAAGCTAATGGAAAAGTCCAGGAGTGAGGTGATGAGAGTCTGCACCAAGATGGTGGCAGTATCAAAGTAAAGGAGGACGATATGAGAGATGCTCTAAAGGTAAAATCTACAGGATTTGGAAACAAGAACTATGTCAAGTAATAATAAGGAGAGGGGATATTCCCAGTGCATTTCTCATTAAATTCCTTAAGTTGTCTTAATTTTCCAATTTATTAACTTTCTTTTAGTATGGCATCCAAGAGAAACTGGAGAAAGCATTCGAAAAATCAGTCCATTGAGAATCGTAATTTGTGTTAATCAGTAAGCATTTATTAATTGCCTACTATGCGCCAATCGAAATGCTAAGTCCTGGGGATTCAAAGAAAGGCAAAAATAGTTCCTGCTCTCAAGCAGCACACAGGGAACATCGTGCAAACAGTAAGTACACACACAAACATATGCATAATATATGCATGCATATAATACATATGATAAATTGGAGATAATCAACGAAAGAAAGCGACTAGCAGTAGGCATGGAAAAGGTTTCTTGTAGAATGTGAGCAAAAAATTTAACCTACTCCCTTTTTGATTACCATTGGTGTTCAGATTTTGAGGCCTAAATTCTACCTTTTAACAGTTTTCAACTGAGCTTGCCCTTTCTTCCTAACCTCCCCCGACCCGCCCCCGTACGTTTTAACCAAACAAATGAGGGAAAGTAGAGCAACAGTATGCTGATTGTCCCCAATATACATAAAGAAGGTATTAGGTGAAACTAGAATTTTTTTTTTTTTACGTTGCTGGTTAATAGGTCGGTTACGCTCAGCTCTGCACATACCAGCTAAAAATCTAACCTTAGCAAAGATGCAAATTGTGATAGGGGGAGGGGTAGATGTAGGTGAAGAGAAGCATTCACGTCTACTTATTATGCAGTGCCCATTATCTACGATCACATACAGTTGGGGAGGGGGAATCTCTGCTTGGGAATGTCTATTTTGCTTTGCAAATGAGGTGTCAAAAAGATGCCCAAGTGACCCCCCCCCAAAAAAGCAGAGTGGGCGGGAGGATTTGAATTCGAAACAAAGCCCTATGCGGAACAGGCTTCATTGGAAACTCCTCCCCTTTTGCCACACACACACACACACACACACACACACACACACACACACACACACACACACACACACACACACACACACACACACCCACACCCACACACACACACACACACACACACACACACACACACACACACACACACACACACACACACACACACACACACACCCCCCCCTCTGCCCTGCTTTTGTCTACAATTCCTGGGTCCGCCAGG
>NW_027187380.1:23327268-23363028 GCF_028583685.1 Petaurus breviceps papuanus | reverse complement strand
ATAAGTGGCTGTTCAGGTCGAGACCTGGCCCTAACCCGTAGCCACACTGCTGTACTATATATACACTTGCGACCCCGAGAAAAAGCACAGCTAGGCGTTACGTGTTCTTCTAAGATCACTGAGCTCATTATTTCTTTTAGCACAGAACTTATTTGTGCCTAATGGTAGCCATGGGGTGGAGGGGAGGAAAAAAAATTTACATGATAACTTTTGTATTTAAAAGGAATAGCAAGTTGTACATAATATTTGCAGTTTCATGTGCAATCGTATTTTTATTATACTATACTATGGAAATGCTTGTTTTATCCCATAAATTAAAAATAAAGTAAATTTTAAACAAGAAAAGAGAAAGCACAGTGAGAGCCCCATCCATGCACTTTCAGAACAAGCCCTCCCCCATTACAAACTCGGCCTCATTGCTACTACCTCACTACAACCCATCCCACGGAAACCTAGTGCCTGATTACTTTTCTCTCAGCACACACCTCCTTATAAACCCAAAACCTTATTACTGTTTTTCTCAGCACACTACTCCACCCCATACAAGGCCAGAACCTTCTCTCTCTTTTCTCAAAACATTACCTCTTCCCTCCAAATCAATAAAAATCTAATGAGCCTCTTCAAAAGAGTGACCCTTACAGGTCAAAGAAAGCCCCATGGGCACCAGGGTGGTAAGCAGAGTTTCCCACTCCTAAAAGACTACAAAAGGTGCAGGTTACTTTACCCTGTTAGGTGATACCCTCCATCCTGCTTTCTAAAGCATCTTCTTGAATTTCCTGAACTGGTTTCTCCCAGTACTTGACCTAGATCTCAAACTGTGAGGACTGAATGAAACCTCCTGACCATCACACCCCTTAGTGTAGACACTACTGTTGATTACCAGTGCCTGCTTCTACTTGCAGAGCCAAACCTTATAAAATAAAAACCTCACTGGGATCATTCCTCCCTCAAGGTAAGCAAAACATCTCACAGTTTATTCTCTAGTAAAACTTGTATTTATGCCTAGTAATGTAGGAATTGGTATGATAGTAAAAGATTCTATGATTACTTAGTAATTCATTGCTAATAGACCTTAATATTTTTGCGGCAATTGCTGCTTCCTGAAGTCACTCAACGAACATCTATTAAGTGCCTACTATGTGCCAATCACTGTACTAAGTTTTTAGGATGCAGTTGGAATAATAATTGTCTTAAGTTTTTCTCCATTATGTGTAAATAAAATAACAAGTTTAGATAATTAGAAAATGTAGCAAAGAGATTAGCTAGGGCGAATATATTCAATTTGATCTTCCTTTGATGTGTAATGGAGGCAGCTCTTTTACGTGAGCAAAATCCCCCATCAGAAACTAGAACAGTTCTATCAAAATGAATCTAGTTTTAATTAGTCATCTAATGTGGATTGTCATTCTCCTTTTTTACAAGATTGGAGGGATGGTAGAATTTTAATAGCTGAGACATATCCTATTCACTAGTAGAATATAAATAGCCCAAAGTGACATCATTTCAGTTTTGCTTGTATAACCTGTGTTGCCATGGAGAGGAGAGATGCAATCCCAGAGCCCACCAGCTAGTAATGTCTGAGATGGCCTTGTGAAAATTTCTTGTAGGAAGAAGCTGGGGTAGAGGAAAAAAGAGTGCTGTTTCTAGGTATGGGACAGTTATCTCAAGACCATGTGGACACACAATGGAGTGTCCTGATACTTTGTGTTGTTATGCTGGTGCATGAACTAATCAAGTGTCCTCTCACAGGCAGTTTCCTTGTCCCGTGACTCCCAGTCGGAGAAGGAAGTAGCTCCTATTAACTGAGCCACTTCATGGACTTTATGCCTTACTTTCCTCCTAAGTAAAAGGGGTTTAAAGAAGAAAAAGTCTTCCTGCTGCAGCTAGCTGACTGGCACTGGCTACTGTTATACCCAATGAACTTTGCCCTTCCAATTTTTGCTCTGTTATTTCATTGCTATCATTTATTTGACCGCCAAGTGATAGAATGAATGGAGCACTGGACTTGGAGTCAGTAAAGTCTGAGTTCAAATTCCATCTCAGTCAATTACTAGCTATGTGACTTAAGGCAAGTCACTTAATCACTGTTTGCCTCAGTTTTTTCAGCTGTACAATAGGGATAGTCATAGCACCTACCCAACTGGGGTGTTGTAAGGCTCAAATGAGATGTTTCTAAAGTGCTTAGCACAGTGCTTGGCACATAGTGGGTACTATATAAAGGTTTGCTATCATTTAATTTAATATTTTAATATTATTTAATTTAACATGACTATTTAATTATCTATCTCTATCTCTTGTTATTGTGTGTTGTTCAGTTGTGTCTGACTCCTGACCCCAGACAAACTCTGAAACATCCTTGGCAAGACAACAAATAAACTTTACTGGAACTAGAGTAGCATTGTAGATGAAAACATTGCCCATAATTTCCTGGATATAACATTGACCCCTAAAAATTAGGGAACAATGTTTTATAGTGATGCTTCCAGGTTGAATACTTCCAAGCTATGTGGAATGAAAAACTCTCAAATTATAAAGATTTGTCAGAAAAAAATTAGGGCAGTTAGGTGGTGCAGTGGACAGCATGCAGGGCCTGGAAGACTTGTCTTCCAGAGTTCAAATCTTTTCTTAGAAACTTCCTAACTGTGTGACCCTAGGCAAGTCACTTAACTGTTGGCCGGTTTCCTCATCTGTAAAAGTGAGCTGGAGAAGGAAATGGCAAACTACTCTGGTATATTTGCCAAGAAAATTCCAAATGGGGTCATGAAGAGCCTAAAAAGACTGAACCACAGCAACAACTAAAGGTCTAAGAACACTGAAAAACAATGAAGGGGGCCAGATAATTGAGGGGCTTTGAATGCTAAACAGAATTTTACATGTGATCCTGAAGGTGATATGGAATCATTGGAGTTTATTGAGTAGGTAGGTGTCATGGTCTGACCTATACTTTAGGAAAATTAATATAACAGCAGATTCTAGAATAGGCTGGAATGGGAAGAGACTAGTATTCCAGGCATGAGGTGATGAGGACCTGTACCAGAGTGGTGGCATTGTCTAAATAGCAAAGACATTTTGAAGGTGGAATTGACAGAACTTGGCAACAGATTGTAGTGGGTAGTGAATGAGAATAAAGAATTTAGGGTGACACTGAAATCTAGGGGATCACAACATATTGCAGGAACTTTGGGATTATAGTCCTAGCTCCAGAAGAGATTAAATAGAACGATTAATAACCTGAAGTAGATCAAAAGCTACTAGACTAGTGTGAGCAAGGGCCTGGAGTTAGGGCCTGGTAAAAGAGGTGGTCCATTACAAAATATTCTATGTGGTTCCCTTTTGGAATTCTTGGTTGACTGATCCTTACATGAGATTCTCCTCCTTTCTAACATAAATTCCAAATTACCCGAGAGTAAGGATTTTCAGGAGAGGACTTGCCAACACCCCAACTGTCTATACTACACTCATTATTGATCACTATTGAGTCAATTTGAAGTAATAACTTATTATTCTTATGGCACCAATTAAGAATTTCTTGGTATCATTAACATTACCTAAGTTATAGAAGAAAATTAGATGTCATATTCTATTAGGATAAGGTGAATTTTAAAATAGGAATGTTTCTCTAGGAAATAATGCAGTTGAAGAATGTTGCACAGTATTATTGAGCTATGAAATAAAGTTCAGTTTTCTACCTTTAAGGCTTCATCCTGTAGGCCTGTGGACTGATATGGAAGTTAATTAGAAGTGAAGGAACCAAATAGTCATACTACCCAGCCATCTAATGGCATTTGGAAATATTTTTCTGCTTTCCATCTAAGTGAGGAAGAAATTAAATATGAATGAGATGGGAGGGTTGATTAAAATCTCCCATATATGTATGTTTTACATGTTTGACTGCGTGTGTTTTTCTGGCAGATGAAAACAATATACAGCATACTGACCAAGGCCTAGAGACAACCCTCATCTCAAAGACTCCAGAGCTTATATAAAACACCATGAGAACCTCCACCCTGGGGAAAAGAGTTTGATTCATGAAGCCTTCCAGCCAGTCAGGATTCTCTTTAGCTTATTTTGCTCCTTACATCCAGAACCCTTGCAAGACTTGGAGCAGTTTTAGTATGATCCCCATAGAAAGAACTCCACAAAGTTATGATACTTATATACAGATCATTAGTAGCATGTGTGTGTGTTTGTTTGTTTTGCTTTTTGTTCTTGAGTAATTAATTTATTGGTCCTCTGGTGCATTTTACCTTGTAGAGATGCCTATTGAATTCAGTCACATCTCTGTGACAGATATAGATATCAGCATTAAAGGTTTTGCATGTAACTGAACACTGATGAGCAGACAGAGCCAGTGTGTGTTGTGGTGTAGGGGACAGGGGGAAAAGCACTTTTTGAAACAGATGAACCTGTTGCTAGAGAAGTAGGAATAGTTTGGGGAAGTAGTTCAGTACTATTTTAATATAAGCATATTTTATTTAAGATTGTTAATTTATCCTACAAAAATGACAACCATCTGGGGCAAGGGAAGGGAGGGAAAGAAATTAGCTCTATAGGAGCAGAGCTGATCTAAAGGGGATGTGGAGTGGGAGGGAAGCCATGGCTACCTAGGGACAGTCTCATAAATGGCAGCTAATTTACCTTCTCATGAAATGTCCTTTGGCACTTCTGGCAGGACATTGAACTTGGTTTAGTTCAGCATGTCTTTTATGCTCACGTAATAGATATTTGGTATTTTAATGAACCTGTTATTTCATCATGTGAATGTTCCTTCCAGTGATATAAATTATACGTACACAGTCTTTGAAATTCTTCATGTCCTACCACAAATCCATCACAAGGGAGACCTCCTGATATTCTGGGGGCCTTTTTCTAAATCTTTTAATGTTGCTTGGATTTGATTGTCATTGTGTGATTGAAATTAGGATTATATAGTTATGCTTATAGAATTATTATTATAATGAAACTTCTTTATAATGATGATGCTTTTCATATTGACTTTTGAAAATTAATATTTTAATCTTTATTTTGAAATTCATAAGCATAATTCCTAAGCAACAAACATTAGATAAGAATACTCTGAAAATTCATAGTTAGTATTGTTTCTAGTTTTAGTAATAATATTTCATAGAATGTGATGCAATATTGTTGATTTTAACAGTCTTCAAATTTACTAATTTTTTTTCTCCTGATACTGTAGGTTCTTTGGATGATTCTAAGGTTAGCCCTGAAAAATTTTAAAGAGCTAAAGGGCTACTGTGAGACATTTTATTATGATCTAAAAGTAAATATTCTGAGGACTATTGCTGTTGCTATAACTGGATTTTCATTAAAATCAATGAGCGTATACATAATCTACAGCTAGCTTTATGCAGATATTGAAGGAAAACCTTTGGGGACTGCCTTGCTACTGCTTTGCTGTTTTGTGAGACACAATAAAATGGAGAAGATGAAATATATTTTATTTTTTGGATTAATAAGCATTTGAAAATGTTTAAGTTTGTGATTTTAAGTAGAAAAATGTTTCAGGATGGGATTAGATATTATCATAACTGCATTTAAATTAAGCACAGTACATTCAGGAAAACATTATTTGTTCAGTCTAATAATATTTATGATATGAATCATATAATACAGTATTTGGATTTACTAATATCTAACCTGAAATCAGTGAATTTTTTTTCTTGCACACATATTATCATCTTATTATTTATTTTTGAACTGAGCAAAATATATGAATAAATATGGCATGATACACTTATTTCAAATGGCCCATTATTTAATTAGTGTAAATATTGCCTAGATCAATGCAGATGGCATTCCCTCCAAACATTAGGAGGCAATCTCTCCAAAGATAGAGAGACAAGAGATGGACAGGTTAAGTCACTTCCCTTTGGTTGTACAACTGGTAATGTTGAGAAAATTATAGTAAGGTTGAAGAAAAATAGTTCTCAGTTGTGGTGATTTAATCTGTGGCCAGAGATCCCCAATGTCTGAATTTCTGAGAGTTGAGTCTACTACTACAAAAATCCACAGCTCTTTTGCATGTTATGTCTCCACCTAGAGGTTGTTTTGGGTAAAGCCCTACAATTGGCTCTTCTGGGTCTTTGACTTGACAAATGAATAATGAAACAGAGATGTACAGGTCTTTGACTTAATAACAAGTGAGTCATGAAACAGAGAGATGTAGGCTTGTCAACAGTATTTGCTGTTGTCATGGATGATGTTTAGTGTAATGTACAAATGGAAGAAGAATTCTGGGTAAAAAGTGAAGAAATACAGTCATTCCAATTCCCTCATTTTATAGGTGAGAAAGCAGGCCCAGAGAGATAAATGGATTTATAGTCACAATAATAAGTGATAGCACTAGGATTTGAACTTAGATCTCTGACTTCAAATTTGATGTGCTTTCTGCTGTATTACAGTGCTGTAAAATATGATCATATAACACATATATATATACACACACACATAAGGTATATGCAAAATTATATTGTTGTTCAGCCATTTCAGTCATGTCCAACTCTTCATGACCCCTTTGTACAGTTTTCTTGGCAAAGATATTAGAATAGTTTGCCATTTATTTCTCCAACTCATTTTACTGATAAGAAAATGGAGGCAAACAAGGTTAAGTGACTTGCTCAGGATCATACAGCTACTAAGTGCCTGAAGTTAGATTTGAACTCAGGAAGATGAGTCTTCCTGACTCCAGGTCCCACACTATCCACTGTGCTAACTGCCTGTAAGATTATTTATATTATATATAGCCTACATACAATCTTTGTTTCCAAAAAGGAACCTCCTGAAAGTACTTAAAAAGGAGGGAACAAGTCCAGAGATGTCTCATGTAGAGTATGCATAACAATGATAGATTTTTGCTCTAAGGGATCTTGGATTTTTTTTTTGAATGAACTTTGTAGATATAATCTGTTTCACATTTTGCAGGAGCCTTTTTCAATTGTATAAATATGCTGAGAATATTTAGAATATTTTACCTTAGAAGGATAAAATAAACCTCTTCAAACTTTATCAATTTAAATAATGATGTATGTGTACCTATGTGTGTGTGTGTGTGCATGTTGTGAGCCCCCATCACCTTAGAAAGACCTAAAATCTGAACTGGCTAATCAGGAGAAAGACATTTTTGGTCCACTCTGAGCTTAACCTACTATAATGCCTTGCATGATTTGAAGTAACAGACATACTTTGCTTTGCTCTCTGAGTGAACCCAAAATGCCCCTTCCTATGTCAGCAACTACAAGGCCAGATGAAACTGATCAGGAGCATTCTACTGTTTCTGACTATCCAGGGCAAGATTCCTTGAACTAGACACTATTTTGAATAATGGGACTGTTATGCTATGTTAAGAAACACAGATATTATGGATCTATAATTTCAATTGACACATTGACACTTCTCTTATTGTATTTGAAATTTATACTATTAAGAAATTCCTTTCGGGGTGGCTAGGTGGCACAGTAAATAGAGCACCAGCTCTGGAGTCAGGAGGACCTGAGTTCAAAACCAGCCTCAGGCGCTTAACACAAAAACTAGCTCTGTAACCTTGGGCGAGTCTTTTAACCCCAATTGCCCTACCTTCCCCCCTCCAAAAAGAAAAAAAAAAAGAAATTCCTTTCTTATATTATGGTTGCCACATATGGAGACTATAATTTTGGTTGACACAGAACACTAAGTCTGAAGAATGAGGGATGGCTGGTCTGGCTCCTTCCTAAAATTGGAGTTCCTGGAAGAGCTTCACAGGGGGAGAAGGGGACCATTGGAGCAAAGTGAAGAGACAGATGAGAAATGTGACAAAGTCAAGAGAATATTGGGGAATTACTTTTGTTCTAATGTATTTGAGTCAATTCCTTATAGATCTTGGATATCAGAACTTAAAAAAAAAAACTTCTTTTAAAGGTTTTTTCTTACTTTACTTCCTTTCTATTAACTTCATTGATTCTTTTTGCAGAAGCTTTTCAATTTTATGTCTAAATCAAAACTGTCAGTTTATCATCTGTGATCCTTTCTTTGCCTTGTTTAGTCAAGAATCCTTCCTCTACACACAGTTGTTAAAGGTATCTCCTTCCTTGGTCCTCTAATTTTTTATATGATCTTTTATATCTAGGTCATGTATTCATTTAGAACTTTTTTCTTTTTGTAGGGGGGGAAGGCAGGGCAATTGGGGTTAAGTGACTTGCCCAAGGTCACACAGCTAGTAAGTGTTGAATGTTTGAAGCTGGATTTGAATTCAGGTGCTCCTGACTTCAGGGCTGGTGCTCTATTCACTTCGCCACCTAGCCACCCCCCATTTAGAACTTTTTGTGATATATAGTATGAGTTGTTTGTCTAAATCTAATTTCTACCAGACTGCTTTAAAATTTTTCTAGCAGTATGTACGTATATATATATATGTATATATATAACATACATATATATTGACATATATTCATTTGAGTTTTTATCTTGTGTACCTAATGTTACCCTAATCAACTTTTCTATTTTTAACCCATACTCGTTTTGATGATTTTTTTTGTAGTATAGTTTTTTTTTTTAAGCAGTCGGGGTTAAGTAACTTGCTCAAGGTTACACAGCCAGTTATTTCTGGGTGTGGTGCTAAGTATATGAGCCCAGATTTAATACCCAGGTCATCCTGACACTGGAGCCGGTGCTCTTACTCTCTTACTTGCTGTGCTACCTGGCCGCCCCTGTAGTATAGTTTGCAAATTGTGAAATCCCTTTCCTTTCCATTTTTTTTTGTTTCCATTATTTCCCTTCACATTCTTGATCTTTTGTTCTTACAAATGAATTTTATTATTTGTTCTAACCCTGTAAAGTAATCCTTTGATACTTTGATATGGCACTGTAGAAGTAAACTAATTTAGGAAATATTGTTATTTTTATTATACTGGAATGGCCCAACCATGAGTGACTAATCTGTCTCCATTTATTTATGTCTGTTTTGGTCTCTAGAATTTGTGTTTTATCATTGTATTCATATATTTCTTGTATATATTTTGGTAGGTAGACTTCCAGATATTTTATATATCCTGTAGTTATTTTGAATGGAATTTTGCTTTCTATCTTGTCCTGTTGGTTTTTGTTGATAATATAAAGGATGATGATTTACTTGGATTTATTTTATATCTCACAGATTGGCAGAAAGTGTTGTCTCATGTAATTTTTAGTTGAATCTCTAGGATTCTCTAAGAAGACCATTGTATCATTTGAAAAACATGTTTTTGTTTCCTCTTTTCCTGTGCTTATTCCCTCAATTTATTTATCTTTTTTAGTAGGTGGCATTAGTGGTAACAATGGACATATTGGTTTTACTCCTCATGTTGTTGGAAAGAGCTTAGCCATTTCTTCATTACTATATAATGTAGCATGCACACATTGTTCTTGATTTTAGTTTGATACTACTTAGCATATTAAGGAAAAGTTCCTTTTTTCTTTGTGTTTTAAGCAGAAAAAGGTGATGAATTTTGTTAAAAGCTTTGTCGTCATGTGACGTTGTTACATAAAAATCGATGTGATTTTTATCTTTTTTTAAAATTAAAATGGTATTATGTTTATAATTTTCTTAACATTGAAACAAAACTGAATTCCTGTTATAAAGACAACCAAACTGGCCAGAATGTATAATCTTTTTAATATTTTGCTGTAACATCTTTGCTAATTTTATTGCAGCTGATATGTATTAGGGATATTGCTCTATAGTTTTATTTCTTTGCTTTGTCTCTCTCTAGTTTAGGTATCAATAATATATTGGCATCATAAAAGAAACTTAATACAAGCCCTTATTTTCTTATTTTTGAAAACAGTTTATTTAATATTGGAAATAATTGTTCTTTAAATGTTTCATAGAATTGACTCATAAATCCAACTGATCATTCTCCCCACCCCCGCCCTTGGTAGCTCATTTATTGCTTGTTCAATTTATTTTTCTAATATTGGCTTGCTTACATTTTGTATTTCTTTTTCTGTTAATTTGATGACTTTGTTTTTTCATAAATATTCATCCATTTCATTTATCAGTTTTATTGGCATATAATTATACAAAAGAGTTTCTTATAAATTCCTTTATTTCTTCTTCATTTGGAGTGAATTCTTTTTTATAACTTTTTGAGTTGACTTTTTAAAAAGCAGACCAACAAATGACCTATTTTATTATTTTTTCAAAAATATGACTGGTAGATTCTTTCTTTTTGCACTTTTTCCTGTCTGTAATAGACTTGATGAGTTTTCATTTATGATTTATTGAAGCATGATATCCAGTTCTTAAATTATCTCTCCTTGATCTGTTTTCCAAGTAAATTATTTTCATAGTAAATACTTTATTCTTTCTTCTATTTTTCAACATTTTAATTTTATTCTAATATTTCTTGTTTCATAGAGTCAGTGAATGTTATTTTGGTCCATTCTAAATTTTAAGGAATCAGTTACTTGGGTAAGGTTTACCACCTTCAGTTTTTAATTATTTATTCTCCTTCTATTTCTTCCAGAGATCTTATTTCACCTAGAAACTAATTTTTCTATCTTCTTTTTCTTCCATGTGCTTTAGGGGATGGTTGGAGAAGCCTTCATTACCTCATGCCTGCACTATTGCCAGTAGCCTGATCTTTGGTCTCCTCAAATCCCTCCCTACTCCAATCCATCCTCCCCAGATGTCAAATTGATTTTCCCCAAACACAGGTCTGACAACATTAGCATCCTATTCAGTCAACTCTAGGAACTCCCTATTACCTTCAGGATCAAATATAAAATCCTCTGACACTCAAAGCCTTTCATAACTTGTCCCCTTCCTACCTTTTCATTCTTTTTATACCTTCTCCCTTCTATACACTCTGCCATCCATTGACATTGGCCTCCTTGCTTTTCCTCACATATGATGCTGCATCTCCCAACTCTGTTTTCACTGGCTGTTCCCTGTACCTGGAATTCTCTCGCTCCTCATCTCCACCTTTTAGCTTCTCTGACTTTCTTCAAGTGTCAGAAATCCCATCTTTTGCAAGAAGCCTTTCCTAGTCCCCATTAATTCTTCCCCTCTGAGTCTATTGTCAATTTATCTTGTCTATATCTTATGTGATCATTTGCATGATGTATCTTCCTTTAGACTGTGAGCTCCTTGTGGTCAGGGATTGTTGTTTGACTTTCTTTATATTCCCAGTACTTAGGCATCAGTACCTAGCACATAGTGAGTATATAGTAGATAAATGCAGGTTGACTGATAAACAAGACACTACTATCTTACTTTGAGAGGGCAGCTATTTAGGTAGGAAGACTGCCAAGAAAGGATTAAGTCATTTTCATTTGGTGTTTATCAGCTTCCAGTAAAAATGATTATATAGGAACTTAGCTCTCAAATATGTACTTCAACAAATATCTAAAGAGAGGACCAGAATGATTAATGATCAAGAAATACAAAGAGAAAATATTGTTTTTTTTTAAAGAAAAGATAACCATAAGCTACAGGGAAAAGACTACCAGCATGAACCAGTAATGCTCCCTGGACATCAGAAGTCTGCAGCCCTCAGTATCAATAATGGGATGATGGACCTTCAGGGTGACTAGACACCAATAGCACTTGGATCACAGGTGTTGGGCCTGAAGTTAACATAATTCATACTGATGCCTCAGGGGCTTTGGAGGTTTGCAGCACTTTGGACTGAAGGGCTCCAGTGCTCCTGGAAGACTGAAACACTCTTAATCTAAAACTGAGTACAGACACACTATGGGAAATGGAAGTTAGTGACAGGAACGCAGGTAACTGTGGTCAGAGTCCAACAACCCATCCAAGAGTGTGGGAGGGGGAAGAGCCCAATTGGAACACAAAGTCTCAAATCACAAACCAAGGTCTGGAGATTTGAAGAAGACTTTAACTATTTTAAACAAATGTTAGGAGTCCAGAGATGTCCAAAAGACCAACCTCAAAAGAAGAGAGTAATTCCACAAAAACTACAAGTAGAATCTCAGAGGGGAAAAAAAATAATATAATCACAAAGACAAGAACATCTGGGAGAGGGAAGCTTAGAGGGAAATACAGAAAAGCATGAAAACTTTGAAAATAACATGTTGAATTTATTATATGCTTTTATTAAAAAACAAGCTGTCCATAATAGAGATTTATGGTTTCCTATATAATCTTTTTTAAAATTCTAATTTGTACAAAGAAATGATCTGCTTCTTTCTTTTATTTAGTATTTTACATGTAAAATTACATGTAAAGTATTTTAGTTACATGTAAAAACAATTTTTAACATTTGTTTTTAAAACTTTTGAGTTCCAAATTCTCTCCCTTCTCTCCTCATCTCCCCACCCCCCATTGAGAAGGTGTAATGCGAATGTAAATTTTAAAGATCTTCCCTGCCCCTAGGCTAAAGTGCAGCAGAAGCCTGGGGAGGGAGGCTTGTTTTTCAGTAGATACTTTTTGATTGGCCAGTGGGTCAATAAGGTTGTTACATTCTCTGAGCCAGGAGAAGGCTATATAAGCCCTGATGTGTAGCTTTGTTTTGGGACTCACTTTGAGAAGTGTTCTGTGATTTGATCTGAATTCTGGGAAGCCGTTGTTGAGAGTCCCCCGGCTTTGAAAAACCCAGAATGTGGAAACCCAGATGTTGACTGGGTATGGATGTAATGGTTGGACAGTTTGGAAATCTGTCTACTTGATGTTTCTGTCTTGATAATTATGCCTGTATACTTTGAGGTTCAGGGTGCTGACCTTTTCTCCTGAACAAGGTAAATGATATATGTCTGACTGATTAAAGTAAGCTTGTTAACCCATTTTGAGTTGCTTTCCTTTAGCAAAGCAGATCCAAGAACCTGTGGTGGCGGCAAACCCTGAGGACGCTTGGGGTGCTTGCTGCTACAGAAGGCAAGCAATTCATTATAGGTTATACATATGTAGTCATGCAAAATAAAATACCCATGTTATGAAAGGACAGACCAAAAAAATTCAAGAAAAATAAAGGTAAAAGAAAGTAAGCTTGAATCTGAATTCAGACACCATCAGTTCTTTCTCTGGGTATGGATAGCATTTTTCATCATAAATTCTTTTTCTTTTCTTTTTTTTGTGTTCATCTAATTAAAACAAATTTTAAAAGAAATGAAGTTGATAAAAAGCAAACTAAAATTAAAATGGGCAACCACACGTTCAGAATCACTGGGATAGGGCAGGTGTGATGGGTAGAAGCACATTAATCAGTGAGGAATAGGGGCGGCTAGGTGGCACAGTGAATTGAGCACCTGCCCTGGAGTCAGGAGAACCTGAGTTCAAATCCAGGCTCAGACACTCAACACAAAAACTAGCCATGTGACCTTGGGCAAGTCACTTAACCCCAAATGCCCTCCAAAAAGAAAAAAAAAAGAGGAATGAATTTAGGTAAATTATCATTATCCATAGAGGTTTATCCCAGGTGGGATTGTCTCAGGATATCCAGTAGCTGTGTGTGGTTGGAAAGTTTGGAAGGTTTTAGGAGGATGTATCAGGTGCATAGAGGTAAGACAAGCCTTGTGAAGCTATAGGTGACTAGAGAGGGGCCTCAAGGCAGGCCCTATGTAATGAAATGCCAAGGAAAGGCAACTTCCCAAGGTTCAGAATACCAGCATAGGTGCTCTCCATTTTATTCAGTGACAAACCAAGAACAGAGAAGGTCAAAACATGACATCATTCAAAATACAGCATTTACTAAGTGTGATTAAATAATCTCCAAGTACTACCCCACCCCAGGACCTTCCAATCATTCAATCAATTACAAAGTCGCTGTTCTAAATACTTCTCCACCCCTAGGCTATACCTTAATTAAGTCCACCACAAAGCCCCTCTTCTCAAATGGAGATTAGTTTCCAAACATAAGGTCAAAAGTTCCCCACCCCTGGATCACAATTGAATCTACCCCAGAGTTACATCAAGTTTAAACACAGCACTTAATACCCAAATGGAGGTCTTTTCTTCATCTTGACACAAGGCAAGTTCTCAGCAATCTTAGTTCCTGGGGAGACAAGGCTTAGCAAGGCCATAAGATACATTGCCAATCCCTTCATGAATTTATCCTCTGTCTGTAGAACAGTCCTAGAACCCCTGAACACATTAGCAAAGCCCTCTCCCAGGATTTCTGTAAACATACAACAAGAAAATCCTTCTTCAGGGCTTCTGAACCAACAGAAAGGCTCCCAGACCCCTGCAACAACAGCACTGTCCTTCACCAGTGGACAGTATTCACTCTGTCTGCAGGACAGTCTCCAGACCCCTGCAACAACAGCACTGTCCTTCACCAGTGGACAGTATTCACTCTTTGCCTGCAGGACAGTCTCAGGGCTTCTTAGTGAACAGCCAGGTTCCAGGACTTCTTCAACAAAAGGACTGTCTTTCACCAGTGGACAAATCTGGCAAAATAACATCAAAACAGACAGACAAAGTACCAGCAAAACAGCCATGTCTCCTCAGTCCTTGGCAGCTCAGGGGGCAGGTCTCAAAAGTCCAGGGCAATTCAAAGCGGCCACCAGCAATTCTCTTAGTCTCTCTCTCTCTCCACGAGGTGCTGCTTCCAAAAAAGATCTTCCGCCTCTCTCTTGTCTCTCCAAATCTATGTCACCAGCTCCTCCCAGTTCAGGACTTTCTTTTCACATCAACAAGTCCATCCCACAGGTGGGATTAACAAGCTCTGGGTTTTAACACAATCAGTTTGAAAACCAAGCCAATACAGGGGAATCTTTAATTGCCATTACTATCACACCCTATTAGGCAGCAACTAAACATTCTGTCAATTTCCAACACTATATACTCTACTACAGATTTCACAAAGGTATTCCCTTGAACACAAGGGAAATAATTTAAATTACTGTCAAGGAGACTTGACTCAGGACTTTCTTCCTAATTTTACAGTGTGAGCTAGCTTTTTTTTTTTTGTCTTGAAGCTTTTTCCCAACCTATATTTTGGAATAGTATACTCCCTTCCCCTGAGAATTATGATGTTTGCATGAAATTTGTGTATTAATTATAGGCATATTGTATACTTAAAAGCAATAGGAAGTATTATTTCATGGTATATTTAGTCACTATATATTGTAGTATTAATGGTAAGTATATTGGGCATGAAAATAATTATAGCTTATGCCTTTAAGTTCCTTGCCAAGGATGAAGTGCTAGAGGAATTCTACAAAGAACCTTCATATTAAATAAATATACATTCTGATACTTGGTTACTTCAATGCAAATGTGGGAAAAGATGAGGATGGGAAGAAATATATGAGAAAGCATGGTTCACAAAGGAGGCATGGGAACAAAGTCATGTAGCTAAATAGAAACCCATGCCTTTCTGTATTTCTATACTTTCTTTGAGAAGAAAATTAGTATGTGATGACTGTGGCATGCCCAAAATAACAACATAAAGAATGAAATAGGTTATATTTGGACAGACAGGAAAATACTTGCTATTAGTGTGAGAGTCATTCGAGTCAACTGTCTTTGTATAGTAAGATCATTGATTTGTCAGAGGTAATAAAAAAATCAGTTTTTTAAAAGAAAGAAATAATGAAAAAATGTAGTATCCAATTAAAATAGCTTAACCCTGAACTATCTAAGCAGGAATTTGAAAATAAAAAATGGGAAATGGACAAGAGAAATGACATCAACACCAACTATAATAGTTTTATTCTGAAATCTAATCAATAAATTAATTGCCACGAAGAGACCAAAAGAACCCAGAAAGCACCTTAATAAGCAAATACTTGACTTACTTTGCAAACAGAAAGAGATGTCTGCCACAGGCCACACAATTAAAATACAAACTCATTTGTAATAACAGACAAAAGGATGATAGATGGGTACAAGCAATTTGTTTTACAAAAAAGAAAGACTTAATATAGAATGAGACATACATTTTTGGACATTGATACTGTGGGGATTTGTTTCGTTTAACTGTAGTTATTGATAGGATTTTGTTTTTTATTTATTAATTGAGGGGAATAGGAGGGAGAGAAATGTTTATTAATTGAAAAATAATTTTTTAAAAAGAAAGAATGGCAAATATCCAACTAAGCAAAGTCAGGCTGAGGGAATTTGAAGTTAAAATTGGAAAGTTACAAACAGAAGAAAAATTTTAAACATTTTCAAAAATTGTTATAACACACTGTTTTTTTCATCAGAGATAGAAAAATCACCATGCTTGGACCTAATGGCACAGTCCTAGATATGCTTATAGAGGAAAGAGAAATGAAAACTAAAAAGAATAAAGATAGGGGGAAATCCTATACTGGATCAGTAGATAGAAAGATAGAAGATCTGTGCTAGGGAGTGACAAAATTTTGAAGGCATTGAAGAACCAATATATAAAGTAACCAAAGGAGAGGAAGATATCAAAGGTATGGGAAAAACTAGGACTTATTTAAAAAAAAGAATTAGAACTGTGTAAGTAAGTGACCAAAAGAACACCAATGGCTATCAACCTACATGGTTACTCTCCCATCTATATAGAATCATCATGAGAATCATCTATATATTAATCAAGGGCATTCTTAGTGAGAGTATTAGAAAGGAACAAGCAGATTTTGTTAGTAATATTTAACGATGGACCATATTTTTACCATCTCACAATTACCTGGAAGATGTAGAGACTCTAAGATGTCATTATGCTTACTGTTTGTTGGTTACCCCTCTCCCCCCAAGAATTGATTTAGTAGAATAAATTGCCACCTTATATGGTCTTTTGCAAATAGGTATCATCCAGCCTTACATCAAAATCATTAAAAATTCCATGGAAGGGGGCAAGTAGGTGGTGCAGTGGCTAGAGTACCAGCCCTGAAGTCAGGAGGACCTGAGTTCAAATGTGACCTCTGACCAGACACATGACACTTACTAGCTGTGTGACCCTGGGCAAGTCACTTGCCTCACCCCCCAAAAAATTCCATGGAAGATATAATAACAGAAATTACTCTATTAATTGACACTGGTAGTGAATATCAAGAAATACAGTGAGATTACTCAAAAAAGATGTTCACCATTGTGATGTAGGAGATCCAGTATACAGACCAGGTCAAAGAGGAATTCCCTATGGATGATGAAGTTCTACAGATGCTCCTATTTACTAATGACATTGTGTTTATTGCATCAAGTCTCTAAATATTGTAGAATATGCCTGCACAACTTAGGGTCCACCAAAGGATTAAAAAAAATAAAAAATATGTAGGGTGTACTCTCCTGTTTGTCATGTGGCCCACAGCAATCATCATCAATCTAACCTATCTGCAGACCAAAGAAGTTTCGCCTATTTTAATTTTGACCCCTACCAAGCTGCCAAGTTGCGCTGGTCTGTCATACAACCTGCTAGAAGAGATCTGTAATCAGCAAAGGGAGTTTGGCCTGACCATTCACACAGGAAGGAACAAGAGGATGAAGAATGATCTAATTTCAAATACACACAGAAGCATATTATATATCTATCTATCTATATATAGATATATATATACACACACATATATACACATATATGTATGTTTATGTATATATCCACACATACACATATGGAATAGTATGAATGAACAGCAAGTTGGGCACAAAATTGAACACAAGGAGGAAAACTGATTTAAGGGAATTACAAAACCTCCTTTACTGACCACAAAATTCCCAGGAAGCAAATCGCCCATCTTTTCAATACTAACATTTTTCTTATGTTGCTATATGGCAGTGAAACAGAATGCATCTGCCTCCAAAGAATTTAAATAAATATCACATACAAAGTACTGAAGAATAGCAAGGTAATAGTGAGTAGACTGTAACATATAACTGAGGAAGAACTCCAAAGAACAGGAGTGAAAGATATCATCAAGACTTATATTCAAACACTAAGGAACTTCTGGGTACAAGGGACTGGTGCTTTGTACCCAGTCCCTTTTCCCTGAGAAATTCATCTCATCTGAGATTAGGCATGTTGTCTCAAATGAGTTCAATCCTTTGGGAACTTGGCTTCTAGGAAGAGAAGAGTTAGGCTCCCTTTTCTCACACTCTTCAGGTTATTAAAACCATACCCCAGCACTCTGGGAGGGTGGAGGTGTGGGTGGGAAGGGGATACTACTCCCTAATTACAGTACGATAAGAAGAGAAAATGGTTGGGTCATTTGACAAGAATAAGGGATAGCAAGTAGACAGCCAATATTTCCCTGGTATCCTTGGGCAGGAGAAAGTGAAGAATGATGGCACCTCATGGTGAATTCATGGGAGTACATATGTGAGAGTCACCTAGGCAGGTATGGTGGGTTCTTAACTTCATCAGTGAAAGAAACTTCAGAATTAATTTACATATACATCATGGAGATGAAAAAAAATTCCTCTTTATTTTAAACTTAAACTCAGTATTAGGGACAGCTAAGTAGTATAGTAGACATAGCCTGGAGTCAGAAGAACCTGAGTTCAAATGTAGTCTCAGATATTTACTATGTGAATGTGGGCAAGTCACTTAATTTTTGCTTATCTCAGTTTCCCCATATGTAAAATGGGGATAATAATAGCACCTACCTTCTAAGGTTGTTGTGAGGATCAAAATAGATAAATATTGTGAAATACTTAGCATAATATCTGGTATATCGTAAGTGCTATATAAATGTTAGGCAGCTAGGTAGTATAGTGGATAGAGTGCTAGGCCTAGAGTCAGGAAGACTCATCTTCCAGAGTTCAAATCTGACTTCAGACATGCACTGTGTGACCTTAGTGTAATGGGAATGTAAATTTAAAGATCTTCCCTGCCCCTAGGCTAAAGTGCACCTGGAGCCTGGGGTAGGAAGCTTGTTTTTCAGTAGATACTTCTTGATTGGCCAGTGAGTCAATAAGGTTGTTACATTCTCTGAGCCAGGAGAAGGGTATATAAACCCTGATTTGAGGCTTTGTTTTGGGGCTCACTTTGAGAAGTGTTCTGTGATTTGATATGGATTCTGGGAAGCCATTGTTGAGAGCCCCCCGGCTTTGAAAAACCCAGATGTTGATTTGGTATGGATGTAATGGCTGGACAGTTTGGAAAGCTGTCTACTTGATCTGTTTCTGTCTTGATAATTCTGCCTGTATACTTTGAAGTTCGGGGTGCTGACCTTTTTCCCCTGAACGAGGTAAACGATATATGTTTGACTGATTAAAGTAAGCTTGTTAACCCATTTTGAGTTGCTTTCCTTTATCAAAGCAGATCCAAGAACCTGTGTTGGCAGACACCCTGGGGATGCTGGGGTGCTTGCTGCTACACCTAGGCAAGTCACTTAGCCCTCTTTGCCTCACTTCCCTCACCTGGAGAAGGAAAGCAAACCATTCCAGTATCTTTGCCAAGGAAACCCCAAACAGGGTTGCAAAGAGACAGACACAACTGAACAAATATAAATGTTATTATTATTATCGTCAGACATCTACATAATTCCTTAGACTTGATTTGCAAATATTTACATTTAAATAAATGAATTGAAATTCCCCAAATGTCATTGTTTTTCAGTAAGTCTGTGTCTCAGGATTCTTTGCTGCTTGATTTCAATTACCTATGCTAGACACTGGGGGGTACAAAGCCCAAAAGAAAATACTCCCTGCCTACCAGAACCTTACGTTCTACTGGGGAGAAAATGTGTGTGTGTACAAAATATATAAGGTCTCTTTTTGTTGTGGGAGGAACTAACAGGTAGGGATTGAGGAAAGGCTCCATATGTGGTAGTGATGGGGTACCTGGGGTCTAGGTCAAACCAACTTGTAAAACCAGTCTGTGAAGTTGTAACTGCAACTTGTCCTTTCCCCACCCTAGAGCTCTGCCCCTTCTCCCTATCCCACACTCCACCTAGGCAACACCCTGTGACCCATTGTTCTTACTTAATCTCTTCATTTCTTCTGGGCCTGGCCCACACCCTCCTTTGTCCTTGTCTTTTGTCTCCTTCCTAGGACCTGGCCCAAATCTTATCTAAACTATCTATTCACATGCTCCTCTGGGTCAGCTCTGACCTTTGTCTATGCACTGAGGCCCCTCCCATCTGTTCAGCCCTGACAATGGCAGCCCTACCCTTTAAAGGTAAAAGCATGTACACCTCTCACTTGCAGGTCCTCTAAAGGACTCTTGCCCGCTTCTCATGGAAGTGTAACAATAAACTTCTACAACTCTCACTCCAATTAAGCCTGAGACCTTGAATTCTTTCCAGATGATATTGCAGGTTTTCTAGTCTTAGATAAGATCATAATCCCTGCTGAACCTATTGGGATCCCGTCCCCCATCAGTAGGAGTTAGTACTTGAACTGAGCTTTGAAGAATGTTAAGGATTCAAAAAGATTGAAATAAGGAAGAAGTTTATTCCAGGCATAGAGAAGGGCACATAAATACAAAAGCATGAAGGTAGGAAATAAAATGTTATGTATAAGGAGCAAGAAGAAGATCAGTTTGGTTGTATCATAGACATTATGAAGAGAAGTAATGTATAACAATCCTATAAAGGTAGTTTGGAGCCAACCTTTTAAACATCAAATGGAGAAATTTGTATTTGATCTTAGAAGCAACAGGGAACCACTGGGGTTTATTGACTAGAAGAGTGACATAGTCAGATCTATGCTTTAGGAATATTACTTTGGAACCTATGTGTAAGATGAGTTGGAGAGGGAAAAGTCTTGAGGCAGAAATGCCATGGTTCTTTTCTGGTTCTTTTTGTGCCTGTCATTATTGAATAAATATCTTTTGATTTTTAATATTCCGCATATGTATTGCTCTTAACTGCATTATGATAGTGTGTTGAAATTGTATCTTATTTTGGTCCCCCATCCCCATCCACCCAAGTCTATATAGTAAGTAAATTTATAAGTAGCCAGGAAATAAGACTGCAAAAGGAAAACTGGAAGTCTTGTATTGATGGGGGAGGGGATCCAATAGGTTTACCAGGAATTCTGATCTTATCTAAGAGCAATATATGATGAATCAGTAGAAGCCATCTAGGTGTTTCTGTCAGAGCCTTTTGGTCCTATCTTATGTAAATTGCAGACAAATTCCAGACCTCCACTTTTCCAGACCAGCAGATCATCAAAACGGTGCTGATAACTTTGAGATATACCTCTGATGTTTTACGATAACTTTGAGGTGATTTGGATGTGTTAATGAACTAATCCCAAGGTGACACAGATAGGAGTTGGTCTGTTTCCCAAAAAATCCCTATAAAAATAAAACCTCAGACTTCTTCCCCCCAACCCTATTCATCAATCTCCTTTGGGTGGAGGCTGCCTGGTGCTCCCAACTCTAATTCATAGTTATGCAAATGATCTTTTCTGCCTCTCATCCTCTTCCTGACTTCCTTCACCAACCCATTCCCTATCCTCACACCATTGCCTATATCTCTGTGCCTCTTTTGCTGCTTGTGTGTGCTTTTATGGGCTTTTTTGCCCCCATGCCCTCTGTGTTTTGCTGCCCTGTTTTTGTTGCCCTGTTCCCACTGCCAATTGTAGTCTTTCCCAGTAAGTAACTAAAGAATCAGGCATGCCTGCTCCTATTTCATAATTTTATAAGCTAATTATCAATTCAAATAGGATTACTGTATATAATAGCATTACTATACATAAATTGATCTAACCATGAGTTTCTTGCCAGATATTTAGGTTGCTTCCAGCTTTGTTGTATATATTGTGCTGCTACAAAAATATTTGAACAATTAAGGTTTTTGTTTGTTTTTTATAATACTGTCAGGAGATATTTCCAACAGTGGAATTGTTGGGCATAGCTATTTTTATAATTTTCTACCTTTTATGACTAACTACCAGGTTGCTTTTCAAAGATTTTACTAGTTTACATTTCTACTAGCAATGAATTAAACTGATTTTTCTTCATCACTGTTGATTTATTTCCTTCCTTCATTACTTAAAAGAATCTGTGATTTCACTTATTGCTGTATTATAAATTACAACTTCTTTATGCTTTAGTGAGTTCCTAGGTCCAAAAGAATTCGTTACCTGATTGCCAGTTTTCTGATGGTAAACCTTTTCTGACATAATTAGGCTGGTAGTCAAGAGGCAATCCTTTTTCAGGCCCACACTTGAAGTCTTTCTAGGTTGATAAGACTCACCAAAGTCTGGCATTGCCTTCAGTAACTTAATTCCCCTCCATGCCATCATTAGACATTGGAATAAGATTTTAGTGCAGGAGTTTGTCTTAGGTATTAAAAAAAATTACTATCTTTTGCTTTCATATCACTTAAGTCTCCCCGTGTACCCCTTTCTCTACTTTCTCCCAGAGAACCATTTCATATAACGGTCCTTTAAAACAACAACAACGAGAGGAAGAAGAAAAGGAAAAAATAGCAAAAGAAATCAATATATCAAAAAATTTAAAATATATGTGTTACTGCATAGCCATGAGCTTCCCACCTCTGCAAAGGAGTAGGAGGAATATATTCTCGTGTCTCTTTCTTGGGGCCATGTAGCTATAGTTTCTTCCCATCTATGTTTTGTAGTATTGTGTATATTGTCTTCTTGGCTCTGCTTACCTCACTTTGAATCAGTTCATATAAGTCTTTTCATGCTTATCTATTTATTACATTCATCATTTCTTACAACACAACCAATCAGTCAATAAGCATTTAAGAACCCACTAAATCCTGGGGACACAAAGAAGGAAAAAAAATAATCCCTTTTCTCAAGGACTTTGCAGTCTAATGGTAGAGATAGTGAGCAAATAACTATGTACAAACAAGGTAAATACAGGGTAAATAGTAGATAATCTCAGAGGGAAGGCACTAAGATCAATGAATATATATCCCATTACATTCATATGCAGTAATATACCATTATATTCATGTACAACAATTTGCCTGCTTGATGAGTACCTACTTTGTTTTCAGTTCTTTGCTACCACAAAAAAGTGTTAGTGTAAATATTCCATGTATGAAAATTTTCTTTGTATCAATGTGCACCTCTGGGGTACAAATCTAAAGTTGCAATATCAGTTAAAGGGTATGAACATTTTAATCACTTTATTTACATAATTTCAAATTAATTCCCCAAATTTCCAGAATGTTTGTTGTGTTTGTCCTTCGTGGAGAGGACCGTGGCATCAGGGAAATGCTGACATGACTTAAAGTTGACTTTGATTTGAGTGAGGGAGGACCAGCCTCACTTTCTCCTCCAGAGCCATCTGGATCCAGTAACCTGGTATTCATCGGAATGACTGGGGATGCCCCAGGATGCAATGGGAGACCTTGGCCCTTTTAGGCTAAGGCCTTTTCAGGGATTCACTTAGAGTGAAGTAACACCCATTCAGTAGTTTAAAATAGTTGTACGAATTCATAGATCCATCAACAATGGTATTAGCATACCTATCTTCCCACAAGTCAACCAATATCAAGTCTTCCCCTCTTTTGTCATCTTTGCCAATTTGCTAGGTGTGAGAATTGTTTTGATTTGTATCTCTCTTATTATTATAGTGGAGCATTTTTTTCATATAATTGTATGAGGTGGAACCTCAGAATTGCTTTAATTTTTATTTCTTTAATTATTAGTGATTAGGAGCATTTTTCATATGACTGTAGACAGCCTTGGTTTCTTCTCTTTAGAACTGCCTGTTCAAATTGACTGTCAATTGGGGAATAACACTTACTCTAATAAATTTGCAATAGTTCATAATATATCTTAGAAATGAGACCTTTATCAGAGAAACTTCCTGCAAAGATTTTTCCCAGCTTTCCACTTAATCATAACTTTATTGGATTTGTTTTTGCAAGACCTCTTTAGTTTTATGAGTTCAAAATTATCTATTTTGTCTTCAGTAATCCTTTCTATTCCTTGTTTAGTCATGAACTTTTCATCTATACATAGATTTTATAGGCAATTTTTTCCCATGTTTCTTGAATTTTTATGTGACCTCACATGTCCATTGGATATTTGTAATTATTTATATGTGACCTCACATGTTCATTGGAGCGTACCTTGGCATATGGAGTGAAGTGTTGGCTAAATCTAATTTTTTCCACAGTGCTGTCCAAATTTCTTTATTTTTTAAGGAACATTTTGTAACTGAATCTATATAGATATTCAATGTGCTTTGGTAGAGTGGCCTCTAAATTGAGTTTATGGAAGGGTACCATATTTAGTGAAGAAAACCCTAGCTATAAAAAAGGCCACAGTAGGGCCGACAGGATAGGTAACAAGACATTTGTACAATATCTCTATCTTTTTTCCCTCTAATCTAGAAAGATAGACATTTAAAAATCAAAACAACTATTTAATTATTAAGAGGAAAAATTCTTATTTGTAGAGATTCTTACTTTTTTCCCTTAAATTATATTATCTATTGCAAATCCATCATTCGGCCAGAGGAGGTCACTTGTGATACATTTTAGAAATTTCTTTCATTCAGATTGGTGCTCTCCAATTAAAAAGGTTTTTTTTGGTGCGTGGTTGAGGTAAGAATGTACAAACCTTTTCTCAATGTTTTTGTTGTAGAAAAAATTCTGCAAAAATGCTTAGTTATATATTAAATTAAAAAGTATAGTTGAGTAAAGTCTTGTTACAAAGCAATATAGTACACTAATTTATTGTTGTTTGTTTATGTTTGACTCTTTGTAACCCTGTGGACTATACTGTCCATGCGATTTTCCTAGAAAAGATACTGGAGTGGTTTGTCAGTTTCTTCTCCAACAGATCAAGTCAAAGCGCTCTATCTACTGAGCCATCTAATTGCTTCCTAGATAGTGGTTAAGTGACTTAAGGTCATACAACTTGTAAGGGTCTGAAGCCAAATTTGAGCTCAGGTCTTCCTGATGCCAGGCCCAAAGCCCTATCCACTGAGACATTTAGCTGCCTCTCGATCAATGGGTCATATCATATCTCTTTCATATGGGGCATGTCTCTATCACATGAATCATAATCATATCCCTGCAGTTCTCGTTGTGACACAGAAAGCCTGAAACATGAGGACTATCTCTTTTCACAAACCTTATAAGGAGATTCTCCTATAACTTTTAAAAAGACTCCTGTGTCTAAAGTTCAGTGCTTAGCACAATTCTTGCCAGGTACTTAATAAATGTTAGGTGACTGACCTAGTATAACCTAGTATACAAAAACAGTTTGTTCAAGGTGTATCCTTAATATTTATTTGCCTTGTTTGGCTTTTGTAGAAAGGAAATGCCATTTGTGAATCTAATTCCATCCATGCTGCTTGTCAAATTTTAATTTCTACCATTACTCCAACAATAGTTTCAAGAATAATAAAATGTAATAGCATATTGCATTAAACATGTAGAACTCCATTTCCCCCCCAGTTACCTTAGCCAAGAAGAATATTGCTTAATATTATCCTAAAAATAATTTTCCTCTCTCATGAGGGGTAAGGGTGAGGATGCTCTTCCCCTGATATTGGCTTCCTGGCAGTTACTAGTTTTACAGCCTTTACTGGCATTTTGGATATAGGACAGAACAGCAATCCTGAGAGGTCCATATCCAGTCTTAACAACAACTTTGTAAGGTGAAGAAGTTCAGATCTTCTTTACACCATAGTAGCCATCTATGGTCAGGTTTGTTCTCTTTTGCTTACTCATTTTTATTTTGTTTCATTTAATTTTTAGTAGCTTATTACTGTAATCGTGTTTTAATCCCAAATTGTGGACAGTGGAGCCCCAGACTTTAGGTCCTTCTTACTTTTATTTTCTGAATTCTGTCAGTCACTTCTCTCCTCCCCTATGACACATCTTGGGTCCCCAGCCACACTGTCACAAAAATGCTCTTACTCCTTGCTGTCCTGCCCTCCCGGTGTGCATTAGCTCCTCCTCAATAACAGCCAGGGCTCACTCCTAGTCAGCACCACTGGGCCTGGTATCTAGAGATAGCAGAGGGTCCTTCACTCTTCCTCTACTCAACTGTCAGATGCCCATTCTGTTTCTTAGATAAAAGTTGGTGAGGTGCAAGCCTTTGAGGTCTAAATTGCTTCCAATCCAGCTGCCCCCAGAGCTTGTGTTTTATTGAGTCAGCAGAGTCAGGTGTTTGCACTTCTGACAAGCCAAACCTCAGCTCCTGGAGATCTTGTTTTTCCTGAGGTCCTCTCAAGTTATCTTAGAAAGACAACTTCTTTAGCCCCTTATTTTTGCTGCTCATTTTGAGGTGATGTTCTGTCTCTCTGTGGAGAAAATTTAGAGGGCCTGGAATTTTCTGACCTATTCCACCATCTTCTCATCTGGGTTCATACTCAGAGGAAGATAGTGAGGTTAAAAAAATTCGGTCCTATTTCAAAGAGCAATGTCAAATAGTCACAAGCCCAAAAAGAGTTGTTAGAAGAATTTTTAAAGTACTTCAAAAAAATAAGATGAAATAAGAGAGAACAAGGAAAAATTAGGAAAAAAAAATAAAAGCAATCTAAGAAAATCGAGAAAATTATGAAAAGAAAGTCAATGAATTGGAAGAAGAGATCCAAAATCTTAAGGAAGAAAATGACTCCTTGAAAACTAGAATTGTGCAAGGGGAAGCAAATGACATTATAAGACATCAAGAAGTAATAAAAACAAATCAAAAGAGTAAGAAACCTCTCATTAGAAAAAAAAAACTGATCTGAAGAACAAATTGAGGAGAAAATTTAATCACAGCTTTAGTGGATTTGTTTTTGCAAGACTTTTTTAGTTTTATGAGATCAAAATTATTTTATCTTCAGTAATCCTTTCTATTCCTTCTTTACTCATGAACTTTTCATCTATCCATAGATCTTATAGGTAATTTTGTCCCATGTTTCTCGAATTTGTTTATATGTGACCTCACATGTCCATTGGAGCCTACCTTGGCATATGGAATGAAGTGTTGGCTAAATCTAATTTTTTTCCATACTGTTGTCCAAATTTCTTTATTTATTTAAGGAATATTTTGTAATTGAATATTGATAACAATCATTGGGTTACCTGAAAATTATGATTAAAAAAAGAATCTTGATAAAATATTACAAGAAATTATTAAGGAAAATTGCTGTGAAGTTCTAGAACAAGAGGGTAAAGTAGAAATAGAAAAAAATCCACTGTTCATCACCAAAAGAGATACCAGGAGGAAAACTTAAAGAATACTATAGCCAAGTTTCAAAGATCCCAAGTTAAGGGAAAATATAAGTAACAAGAAAAAACAATTTAAACACTGTGGAGCTACAATCAGGATTTCACAAGACCTAGAAGCTTCTATACTAAAAGACTATGGGTGTTGGAACATTATATTTCAAAGAGCAAAAGAGCTGGGATTGTGACCAAAAATAACTTAACTAGCAAAGTTGAGTATAGTCCTCAATGAAAAAAAAGTTGAGTATAGTCCTCAATGCAAAAAAAAAACTGGATATTTAACCAACTCAAAGACTTTAGGTATTTGTGACAAGAAGACCAGAATTCAATATTTAAGATCCAGAAGAAATATAAGGAAAATATCAAAGACCAATCATAAGGTACTCATTAAGGTCAAATTGTTTACTTCTTATATATGAAAATGTTATCACTTCTTAAGACTATTATCATTACTTGGGTAGTTTTAAAGAAAGGCTGGGGCTGAGCTATTATGGGATAATTCTAAAAAAATAAAATTGGCTAAGAAAAGGTAAAAAGAAGCAATTATCTCATACAAATGAGGTGAGAAAAGAAGAATTGATGCAGATGAAGCATGTTGGGATGGAGGGCTGGTAATATGGAACCTTACTCTCACCTGATCTAGGTTAAAGAAAGAACAACATATAAATCCAAAAGGGTATAAAAGTCTTCTAAACTTCCCCTTCCAAAAAAAAAAAGGAAAAAAATAACAGGAAGAGGGGACAGGATAAGGAAGGGACTTTTAGAAGGGTATGTAGATTAAGATTTAAAGGCATCATTGAGTCAGATCACAACACAATAAAACTTATTTTTAAATAAAACCATTAAATTAATAAATAAAACTAGGAGTTGATTTTATGAAAAACCCAATAAAATAAATAAGCTATTGGTTAGTGATTTATAAAAAAGAGAGAAGAAAACCATATCATTTGTATTAAAAATGAAAAGGATGAATATACCACTAACAAAGATGAAATCAAAGCAATCATGAGTTATTTTGCCCAATTATAGGCCCATAAACGTAACAATTTAAGTGAAATGGAAGAATATTTACAAAAATATAAACTGCCTAGATTAGCAGAAGAGGAAATAGAATATTTAAATAGACCTGCTTTAGAAAAAGAAATTGAACAAGCCATAAATGAGCTTCCTAAGAAAAAAACACCAGGACCATATGGATTTACAAGTGAATTCTATCAAACATTTAAAGACCAACTAATTCCAATGTTAAATAAACTATTTGGAATCATGGCAAAGAAGGGTCTAAGCAAGATACTAAGACTTTTAAATTGAAGAAGAGTTGCTGACCTCCTTTTGTAGTGAGAATTTGCTCACTGGGAATTCCCTTCACCATTGGAATCACTAGTTTGAAATTATTGGTTTGTTCAGGACCAGAACAAAAAAAAAAAGCCTAACAGAATGACAAACAGAAGTCCATATAACAACTTACAGTTTTCTTGTAGACATGTCCAGGCATGGCTTCTTTGTACTTGGCCTTGCGAAATTTTTGGTTGTTTAAGTACTTTCCACCAAGGGGAAAAAATAAGCACTTCAATCTGATAGCACATTCTTTCTGAAGTGATTCATAGTCCTAATGATACCATGGCCAACTAGGATCATCTTTCATTGTCCCTGTCAGCTTTTGAGACACTCAATAGCTTGCCTGGGAGGAGGGTCTCTCCTTGCTTTTCAGTTTCAGGAGGGTCCCCACTACATGCTCTAGGTTCAGATATGGTGGTCACCCTCATCACATGCACCTGGGAGAGTGTCTTGTACCCAGGAAAATACTCTACTCTTATTTAAGGGCTGGCAAAGCACCGCACTCACTTTTCAGTTCTGTTTCTTATGCATCTGGGTGTGATAATTCAGATCATCCAATGCTATCACTCTCAACCTATCACTCTAGTAGTTCTTTATTGCCTCTGGGATAAAAAATGCCAATATCTATGTTTGACTTTCAAGACCCATCACAACCTGACTCCAGGCAAACCTCTTCAGGACTTACTGTATATTACTTCCTTTTGCACACTAAGACTCATCCAAACTTACCTGCTTGCTTTTCCTGTTTCATGGCATTCTATCACCATTCTCCATGATTTTGTACAGGCTGCTTTTCATAACTGAAATACAATCCCTCAGTACTTCTGCCTGGTAGAATTCATAGGTCCATTCAAAGTTTAGCTGACAGGCTATCTCTTACAGAAAGTATGCCCTGATTCCCTAAGTTTTAGTGTCCTTCCCTCAAAATTAAGACAGTTCTCCAAGCAGCAGCACCAGTGTAGCCATGCATCCGGTGGTCCTTGGCTCTAGGCACTGAAACTGCTTCTGTCTCAGAACTGTGCCGCCAAAGTCACTGAACTATGACTATGACCCAAGGATACCACTATTAGGCCTATATCCTAAAGAAATTAGAGAAAGAAAAAGAACCATATGTACAAAAAATATTTATAGCTTTTTGCTGTAGCACAAAAGAGAACAGAAGGAAAGAGCTAGCAGTGCAGCTTTGAAAGTAATATGTAGAATTGAAAATATGCTTTAAAATCAAACTGTACGTAATAGAGATTCATGTGTTCATGATAACCCTCTTTTTATTTTCTATTTTATATACAGAAACAAGGGAAACCTAGGAGGGTTTACATAAACCAATGAGAGTGAAGGGAGCAGAACCAGGAGAACAATTTTAACATTAAGTAAATGTCATGAAGGAAAACAACTATGAAAGTCTTAAGAACCATGATCTAAAAAACAAATTACAACTCTAGAATTCTGATTGTTATTCATACTCCCCATCTCTTGGCAGGGGAGGTGATGGATTAGAGGTGCAGAATGAGACATACATTTATTTCAGAAAAAAACCAATGTTTTGCTTGGGTGTATTTATTACAAGGGAGGACTTTATTTGGAGGGGGCTGGAGGGATAATGATAGTCATTTTTATTAAAATGAAGAAAAGAAATAAAAGTGTTAGTGAAACAAACAAAAAATACAGATGTAATCCAAAGGAAGTTTAGATGGGGTCACAGACAAGCAATATTTAAAATATTGAATTTAAAATTAAAAATATAAATTAAAATTAAATTTAATTAATTTAAATTAAAATTAAATTTAAAATTAAAATTTTAAAATATTGAATAAAATTTTTTTTAAAAATTTAAATATTTAAAATATTAAAATGTGAGGAAGAGAAATTGAACTTGTTTTGTTTGGTCCCTGAGCACAGAATGAAAGTAATGAGAAGTCATAATGAGGCTTAATGTCAGGAAAAACTTCTTTTTTTTTTTTTTGGAAGGCAATTGGGGTTAAGTGACCTGCCCAAAGTCACATGGCTAGTAAGTGTGTCAAGTGTCTGAGGCTGCATTTGAACTCAGGTCCTCCTGACTGCAGGGCCGGTGCTCTATTCACTGTGCCACCTAGCCACCCCAGGAAAAACTTCTTAACAATTGGAGATATCCAAAAGTGAAATGTTACGTCTCTGAAGTGGTGGGTTCCCTCTCATTGGAGTTCTTCAATCAGAGACTGAACACCTACTTGTTGGTCATGTGTAACAGCAACTGCCTTAGTCTTCACTGCCTGGAGGTCAAGTATGTGATATTCTACTCCACCCCCAAGGTTCTCTGGTAGCCTTAAGGCAGTTTGAGGGTACCTAGTCTCAGCCATTGGGTTTAGGCCTTACAGATGATGTTCTTCCCAATTTTAGGAGTCACCCGAACTCGTTTCATTTAACTACTTAACAGTCAGCTGAGATTTTACAAAGGAATATTTACTTCAAAAATATAGCAAGAACAAACACAAACATTCTCCCTCAATATCCCTCCTCAATATGAGATTCCTCCCTTTACCACCTCAGTCTTTGGGGAGAGGGAAGGAATTGGGCTCATAGTTTAGCTCAGTTCCTATATTGCACAGTCCCATCAAGTTCCAAATCCAAAGCACTCCTTGGCATGCTGGCTTCTCAGGACTTTTCTACTGTGCTGGCAGCAACATTCAGCCTGGAATCATGCCTTCAAGGTGACCATGGTTTTGGGTCCAGTAGAGATTCTATCACCTGCATCTAGAACTGAAAAGGACAAAGACAGAACAAACCAAACCACACCCTGATGTCTTTGAGCTATGGGACATGAAAGTGGAGAGGGAATGGTAACCCATACCCTCCCCAGCTCAGTTAGTGGCACCCATGTTCTAGGTGAACTTCTAAGAACTGCCAGAGAGAAAAAGAGACTGTCTCAGTCTGGAAATTTTAAAGACCTGGTTGTTGGCTGCTCCCACCCATGTGGCAGAGGAATGAAAAATGTCTTTTCCTCGAAGCAAGGTACCTCCATCCTAATGATCTGGGCAAATGCAGCAAAGCCCCCATTACAGATGTTGTGGTGAAGATTCTTTTCACACATGTTTTGATTAGATGGCTGTTAAAATTCCTTGTAATCATCCAATTCTGTGTCACTTAATCTCTAAGTGACTTTGGCAACTCTCTAGTAATCTACTAAATTGCATTGGTAGATGGCTTCCCACACTTTGGGTTCTCTATGCTGAAGAAATTATATATCCCTCTGCATTCCTAGGTCCTATATTTTAAATAGTAGTAGCCCTTTGAATTTGAAATCATGAAAGTTTTTCTGGTATCTCTTTCTATCATACTAACTTACCTATTACCATCGTTCCATTGTCTAAGTTTCCACTCTAAGTCATTATAAACTCTTCCTTCCATCACCCTTGGTATATTTAATAAAGTGCTGGACTTGGGAGTCAGGAAGACCTGAGTCTGAATCCTGCCTTAGATACCCTTTTTGCCTGTATGACCTTGGATATCACTTAATCTCTCAGTTCAATTTCCTATTTATAGGAAAATATAACATGGGGATAATAATGGCACCTACCTTTAGTGGTTTTTGTTTGTTTTTGAGGGGGAAAGGCAAGAAGATTGGGGTTAAGTGCCTTGCTTGGGCACTTATCTAGTCCCAAAGTGTCTGAGGTCACATTTGAACTCAGGAGGACTTCAGGGCCAGTGCTCTGGTGCTCTATTCACTGTGCCACCTAACTGCCTCTCGTTTATTTTGAAAACCTAGGTCTGCCTCTCCTACTCAAGAAGCTACAGTGTCTCTTGCCTCTAAGATAAAATATAAAATCCTCTGTGTGGCTTAAGGACCTTCACAGTCTACTCCAGTCTACCTCTCAAGTTGTATTGTACATTATTGTCCTCAGTCAAACTGTCCTCTCATTGTTCCTGATACAAAACATTCTGACTCCACACCTTTCTCCGTGCTTGGAATGAATTCCTTCCTTCCTCAATTGTCTCTAATATAATTTTTTGCTTCTTTCCGAACTTACCTCTGGGGCCACTAGTGATCCACCCACCTTCTAAATTACTGTTTTTCCCTTTTTGTATTCGTTTTGTGAGCCCCTCCCCTCCAAAGAAAAAGAATATAAGCTCCCTGCGTATTCCCAGTACCTAATTCCAGTGCCTAGCTTATATATATTATGAATTATGAATAAATGCCTGTTGAATGTATGTTGAATGAAATACCTTTTAAATAGAAATTCTCAGTGCTATGTAATTTTTCCCAATGGTCTTTGAAAATTTCATATGCACCCAAGCTTTTCATTATAGTCATCTTCTTATTGATTACACCACTTAGTTATCTGTGCTAGCCATTTTAGAAAGGAATGGTTTCCCATGGAAGTTAGTGGAAGGTTGCTGACTGGTATATCTGAAATAAGGAACTAAATGAATAGCAAGACCATGGAATAGTATTACATCTGTTATGGATTTTATTTCTTTAGGGAATAATAAACACTTAATTTGTGTGTGTTGCATTGGTCTTTTAAAAAAATTAATAACTTTTGTTTTTACATCACATATTTCAATCAATAAATCAATCAACAAACATTTATTAATCTTTTTGCTATACTAGTGGTTGGGGATGCAGAGACAAAAATGAAACAGCCTCTGCCCTCAGGGAGTTTACAATTCTACCTAGGGAGCCACTGTGCATATATGTAAAATTAATATATGGTATATACATACATATGTATGCTACTTTGTAGGGGACAGTAGGAACAGCTGAGGGGAAACTGAGAGAGGCCCACATAGGAGATGATGACATCAAACTAGGGTTCTGAGAGGTAGAGGCAAGGAAAGAATGTATTCCAGGTATGGGGTACAGCTGTGCAAAGACACAGGTTGGATTACGGAATTGCAGGTGTAAGGAATAACAACAAGGCTAGTTTGGATGGATTTTAGAGTATATGAAGGGGAATAATGTATAATAAGCCTAGAAAGGAAAATTGGAACCAGGTTTTAAATGCCAAAGATTTGTATTAGATCTAAGAGGTGATAGAGAGATTCTGGAGTTTATTGAACAAGAGAGTAACCTGGTCAGACCTGTCCATTTTAGTAATATCAGTTTGGCAGCTTTGTGAAAGACAGATTAGAGAAGGGAGACAAAGAGACCAATTAGGAGGCATTGAGGGGCCTGAGAGGATGGCCAGGCAAGAGGGAATGGGCATGAACTTGGATGGTGGTCTTGTGAGTGAGAAGAAGAGACAGACATGGAAAATTTGAAGTTCACATCTACAAGACACGATAATTGATTGGATAATGTGGGTCTAGGGAGAGTGAATCTGGGTGACTGGAAGGTGCCTCTGACAGAAATAAGTGAATTAAAAGAGAGGTAGATTTTAGAGGAAAGTTAACGAGTTCTGTTTTGCATGTGTTGAGTCTGAGATGCCTACATCTAGTTGGAAATGTCCAGTAAGCTGTTGATGATGGAGGACTGAAGACCAGGAGAAAGAACAGGACCGGTTATTTAGATCTGGGAGTAATTCCCATAGAGATTATAATATATATATTATA
The DNA here is from genome assembly GCF_028583685.1 of Petaurus breviceps papuanus. Lineage (NCBI taxonomy): Eukaryota > Metazoa > Chordata > Mammalia > Diprotodontia > Petauridae > Petaurus > Petaurus breviceps. The sequence continues at coordinate 23,329,158 of NW_027187380.1, read as the reverse complement.
TATAAATATATGTATTATATATAATAGAGATATATATCTCTATTATATATATGTTGTAGTCCTCAGAGGACCAATCTTGGAAGTAAGAAGACCCTTACCTCTAACACATATTAGCTATGTGACTATATATTATAGGGAGACAGCCAATTCCTATCAGTGGCAGGATAACTATGAGTTGCCCATACCAATAAAAGAACAAGTCTAGAACAAATGTGTGTTCTTTGCCTATATGTATATTATATAATATTCTTTGCCAAGTTAAGAAAAAAGATCAATCTAGGAAAAAGCAATTAATGTTCTACTGAAGTTAGTAAATCAATCATTGTTTCCTTTTCAACATTGAGACAAACATCACATAAGTGTTACTAAACCATTAATGACCATTATTTAATGACAGGTGGCTTTTATAATGTGTACCTGGGAAATCACAAGCAGTAATGTTTTCTTTACTTCTGGTCAAATACTTATTATCCAAGTTGCAATTGTGTTCCAATAGATTTGTGGATTGTTCTTAAATTTTGTGTTACCAGACTATTGTATTTATATTAGTTTTACCATATGCTTTTCCATTTACTTAAAAACAAAAACACATGCGCTTTGTGATGTGTTGATACAGGCTGAACAAAATTTTCTCTTCTTTTATAAAACAAGAGTTCTTAATCTGGGACCCATGTACTTGTTTTTCAAAAGAAAAGAGCTATAAAAATATCTATAAAATTTTATATATATCTGTTGTTGTTATTCAGTCCTGTCTGACTCTTTTCCAAGGATGGGGAACCTATGGCCTCAAGTTCACTTGTGACCCCTCTAGTCACAAGTAGTGTAGTCCTTTGACTGAATCCAAACTTCAAAGAACAAATCCCCTTAATAAAAGGATTTGTTCTGTAAAACCTGGACTCAGTCTACAAGCCACACCCAAGGACCTAGAAGGCCATATGTGGCCTTGAGGTCACAAGTTCCCCACCCCTGTTTTAGACCATACAGTCCATGTAGTTTTCTTGGCAAAGATACTAGAATGTTTTTCCATTTCCTTCTCTAGTGAATTAAGGCAGAGATTAAGTGACTTGCCCAGGATCACATACCGTGTTTCCCCGATAATAAGACCTACCCCGAAAATAAGCCCTCCCCTTACTGTGTAGGATTCCTCTAAAATAAGTCCTCCCCCGAAAATAAGCCCTATTGAGATTGCTACTGTAGTGAAGGTGATCCCCTGCGCTACACGCTACATTACGGTACCCTCTGTATGCCCCGTCCCCCCCCCCCCCGTGAAACGCACGCTGTGCTCCGAGCTGCATCCAATCAGAGCTGCAGCAGTGAGCGCATCATCCTGTTCTTCCCCAGTGATTTGCTTATTGAATAAAGGTACATTTTTTTGTTCACATTTACCTGTTTATTAAAATCGCTGTCAATGTTCATTAAAATAATCCCTCCCCCGAAAATAAGCCCTCTGGTGTTTTTCTGTCCAAAAAAAATAATAAGACAGTGTCTTATTATTGGGGAAACACAGTAGCTAAGAAGTGTCTGAGGTCACATTTGAATGCAGGTCTTTTTGACATCACTTAGCTCCCCAGATAGATAACTGCATTTCACTATAACTGATTTCATTGGTATTGGTATTTTATTTTGTAGGTATTGGTAGGTATTTTATTTTGTGCATTTAAAAACATTATCTGAGAAGGGTTCCCCAGACTCTCAAGCATTCATAATACAAAGAGTTATAAGAACCCCCAATATAAATTAAATTCACAACTTGGCCTCCATGTAAATAATTTCCCAAGTCATAGATTAGGCTGGGGTGCCTTACTTCATTGATAGGTTATATCTCTATCTCTATCTATCATCTATCTATCTATCTATCTATCTATCTATCTATCTATCTATCTATCTATC
>NW_027187380.1:23211968-23327258 GCF_028583685.1 Petaurus breviceps papuanus | reverse complement strand
ATCTATCTATCTATCTATCTATCTATCTATCTATCTATCTATCTATCATCTATCTATCTATAGATAACATGAGGCTTGTTCCTCTTTGTCCTGTCAGAACAAGATCCTTGTCCAGGGTTAGTAGAATGAAGTCTCCCCATGGAGCAGTTTAGGGGGCTCAGACCTGACTTCAAATCGCTCTCAGACACTTAATAACAGTGTGACAAGTCACTTAACTTGTTTCTTCCTGTTTCCTCCCCTATAAAATGCGGATAATAATAAGCCCTACTTCCCAGGGCTGTTGTAAGATCATACTTGTAAAGGGTTTTGCAAAACTTCAAGCCCTATATGACTGGTAGGATGAAATGTTAACATTTTAGTCCCCAAGTGAGTGTAGGTATAAGGCAGAAAACATTTGACGGGGCTTATCTTTGGATGCAGTGTGGCAATTTTATCAGTTGGCTGTCTGAAAGTGAAACTCCCAGGATTTGAATGCTTTTAAATGCAAATTGTGGCTATGAAAAGGGCTTGTCTAGACTTTCTCCCTGGAGAAGCCTGCTGAAAGTACAGCAGGCAGCTCCTGGACAACTATGTGTTTGGTCCTGCGTGCAGGGCCCCTCGGGGCTGGCTCTTACTGCGGAGTTTTTGGCATGATCAGTGGGTGTGCGCCTGCCTTGGAGAGGGCGTGTCTGTGTTTGTGAACTCATCTGAGCTGAGTGTCCTGCAGGCCCCAGGGCCTCAGTGCTGCTCCTGGGTCCGAGGCTGTGGCCTGTGGCTGTGGACTGGACTGCCTGGGAGAAGCTGGTCTCTGGCTCACTAGGCCTCCGGCAAGAAAGAGAAACATGGATGGGGTGGCCCACTGAACAGTAAGTGAAAAGAACTCTTTAGTGAAAGAATGCCTGCTCCTGGCCTTGAGTTAGGGCCTTTCCCCCCTTCCCCTCCCTCTTTTTTTTCTCCCTCCATCTCTCCCCTTTCACTCTTCCCCTCACCCTCTACCATCTCCTCTTCCTTCCCTACCCTCCCATAATTAGCTAGAACATTTTTTAAGCATTTAGTATATGCCAGGCACTGTATTTTCCACCCTGTCTTCTCTTGTTCATTTGAATAGGACTTAATTTAGACATTCACAATAACCCAGCTGTATGGGAAGAGATTATAACCATCTCATATGTACATATATACATATGTATATTCATACATACACATACATTCATACACATACATACTATGTACATATATACAATAAATACTACATATACACACAGTATACACTATGTATTATACATATACACACTATGACAGAGATAACCTTTATAGTATTAAATATAGATTTATTATAAAATAAATACTATATATATTTTTCAACATTGCAGTATAACTGATTTCCTTTGTATTCCTAAGTATTTTATTTTGTGCATTTAAAAATTTTCATAGGCTTTCACCAGGCTCTCAAAAGTGTCCATGATGAAAAAAGTTTTAAGAACCCCCATTATCAATTGTTGTTGTTCAGTCATGTCAGACTCTTTGTGACCTCATTTGGGGTTTCCTTAGCAGAGGTACTATAATGGTTTGACATTTCCTTCTCCAACTCATTTTACAAATGAGAAAACTGAGGCATACAGGATTAAGTGACTTGCCCTGGTCACACAGCTATTAAGTAAGTGTCTGAGGTCAGATTTGAACTCAGGAAAGTGAAATCTTCCTGACTCCAGGCTGGGCATTCTATCTGTGCTACCCAGCTGCCTGGTTATAAATTACATATATATTATACACACACACACAAAATAATTCAATAAATAAATAAATTTGATAGTTTAAAGGTTTATTTCTGCCAAAGTCTGTGTCCCATGTCTCCTGTGGTAGGGAAGGTTCTCAGGGTTCTGGGAATCTAGGTCAGTGGAGCATTAACTCCCTTCTGTGTGTTGTCTTTCTCCAATAGCATGTAAGCTCCCTTAAGGCAGGAACTGTCTGTCTATTGACTTGTATTTGTATTTCCAGAACACAGTGCCTGGCATGAGTAAGCACTTAACAAAGATTTGCTGTCTGTTGCCTGCCTACCTTTGTCTGGAAGAGACCTCAAGTACAGGCCTTCTACTGTACAGCAGAGTGTCTAGCAAATAATAGGTGCTTAATAAATGCTGGTTGTCTTGACTTGGCTATAGGCCTATTTTTGAAGGGCTAACCCAACCAAGTTTGGAAAGTTTCACTGTCTGGTGGGTTAACCACAGAGTAGCAATGAAATTTCTTTGGCTGCAGGGATATTTAAGGATTATCTACCTAAGGCATAGTTGAAATCTTCAATGGAGGGAGTACCCACATTGCCAAAATCTTGGGATCCTTAAGTTTTAGATTACTTAAGATTTTGCAAAATGCTTTTCTTACAGCCTTGGGGCATAATGCAGGTAAGTGACAGTATTGACACTCCCATTTCTTACATAAAGGAATTGATAGCTATAAAGTTATTTCTTAAGAAGGATATAGCTTATTAAAAAAATAAAAAGGTGGATCCCCCCCAAATTTATGATATATTGAATATAAACTGTAGAAATAAAATAACTTTTTAAGTGCTCTGCATTCAGTGATTCACAGTCTTAGAAACTGGAGTTTTTAACCTGAGTTTCAATGAACTTGTTTAAAAACTTTTTTTTGATAATTATTTCAATGTTTCCTTTGCATTACTTTATATTTTATTTTATGCATTTAAAAACAGTATTCAGAGGTGGGATTTATAGGCCTCAAGAAACTACTAAAGGAGTCCATGACAGAAAAAATGAAGAACCCCTGCTTTATAGCTTTGCTTTTGTTTCTTCTCTCCCTGACAAAAGAAATAAAGGGGTCCCATTTCCACTCCCTATTATCATTATAAATGTTGTTTTTCATTTTGCATAGCAGACTTTTCTAAACCAGAAAAACATATAAAGTAAGTTCTAGGCCCCTTGTTCCAGATGTATTATAGAAAGGGTTCTAGAGACTAAACTTTTCTCTTGTTTCTCATCTTCAAATGTTTCTAAGGATGATGAAAGATGATGGAGCAGGAAAAGTTTTTGTTACCACCCTGAAAAGAAACTCACCAAGAAGAAAACATTCCAATGTCCTTGTTAGCCATATATAAGATAAGAGAGGAAAAGTGGGTAGGATTGAAAGGATGGGACTTTTTCATTTTCAAATTTATATTTTAAAAATCAACATAACCTTTGAAGTCTTATTCACAAAAGCTGTCTCACTTATTTCTTTTAGGTTTAGCTGATGAGTTTTTATTTTCTTCCTGACAGATGACTTGTGTAATTAAAGCAATTTGACTTTGGTTAAATGAATATTTTGACCTGAATGGGAAATAAGGGAGGGAAGGGAATAAGTATTTATTAAAAGCCTACTATGTGCCAGGCACTGTGCTTTTTTTTTAAACAAATATATAATTTGATCCTCATAACTGCTATTATTATTCCCATTTTATAGTTGAGGAAACTGAGGCAAACAAAGGTTAACTGACTCACCCAAAGTCACACAGCTAGTAGGTGTCTTGGGACTGGATTTGAATTTAGGCTTTCCTAACTCCAGTCTCAGCCCTGTGCCACTAGCTATCTCTAGATGGGGTACTGAACCCTATTTAGTGTTCCCTAAGTAACCCTTTATGATTTGAAGCAGCAGCCCTGAACTCTCTTGAACAGATATGCTAAATCCATTCCAGGTTTTGCTTTTTTCCTCCCAGGTTTTACTTTTTAAAAGATAGGTATTGGTAAGAAATTAATACTTTTCAGGGTATTTGTTTAAAACCTGGGGGTTGTAATGTCTGTTTTTTTTTGGTTGATGGTTTGGTTTATGTTTGAGGTGCTTAAAAAGCTTGGATTAAATGATTATGAATTATATCCTTGTTTCTAACTTATCTTTTGAGAGGTTTCAAAAGTATTTGCTTGTGGGGCGGCCAGGTGGCTCAGCGAGTAAGAGCACTGGGCCCCAGCGATGGGATGACCTGGGGATCGAATCCGGGCTCAGATACTTAGCACCACACCCAGAAATAACTGGCCTTGTAACCTTGAGCAAGTTACTAAACCCCAATTACTTAAAAAAAAAAGTATTTGCTTGAAGATCTCTTAAACGATTGTGTCTGATACCAGAATTTGGCTGAAGCAGTTTTGCAATTTCAATCTTACTGGTCTTGTCACTCCCTCACCACTCCTCCAACAACAATAAAAACTTCTCTGATTTAAGTCTGAATGAGCATGTGACTATGAAACTGGAGGTTTTGCAAAGTTGGTGAATATATATATATATATATATATATATATATATATATATATTCATTTGAATTGGGTAGCCTCTTCCCCTTGTTCTGTTGAATTATTAAAAACATGAACGGGGCAGCCAGGTAGCACAGCGAGTAAGAGCACAGGCCCCAGGGACGAGATGACCTGGGGATCGAATCTGGGCTCAGATACTTAGCACCACACCCAGGAATAACTGGCCTTGTAACCTTGAGCAAGTTACTTAACCCCAATTGCTTTAAAAAAAATGAACGCTAGGGGGACCTAGCTTCCTTATTTTATACAACAATGGTTGGCCAAGCTGTTAGAACTCTATGTTAACTTTGTAGCAAAAAAAAAAAATTTTTTTTCAAATGCAAAATTGGAAATGTGGAAAGTTCTACATCCTGTATCTATTGTAAAGTCTTACTGGGAGTGATTATTTAAACTATTCATTTTATTTTTAGTCTTTAAAAAACAAAAACAAAAACCTGATGTCTTTCGTTTTTTTATCACATTCATTTACAAGTATATCCCCTCCCTACCCAGAAAGCTATCTCTTGTAACAAAAAATTAAAATAAAAGAAAATCAGTTCAACAAAACCAAACCACATTGCCTTTGTTTAATAGTATATTAATAGTATGTGCCACACCCATGGCTTCCAACTTCTGTAATGAAAGTACATTTTCTTCTTCAGGCTAACCTGGCTTATTATAATTGCACAGAAAAGTCCATTTTTTTTTTCTGATTTATGCCATTGTGGCCATTGTGTTTACTGTTTATCTGGTTCTGCTCACATCAATTATATCATTTGCTCTACATCAATTTATAAAGGTCTTCTCATGGTTCTATGAATTCTTTTTATTTGCTGTTTCTTATGTTGGTGTAATATTCTATATCATCCAGGTAAAACAATATATATAACCATTCCCTAGTCAATGGATACTTATTTTTATTTCTAGTTCTTTGCTACCAGAAAAAAAATGTCATTATGAATATTTCATTATATTGGGGTATCTTTGAAGGTCTTTGACTTTGGAGTGTATGTCTAAAAGTGAGAACTGAGTCAAGGTATGAACATTTTACTCACTTTTTATAAGTTTTAAAAATTATTTTATTTTTAGCTAAGAAACACTAATTTTTTCCCTCTCATTTCATTCATAAAGCATAATCCCAAATTGCTTATCTAAAATGTTTAGACCAATTCACAACTCTTTCATTGGTATATTTATGTGCCTATCCTTCCATTTGGCAGACAGGCGATATAGTGAATGAAGTGCTGGACCTGGAGTCAAAAGACTCCTCTTGGTGAGTTCATATCTAGTCACAGACACTTAATAGCTGTGTGACCCTGAGCAAGTCACTGAACCCTGTTTGCCTTAGTTTTTCAAATGTAAAATGAACTGGAGAAGGAAATGGCAAACCACTCCAGTGTCTTTGCCAAGAAAACCCCAAATAGGGTCACAAAGAGGTTATTTCAAGAATCATTTGTTCATATCCTTTGGCCTTTTAATTAGGGAACAGCTTTTGGTCTGATATATGTCTTAATTCCTCATATTATCTTAGATATTAAACCTTTATCAGATATATTTGGTGTAATAAGTTCCCTTTTATTTTAGCTCTGTTGATCCTGCAAAAAAAACCCCAAAACTAAAAACAAAACAAAACCCTTTACAATTTTACATAATTGAAATTTATTTTTTGTGATTCCCCTCTGTGACATACTTGGTTAAAAAAAAATCCTCTCCCTAGCCATAACTGTGAATGGTATTCATCTTCCTCCATTAAAAAAAAGTATAGTTATTTTAAAGTTAAGTATCCATGTCTATCATGTATTGTATATCATGTAAGATGCTGATCTACAACATTTTGGTAAACTACTTCTCAGTTTTCCCAGCAGTTCTTGTCAGATAGACAGTTCATCCCAAAGTTAAGCTGTTCTGCAACTGTTTTTTTTTTTTTATTAGTACCAAATAGTTTTGGTGATTACTGGTTTATGAAGTAACTTGAAGTCTGTAAGTTCTATTCTTCCTTCATTCCTACTTTTTTAATCTTGTGATCCTAAATACTTTACTTCTCCAAATTAAATTTATTAATATTCTTTCTAGCTCTTGAAAAGTACCCCCTTGGTAGTTTAATTGGCATAGTATTAAACTGAGTAGCATTATTACATTTAATTTATTGGTTTTACCTAACCATGAGCAAATAATTATTATAATTATTTGTCATTCTTTCTTTTTTTTTTTTTTTTTGAAGGCAATTGGGGTTGTGACTTGCCCAAAGTCACATGGCTAGTTTTTGTGTTAAGTGTCTGAGGCCAGATTTGAACTCAGGTCCTCCTGACTCCAGGGCCAGTGCTCTATTCACTGCACCACCTAAGTCATTATTTTTTAAAGGAATGTTTTATAATTGTATTCGTGTCTTGAATGTCTTGGTAATTAACTCCTGATTTTTAGCATTTTGAAATTATGTTGAACAGGATTTCCCTTTCTATTTTTTCCTCCTGGATTTTGTTATTGCTATAAATCACTAATGATTTTTATGTACTTATTCTGTGTCTTAATTCTCTGTTGAAACTATTAATGATACCAACTAGGCCTTGCTTATTCACATGGGTTTCCTAAGTAAGCCATAATTTTGTCTTCTTTGCTAATTTTTGTTAACTATTCTTTTGAAAGACATTGCTTATAAGCAATTGATAAACACTATTCACCCCATATTTATAACCACTCTCTGCCTAACTATTACTTGGTTTGGTAAAAACACTGCCTTAGTCAAAATAATGTTTTCAGGCAACACTAAGCTCAGATTTTTTCATCTCTGACCATTGTTTAAATAATACTGCAATTGGGTTTGGTTTGTTGTTCCATTGTTTCAGTTGTGTCAGAGTCTTCATGACCCCATTTGTAGTTTTCTTGGCAAAGATAATACTAGCCATTGCCTTTTCTCACTCATTTTACAAATGAGGAAACTGAGGCAAATAGGGGTTAAGTGATTTGCCTATGTTCACACAGCTAGTAAGTGTCAGAGGCTGGATTTGAACTCAGGTCTTCCTGACTCCAGGGCTGGTGCTATCATATTAATGATATAGTTATTAAACAACATTGGTAGGGACAACAATAACGTTTGGATATTGCATCATATCTTGTGAACATACTTAGAATATTTTTTTAAAATCAGGAAATAGTAAAAATATCTATAAGTTATTCGTATGAATCATATATTACCAGTCTTATTTATAGGGGCAGCAGAGAAATCACTGGATATGGAATCATGACCATATGATTGACTTCTACTAAAAGGCAGGTGAATTCAGGATCTCTGGGAGTGGCAGCAATCCTCTTATTTCTCCTGTTCCTCCCCTTTTTCCCCCTCCCCCCCAATCATAGCATTCTGCTTCCAGCCCAACCTTCATAGTCATTATTCAGGGAAGTAACTCCCTTAAAGAAGGCATTAATCATCTCCAACAACTACCAGCCAACTAATTACTATCTACAGGGAATTCAAGCTAATCTAGCAGAAACAACAAAGCACCCTGAGGGAAAGATAGACACCCTGTGCCAGACAAGTCAAATTACCACTACCATCTTAACCACCATCTCCTTTCAGACCCTAGTGGGGATAACTCAGGACTGAGAGCCTTGGGAATAGCAGTACTTCCAACCCAGTGCCCACAGCCATCATCCTGGGAAGCTACCTCTGTGAACCTACAGCCAGAAAACTGTTCCTCCAGAGGCTACAGTCACAGCTAGTGAAAGATCCAGAGAAGGAAGTTGTGACCAATTCTTTGGCACTGTCAAATTGCTCAACATTAGAAACTGATTTGATTTTATCAGAGGCAGCTAGGTGGTGCTGTGGATAGAGTGCTTTGGGCTGAAATGAGAAAGACCTGAGTTCAAATACAGTATCATAAACCTATAGCCAGGTTAACCCCTTGTAAGTCATTTAACTTCTGTCTGCCTCAGTTTCTTCAACTGTAAGATAGGAATAATAATATCATGTACCTCCCAGGGTTGTTGTGAAGGTCAAATGAGCTAATATTTGTTGTCTTTAGCTCAGAGTAGGTACTTAAATGATTGTTTCCTTCCCTTCCTTATCAGTGGGGAATTACATTAAAGAGAGAGTATTATCTGCTTTTCCATTATACCCATGGAACTTTTCCATCTAACTTGCAGCTAAAACTTTGTGTATGTGTTACCCCTACATTAAAATGTGAGCTCCTTGAAAGCAAGGGCTATCTTGTCAATCTATGTTCCCAGCACTTAGCACAGTGCTTATTAAATGTTTTTTCATTCATTCATTCACTCACTTACTCATTCATGCTCAAATCCTAGCTCTCTGCCATTTACAATCTGTGTGATCTTGAAACACTATAAGGTCCTTCTATGTAACTCAAAATATGCTGCATCCTTGGATCTTTATGTTATTTTTGGCATTTATATTATTCTTCTGCTGGGATAATGGTTTAAAAAATTATTTCATATACTTCAACTGTAAGATACAGATACAGAAGAGATTTCAAGTGAACCTTTAAAAAAATTTTGCTGGGTGGAAGAAATAAAGCTGTACTTGAAATTAATCCTCTTCACGTTTTTTATTACTTTGCTAATAATAACACTACAGAATTAGTTTTTCCAACTAATGAGGAAGATTTAGGGCTTAGGCAACTTTGTAATAGAAGAAATCAGTCTCTTAAAAAAAAATACCCTCATGAATTTATTGCAAATTTCATTGTTTCCTAGCAATACCAGAATTTCATTAGATATAATAATGCCCAAATCAACAATTCTGTTTTATTTTATTTTTTTTTTACCATTTAAAAACCTAAGAGTATTGGTCTGCTGAAACACACATACACTTTTTCATGCTATTACATTCAGAATGTACAAAGAGCAGTTTTAAACATGAAATTGGTATTGGACATCTCAGGAAAAGAAAAAGATTAAGTTGTAAAGTGCTGAAGTAATATAAATCTGCAAACTCACAAGCTCAACATTGTTCTCAAGCAGAGACAGAATTGCTATATCCACTTTATTTATTGTTAAGAGTGCCTGTTTTGGGGGGCATTTATATTCCCATCTATCCCCCTCCCCAGTCCCACAAAATTTTACAGATTGTCCAGCATATCTATTGCTTGATAAAATGCTGTACAAAACAAAGCAAGTTATGAATGATGCCACTTTATATGCAGCTATATGTGTGCCTGTAACCAAACTAGGCTTGTCTTGTTTGTTCCCCTGAGTTGTCTTAAAATAATAGCAGAGATGTATAAAAGATGGGGGCAGCAAAGCAAGGGTCATCACTAACCAGGTGAGATTCTGTATAAATCAAAGCCCACCCTGTTGCCTTCATACTTCCCTTCTTGTAAGTAACCTTGAAATGGAAAATACTGTTAAGTTGGAAAAACAACAACAAACAAAAACCCAGTCTTAAGATGTAAACAGTATCTTGCAACTTAATGATAGTCCTAAGGGTCTTAATGTTTCAACAATTCAGTGATTAAAAAACAATCAGAATTAGTGTAAAACAATTCTGATTAAAGAAATTTCTCCAGTATGTTTAGGAGATGAATGATTAAAAAAAACAAACAACTAAATTATATCCAGTAAGGTGGTTTGCTATTCTTGCCCAAGTAGGGTTTTGTCTGTTTTTAAATAGCACAATTTGTATAAAATCATTCCAAAACAAAATAGAGAAATCATTACAGTCTGTATTTTCAAGACAGTAATTTTACAAAACAAAAGGTGTTTTTAGGCATTGAAAGGATAGCTGGAAGGAGGTAAAAATGCATTTTTACTAGTTTTCATATTTAATTTCTCATAATAACTATCAGCTTTAACCATCCTAGAATAACTTAAAAATAAATACTGGTTTAAATTTAGCACACTATAATCACAGATATAGAAATAACTCAAAACAACAATAAATATATTTGAGAATGCTATTCTGGAAAAGTATTTTGTATTAAAATACTTATGGTAAAAACTGGCCATAAAAATAAGTGGTAATCTTCACATTTATCCAATTCAAGTTGTTACTGTTATTTCATAATTCCTCAGTTTATTGATAAACTATTTGGTCTAAAATTCTACATTACATTAATCCATTTAGAAAAATAAGGGCCCATGTTTTGCCAAATGGAAACACCAAAGTCATTATTAAAAAAATTTTTTTAAATTTATATTTATCTATTCATTTTCCTAAAAAGATCAAGGACTTTTCAGTAGTGTTTAAGAATTTTTTTTTGGGGGGTGGTGGTGGAGCCAAGATGGTGGAGTAAAAACAGGAACCCCACTTGGCTCCCACTCCAACCACCCAAAGTGACAGAGGGAAACAAATCTCCCACTGAAGGCAGCCTGGCAGGCCAACAGGAAAGGTCTATTGCAGGCATGTGTTCTGGCCCCAGGGCAGCCCCAACCCGCAACACAGACCAGCCAGAGCAGACTTCAGGATAGTGAATCACTAGCAGCTCTGGGGGTTTCCAGACTTCTCAACCCATAAATGCCAAAGAGTAAGTAAAAGATCAGTGGGGAACTCTGTTGGAACCAGGTGATGGAAGAGTGTGGTCTGGCCCCAGCCCCTAGGGCAAGAGGTGGCAGAGGCATGGCAGCTGCAGCTCCTGCCACATGATTGCCTCTGGAGCTCCTGGGCTGCAGATTGTAGGGGGACCAAGCCACTCTTGCTTTGACCTGCTTGGATTTTTATGGAGGTCTTGGGTGGTGGTCCTGGGATGTGTGGCAGTGTGCCACAGCTTGGGGTGTTTCTAGAGAGGGCACCCTCCTCAGACCTCTAACAACATTTGCAAAAACCCCAGCTCCACTGTGGAAACAAGAGTTCTACCATGGCAAAGAGTTAAAAAGTCAAGTAATTGGCTGGAAAGATGAGCAAGCAGAGGAGGCATGATAAGACCACAGAATCCTTATTTGGGGACAAAAAGGATTAAAACATGGAGCCAGAAGAAGTCAGTTAAGTCAAGATTCCTGCATCAAACACTTCCAAGAAAAATATGAATTGGTCACAGGCCATGGAGGAGCACAAGAAGGATTTTGAAAATCAAGTAAGAAAAGTGGAGGAAAAATTGGCAACAGAAATGAGAATGATGAAAGCAAATCATGAAAATCAAGTCAACAGCCTGCTAAAAGAGACCCCAAAAAATACTGAACAAAATAACACTTCAAAAAATAGACTAATGCAAATGGAAAGAGGCCCAAAAAGCCAATGGGGAGAAGAATGCCTTAAAAGTCAAATTGCCCAGATGAAAAAGGAATTTCAAAAACTCACTGAAGAGAATAATTCCTTCAAAATTAGATTAGACCAAATGGAAGCTAATGACTTTTTGAGAAATCAAGATACTATAAAACAGATCCAAACAAATGAAAAAAATAGAAGGCAATGTGAAATATCTCACTGGAAAAACCAATGACCTGGAAAATAGATCCAGGAAGGAATTTAAAAACTATTGGACTACCTGAAAGCCATGATCAAAAAAAGAGCCTAGAAATCATCCTTCAAGAAATTCTTAAGGAAAATTGCCCTGATGTTCTAGAACCAGAGGGCAAAATAGAAATTGAAAGAATTCACTGATCGCCTCTTGAAAAAGATCTCAAAAAGAAAACTCCTAGGAATATCATAGCCAAATTCCAGAGTTCCCAGTTCAAGGAGAAAATATTACAAGCTGCCAGGAAGAAACAAATTGAGTATTGTGGAAACACAATCAGGATAACACAAGATCTAGCAGCTTCTACACTGAGAGATCAAAGGGCCTGGAATATGATATTCCAGAAGTCAAAAGGCTAGAATTAAAACCAAGAATTACCTACCCAGCAAAACTGAGTATAATGCTTCAGGGGAAAATATAGTCATTCAATGAAATAGAGGACTTTCAAGCATTCTTGATGAAAAAACAAGAACTGAACAGAAAATTTGACTTTCAAATAAAAGAAGCAAGAGAAGCACGAGAAGGTAAACAGGGAAAAGAAATCATAAGGAACTTATTAAAGTCGAAGTATTTACATTCCTACATGGAAAAACAATTATTGTAACTCATGAGACTTTTCTCAGTATGAGGATAGTTGAAGGGAATATATACATATGTATGTATGTGTATATATATGTATAGATATACATACATATATATATAGGATGGTGTATGTGCATATAAATGCATATGTGAGGGTGTGTATGTGTACATGTATACATACACAGAGGGCACAGGATCAGCTGAATTAAAAAAAAATGTTTTTGAATGCTCATTGTCACATGGGCTACGTTTTTCATAAGATCCCAGTTTACCAGCATGGGAATTAGAGCTGTGAAAACACTTGGCTGATGCTTAGCACCTCTTTAAAAACAGGAATATGAAGGTCTAATGCATCTTCATACAGCTAATGACATACAACCAGATTTTGAATGGAAGCTTTTTTGTTTGTTTTTTTGCTGACTTAAAAACAAACTGAGAAAGAAAACTTTTCAAAAAGAAGTTGATAGTCCTGTTCACATATACATACATTCCTGTTAAAATGTAGTTTCTGAAAGTGGAGAAGAAAGGGTAGTCAGTCACCTTTTCCTTGGAGTCCTATTAACGCAGTATTTTATATTATTTGAAAAAATTTGTTATTATACTACTTCATTTTTCTTGTTTCCTTTGTTTTCATGTTTCCCAAGGTCCATTTCAAGAAAATCTTCAGGTGTATCTTGTAAAGCTTTTGACCTCTGACTATCAGACTTTGCTTCATCTAGAGGATGATGACACAGTCCAACTTTGCATGGTCTTACAAGTGCCAGAAAAATAGCTGCTACTAGCATGCCAGCTGTGCAGGAGTAGAAAGCTGAAGCATAATTCTGGGTGGTATCCACTAGAATACCTGGAGGAAAACATGATATGTAAGAAAAATTTTCAGAAACAGTGGATACCCTTCCCCAAATCTCACTTAACTGAGAAAACATCCTAGGTTTTCTGATTTATGTTATTAAAAATGGAAATGTTAAATCTACCATTACTTTCCTATATCTTCCCAAAGAGATCAAAGACCAAGAGAAAGAACCCATTTAAACAAAAATATTTTAGCAGCAACAGTTTCTGTTGTGGCAAAGAATTGGAAATTAAGGGAGGGTGGGGTGCTTTACAGTTGAGGAATGGCTGAACAAAGTATGGTATATTAATGTAATGGATTATTATTGACCCTTAAGAAAGGTCGAAAGGGATGAATTTAGAGAAACCAGGGAAGACTTGTATGAACTAATGTAGGATACAGGAAAAGTTTCTATAATGACTACAATATTATAAAGGAAAACAACTTTGAAACTATTGTTAATTCTAATTAATGCAATTCCCAATTGGGGCAACTTCAGAAAATTAGTGAATCATGCTTTCCCATTTCTTGACAGAAAAATATTGTACTATAAAATATACATTTGCAGACATAACCAATATATGAATTTGTTTTGTCTCACTATTTTTAATTATAAAAGAAGGGGAGAAATGTAGCTGGGAATAGGAGGTAGTGATAGTGATGCAAAAAAGAAAAGAAAAATTGTGAAACATATAAATACAAAAAACACAGAAGAAGAGTAGAAGGAAGTTCAGAAGAAGCAGTAGAAACTTGGGAAATGTTGGTACTATTGTATTAAATTTGATATATACTTGGGGCACCTAAGTGGTACAGTGAACAGAGCGCCGACCCTGGAATCAGGAGGACCTGAGTTCAAATCTGGCCTCAGACACTTAACACTTATTAGCTGTGTGACCTTAACCCCAATTGCCCTGCCTCCCCTCACTCCAAAAAAGCAAAAAAAAAAAAGTAAAAAATGTGATATATACTTTAAAAATCATAAATTACACATAGCATAGAGATTCATGGTTTCATATACAATCCTTTCTATTCTTTGGATTTGGAAATGTTCACATTTGCTGACATTTGTCAAATGCAAAATAAAATAAGAAACTTTTAAATGAAATGCTTGAGGGAAGAAAGAAAGCCATATCATAGCTAAAGGATTAGTTTCAAGAAGAATTAAAATAATCTGTAATGTAAGGAAATATCTCCCAAATGCCAAAAACAAAACAAAAACAAAAAACCAATTTCAGAAAAGGGGAATAGCTGAGTTTTTGTGTCAAGGAGGGTCATTTGAAATATGGAGAAAAAGATGAATTCTTGCTTGTAAACTTTGTTTTTTAAAGTAACCAAACCAACAAATGTACTTTCCCCCTCAAATACATTCATATATCCTTAAAAAATGAGATAGCACACTTAATAAAGTATTGAATCACAACATCATTAAGTATGTATTGTATATCAATGCTACAAACCACATTCATGTCCCTTTTACCAAGGCCTTATGCTACAGCAATCAGTTAACAAATATATGGGTACAACTACGTACTCAGGACTGTAACAGCCTTTCTGAGAAGGAACATTTTAAAAAATCTTCTAATTTTCATTATCCTATTAGTCGGATGAGAGACCAGCGTAATGGCTAGAGAGTTGGCCTTGAAGTGAGGAATATGTAGGTTCAAGTCTTAACTATGTGAGCAGAGATAAACCACCCATCAGCTTTGGTGAAGAGATGTCCACTAAAGCTCTTTTCTTCTCATCAACACAGCATGGTGGAAGGAACACTGAACATCTGGGTTCCAGCCCTGATTGTGCCATCATTCAGTCTGTGTCCTTGATCAAGTCACTTCATATATGTGGAATTAAAATCAGGCAATCTCTAAGGCCCTTTCCAACTCCAAAAACCTAAGGCTATGATCTAGTAAGGAATATAGTGCAGAATCCACAGAGTAGCTAACTATAGCACATTTCAGAGAGCAAGATATACATTTATACATACCTGAAAGGGGTGGTCCAGCAAGTCCTGCTATACTCTGAGCGCAGACATAGACTCCAGCTGCAGAAGACATCTTCTCAATTCCCACCACATCATCTTCAGCTAGTAGAGGAAGATGAGTACCTGCTACTGTTCCAAGCATGAATCCAAAAAATGTGCTGCATATTATAAGACCCCAAAATTCATAAGCAAAAGGAAAGGCACATAAAGATACAGTCAATAAAATGACACAGATAAGCTCAATATAGATCTTACGGATGGGCTTTCTATCAAGGACAAAACCAGCACTAATTCTTCCAAAAATTTCTGCCACTGCCATTGCAGATAATGTAAAAGCTGAACGATCCTTGTCAACACCCAGACTGATGCTCAGAGGAATGATGTACAAAGAGGGAGCAAAGAATCCAAGTGTAGCAAATAGACCAAAAAGTGTATAACAAATAAAATTCTTTTCTTTCAAAATGGAAAAGTCCAATAATGAAGCTTTTTCACTTGATTTTGTATCACTGGCTTTTACCAGGGTTTCTATGTCAGTCTTTGGCTCAGGTTCTGCATTGGCATGAGTAGGCACGTTTTTAGGTGAGGTAGTTAATTCTACTCCTGAGTCAATGGAGTCTGTTGAGGTGTGTGTTTTCTCATTTTCAAGCATATACTGTACTTCTTTCCGATTTTCGGCTGAGGGTACTTTTGGTGTTCCAGGTGATTTGATTATAATTGGTCGAAGCAGGGATCCACAGATAATAATGTTTAACTGTAGTACACCAACAAACAAAAGACTGTATCTCCAGCCAATTTTCTCTTTCAAAGCTGTGATGGCTTGAATATTCGAGAGAAAAGAAATAACAAATCAAAGTTAATGGACCTAATAAGAAAACTTCAAGAAGCAATACAGATTCTGATTTAGCAATAAACTTTAAAAGATAACCTCCATATTTGGGACCACATGCTAGGTAACATACTTTGAATAAATAAATAAGGACGTAGAGAGCATCAGGAGATACAAAACTCAAGGGAAGATAATTAATATTGTTTTGCCCATTTCTTCAATCCACTGGGGTCTGATTTTAGGCTCTATAAATGCATGGACAAAAACCATCTAAAGGTTTTAGGCAAAGAATAGAAGTGTTACCTCACCTCCAACAAAAGCAGTACTGAGGGTTTATGTTGTATTAGGCAGAGGTAGAAGACATAAATCAAGTCAATAATGCATACTAGAGACTGTTGACATGAAAGCTATTCATATTTTTTCCTTTTTTATAATTCACTGATTCTAATTTGTCTGTGATTTGTAAATATGCCCATAATACAATGTAAAAGTTGGTTGGTTTTAGTTCATCTAATATATTTCCCATAACTCCCACCACTATCCACATGAGGAAACTAAGGCCCAGAGAAGAGAGTGACTAGCACATGTTTTTTTTACAAACTAATTAGTGGTAGATTAGAGCAGCTAGGTGTCACAGTGAACAGGCACTAGGCCTGGAGTCAGGAAGACCTGAGTTCAAATTCTGCCCCAGTCACTCACCCCTATTTGCCTCAGTTTCCTTACCTATAAAATAAACTGGAGAAGGAAGTGGCAGACCATTCCAGTATCTGCCAAGAAAACCCTAAATGGGATCAAGAGGAGTTGGAAACAGATGAAAAACTACTAAACAACAATAACAACCAGGACTAGAACCCAGGTCACCTGACTCCCAATTCAGTGCTCTTTTTACCAAATCATACTATTTTAGTTCACTGGAAGCACCATATGAGCCAATGAAAAATGAATGAATGAGTGACTAAAACATTTATTAAGTACTAACTATGTGGAAAGTACTGTGCTAAGCTCTATGGATACAAAGAGAAAAAAATAGTAGATACCACTGCTGAACTACTTTCTATGATATTTGAAAGAATGGAGAATGGCTGAGGAGGGAAGGACCTGAGAAAAGCAAAGGTTATACTTTGGAACATAGGAAAGGGGATACATTCTGCAATATATAAGCCACTCAGCTCAACTTTGATTCCTGGAAAAATTCCAGAAGGGATTATTAGAGTCAGTGAACATCTTTAATGTTTGAAAGAATGGAGAATTGTTGAGGTGGGAAGGACCTAGGAAAGCCTCGGAACCCATGGTATATGGAGATTAGTTAAAGGAACTCGGAGGTGTTTAACATGAAAAAGAACCAGGGTTAGCATGACAGCTGTGTCCAAATATGTTAAGGGCTATCATGGGGAAGGATGGGATTTATTTTCTTTGGTTCCAGAGAGCAAAACCAGGAGGTACAGTGGAAGTTGAAAAGAAGCCAATTTAGATTTTAAATCAAGGAAAACTTCCTAAAAATTAGAACTGTCCCAAAGTGGTGAATTCCCCATCATTTGAGATTTTCATCAGAGGCTTGTGGAATATCTTAGTTTTTTCAGCTGTGGATCCAACTAGACTTGAAAATGCTGGAATTGATTCTGTGTTAAACTTCTGGATGCCATAGTAAGAAGGACACTGACAAACTATAGCAGAAGGGATTTAAAACTACGTTGGATGAGGAAATGTTTAGGTAAAGAATGAATGCACTGTAATTCAACAGACATATATCATATATGCTTATTGCATTTGTTGAGTCATAGATTTAGATCTGAAAGTGACTGCAGACACATCATCCAATACTGCTTCCAAATTTTACAAAGAAACAAGGCCAGAGAGGTTAGATAACTTGTGTAAGGTCACAAACATAACAAACAGCAGACGTGGTATATGAACCTAGGTCTGCTAACTCCAAATCCAATGCTCTTTCTGATGTTCTACACTGACTGTCATTTGATGAGAGAATATATATGACAGCTGTCTCCAAATATATGAAAGATTGCCACAAGGATGAATAATTAAATTTAGTCTGTGTAGCTCTGGATGACAGAACTGGGATGAAAGAGTTAAAGCTAAAAAGTTAGATGCTGCCTCAGCATACTTCATCTAACAATCAAGACTGTAAAAATGGGTACTGAATTTCTCCTTCCTTTACATGTATTCCTGAATGGCATAAGAGATTAGACTAGATTATGACCTGTAAAGTCTATTTCAATTCTAATATGCTAGGTAATAAATTAGCAAAAACACCCATCCACCAACCCAAACAAAAAACTTTGAAAAACAAGTTAAGGATCTGAAAATTAGTATGTTACAAAGATTTAAGTTACAAAGATTTAAATTATATCATGATCACAGATTTAGAATCTATGATAGCATGAGATATTACAAGTAAGTTTATTCGGGGCATTCATCTCTAAAAATAAGAAGACAATGCTTGGGACTTAACTTTAGACACAAAAATCTTTCACTTCACCATACTCCATGACCCAGAGACTGTTGGAAAAGAATCAACAAAGGGACAGCTAGGTGGCCCAGTGAATAGAGCACCAGCCCTGGAGTCAGGAGGACCTGAGTTCAATCAGCCTCAGACACTTAACACTTACCGAGGCTGGATTTTAACTCAGGGCCTCCTAAATCCAGGGCTGGTGTTCTATCTACTGTGCCACCTAGCTGCCCCTAGGTCTCAGTTTCCTATTTTAAAAAGAATATGTTGGACTTGATGATTTCTAAGTTGCTTTCCAGCTTTAAAACTATTGTCCAGTTATCTATCCATTAAAAAAAAAATCAAAGCAGCCTAGGATCTTCTTCCTCCTTGCCATTGATTTGAATTCTAGGCTGCTGCTATTAGAGGTGCCTAGAAGATAAAATAAAAAATGTTTGAGGGAGAATTACCAAATACAGTAAATTGTCACTTGTTCCACTCGTTGCAATTTTCTATTAGCTGGTCTGTCTAGACAAATAAAACATTATGCCTGATGTTCATAATAATAACCCTGAGAAGATTAAATTATGTTGAATACAGTTTCAGTTATTTGTGCTTTGCTGTACTAGGATTCTTTTTGAGTACAGCATATGATGACCCAGCAAATCTGATTCTTCAACCATAAGAAAGTAGAGAAAAATGCTGTTTGGAGATAGAGAATCTAGGTTCAAATTCTGGTCTTCTAATTTATTTTTTGCATGACTGTGGACAAATTACTTTTCCTCTATAGGTCTGTTTTAAAATGCAGGGGATGGATTCAATAACTTCTGAGATTCCTTCAAGTTCTAAATCCTTTGATTCTTTGACTTAACAAATTTTGCTGTGTTACTGCTTTTGAATTATAAGTTGTTTTGCCCATGCCTCTTTCCCCTTTATTAGTATATATAATGAAGAACTAGGGCATCTTTTATTATTGAGTAGTTCAAAGTCTTTTAGACTCGACTGAAACAAGTATTGAGCTCATTCTACACATTTTTTTAATGGAGTTGGGGGAAAGAAAGCTCTTTTATCAAGACAATTGCGGGGCCCAAGAATTCTGTATCTCTCAAGTGAACTCCTCGTCAGATCTCATTGTACAGTTTTCCTGCAGTTAGCTCTAGATTATTTGAGTCAATGGAGAGAAAAATGATAAAGAATCCAACATTATTCCTATTTTCTACCCAATATTTTACCTGGAAATTAGCTTGGGATATTAAAACAGTTTGCATTCCATGGATGGAAAATGACACGTCCAGAGAAGGCATCCCAAACAAGTGTTTGGGAGAATGGAAGAGAGACAGGGAGAGAGAGAACAAGAACTTATACTGTGTTGTAGCAAAAGGAAGGCAAGGAGAGGAACCAAGCATTTACTAAGTATCTTTTAAGTGAGAGGCACTATGCTAAGTGCTTTACACTTTGATCCTCATAATAGTCCTGGTAGGTAGGTATTACAATTACTCCCAGTTACAGCTGAGGAAGGAAGGCAACCATGTAAGACATAAAGGAGTAGTAGCCAGGGAATTTTAGTGTGAAGAGGCAAAGAGATTGGGGGCGGGGTAGAAAAAAGTAGCATTTATTTTATTTATTTTTAAAGCAATTGGGGTTAAGTAACTTGCTCAAGGTTACACAACCAGTTATTTCTGGGTGTGGTGCTAAGTATCTAAGCCCAAATTCGATCCCAGGTCATCCTGACTCTGTGGCTGGTGCTGTTACTCACTGTGCCACCTGGCCTCCCCTAAAAGTAGCATTTATTAAGCACCCACTACTTGCCATGCATTGTTCTAAGTGTTTTATAAATACAATCTCATTATCTCATTAGAGCCTCTAAACAATCCTGGAAGGTAGATACTATTATTCTCCTTACCTTATGGCTGAGGAAACTAAGGCTGAGTGGTTAAATGACTTGTGCAGGGTCACACAGCTATTAAGTGTCTGAGGTCAAATTTGAACTCAGATCTTGCTGACTCCAGGTGCACCAGTGCTCTATTCACTGTGCCACCCTAAAAGGTGGGCAAGGACAGAGAAGGACTTTTGTTATTCTCTTTTCAGTTGTAAAATATTTTGGTTCACTTACCTGGTGCACTAGCAAATACTGCAAAACATTCTCCTGTGGAAGCAACTGCAGTCACCAGGGAACGTCTTTTTTCAAAGTATAGTGACAGTATAGTGATAGTAGGGAGAAAGGTAAGGCAGAATCCCAGACCTGTGAACAAATGTCAGAAAGTATCATGATAACCAAGAAGAAAGAGCAAACTGATATTAAAGTTCTAAAGATCTCTCTTTTTAAAGAAGAAAATAAGGTTACTAGCTTTTCTAACCAAGTAATTCATTCTGGACCATGAGATCATGAAGGATGGCACTTTATGAAGGTGTTATTGAATGTGGAAGACATGAGGCAGATGACATGAATAGTGTATACTTTTATCACTGCCCACAGATACAAATGCTCTTCATCCCAAAGCAGTTGTTCAGTTGTACTTTGGAAAACAAATGAGTTTTTCAAAAGGATAAATTTTAATCAGCTTAGGAAAAGGGTGCTCTGAGAAGTTTTAAAAATCAGATATAATATATATCATACCTGGAATATCTCACTTCTAATGTAAAAAAAAATGTTACCCAGTTACCCAATTTAGAAGAATTTTTGGGTGAACTGTCTCCTCCCACTCCACAGAAATTTAAATAGCTGGAAAATTTCAATCCAAGGCAACACTTACCAGAGATTATTCCAATAGTGATGTACATATGAACAACAGTTTTGGAAAAGGATGCCAGAATTATCCCCCCACTGGTAAGCAGTCCTCCTAAAATAACCACTGGACGAGGGCCAAAACGATTGGTCAATATTGTGGACAGAGGAGCTACATTGAAAGAATATAAAGTTATAAGTTAGTCCTATAAGTTTGAATGCTAACTGAAGTTGTCTTAAGTCTTAAATGTAAGATAGTATATAAAAAGGCAAATGAGTTCTACAAAATGGTCACTTAAGAAAGTTCATGGGGTAATTTTATTATTTGTTCATGTCAAATGGATGAAAAGAAACCAGGTATACATATTCTGGGATTATATCTCCATTTGAGGAGGGAAGATTTTTCCTAACACTTATTTTTTTTGAGTGGGAAAGGCAAGGCAATTGGGGTTAAGTGAATTGCCCAAGGTTACACAGCTAGTTAAGTGTTAAGTGTTTGAGGTTAGATTTGAACTCAGGTCCTCCTGACTCCAGCACCAGTGTTCTCTATTCACTGCTCCACCTAGCTGCCCATCCTAACACTTTTTTTCCCCTGAAACTCACTAGGTTTTGATGTGTGGGGCCTACCAATATTCTAGTGATTTTTCTTTCCTAGCTTTCTAATATTCTCTCATTATTTTTTATTTTAATTTTTTTGGATAAAATCTTTATTAATTTGTTTGTTTACTTTTAGTTTATAAGATTCAGTTCCACATTCCCTTGAATTTCAAATTTTCTCCCCCTCCCTCTTCTTAACCCCTCCCCCCATGTCAGCATGTAATCAAGTATAGGATCTGCAAATTATTTTTTGATAAAAATCTTTATTAATTTGTTTACTTTTAGTTTACAAGATTCAGTCTCTTGCCTTATTTTTACTGATCTATTCTGCCTTTTGTTATTCTCCTACTTTTATCTCTCTCCCATATACTTTTGCTTTCAAATATTAATCACTGTTTGGTGCAATTAGTATAAAAATCCCTCAGAAATATACTTGAATTTGGGGGAAGGATTTCATTGATGATTAGCCTTGGTTCATAGCATAAGGTTATAAACTTTTTCAGAAAATGAAGGTTGGAAGGGACTACAGAGACCATGTAGCCCAGGAGTTCTTAACCTGGGGGGCTGGGGTTCACAAACTTTAAAAAATATGTTTCTGACAACTGTATTTCAAGATAATTGATTTGCTTTGTAATCTCATGTATTTTATTTTATTTTGCTTTTTGGAGAGGGGGAGGTAGGGCAATTGGGGTTAAGTGACTTGCCCAAGGTCACACGGCTAGTTTTTTGTGTTAAGTGTCTGTCACATTTGAACTCAGGTCCTCCTGACTCCAGGGCTGGTGCTCTATTCACTGCGCCACCTAGCTTCCCCGTCATGTATTTTATTTTATGCATTTAAAAACATTATTCTGAGAAGGGGTCGATTGGCTGTACCAGACTGTGAGAAAGGTCCAATTTCATAAAAGAGGTTAAAAATTCCTAATGTAGTCTAGTGCATGCTTAAGTGAGAATGCCTTCTACAGAAATAGTAGTTATTAGGGACTTCAGTTTTCTAGACATGTGATAAAACTCAGCAAAAATCAGAGCAGCTAATCATTTCCTGACTTACCTAAAGGATAATTTAATGCTCTAAAAGTTAAGGGATCAAACAAGGGGGAATTCTATTCTGAATCTGGTTTTCATTCAAGGAGGAAATAGCAACCGGGATGGAAAAGATAGGGGATAGGAGGCAGAACAAGATTTAATCAGTTTATTTTAGAATTTGTGATAAAGAAGGGGAAATTTGGTAATGGTCTAACATGCTAGTGCCCACTCTTCTGTTCCCCAAATTATGCTGTATAGATTTTGTATTTATATATGTAGACGTTGGCTCCCCTGATCAAATTTAAACTTCTTGAGATTAATGGAAATTATTTCAAAGGGTTTGGAGAAAGGATAGGTAGGATCCCAGAGATTCTACAGAGGAAGTAAGTTCAGGAAGAATGGGAAACTCTCAAGAATGAAATTCTAAAGAAAAAGGGGAGTTGACTAAAGAGACCAAAGTGGATGCAGAAAGGTACTCGACTAATTTTTCTTGTTAGTAGTAGTACTTAATTTTCAGAATGCTTTTACATATATTTCCTTTTACTTATTTTAAAAAAAGTTTTATTGAAACTTTTTTTAGCACTCACCTTTCCAGATTCCAATACAATTGTCCCTTCTAACAAAGAAAAACAAAAATATCAGGTTTTTAAAAGCTACATACAGAAGACAGAAGCAAAGGAGGGTGAAGGAAGATGAATATATAAGCCTGTAAGAATAGTGTCAGATGGGGTGGCCAGGATCGTGCAGTGAGTAAGAGCGCCGGCCCCAGAGTTGGGAGACCCAGGATCAGTTCCGGCCTCAGATACTTGGCACCCACACAAAATAACTGGCCGTGTAACCTGGAGCAAGTTACTTAACCCCAATTGCTTAAAAAAAAAAGAATAGTATCATGAGTAAGTAAGTTATCTCAGCTTTCCCTGACAGCCTCTACTCATTCTAAGGGTTACAAAAGAAAGAATATGTTTGAAGTAAATGGGACAATGACTATCTAAATACAACGGGAAGGCAGAACTGTTTATTTCTTACTTTATGTTTGCATTTTCTGCCAATAAAAAAATCTTTGGAATGGAAAAGGTAGAATAAAAATGGCCAACAAGGAGTTAATACCCAGGAAAATTAGCACTTTGCTGCCGCAATGAGTTCAGGCACCAAAAGAACTGGTAAATATGTCTGCTGAGTCAGTGACAGTGATTTTTGAAAGAACTTGGAAAATGGTTAAGGTATCACAGGATTGGAGGAGTATATGTGCCAATTTTCTAAAAAGGGAAAAGAATAAACTCTGCAAACTATAATGCCTTATTCTTGGCACAATTCTATAACATATTTTTAAAAGGATGGTTAGGAAATATCTAGAGAAGGAAGTTATAACAAAGAATAAGTATAGTTTCATCAAGAACAGGTCATGGCAACTGAATCTTACTTCCTTTTGATAGCTAACACATAAGATCACAGAGAGTATTTTAAAAGTTCTTTATGGGCTAGAACACACTGGACTGAATCTAATAAAAAAAACAATTACTAGGAGAAAATGTGAAGTCTTACATTTTGATTTTAAGAAAGCAACTCTATAATGAAAACTGGTAAATTGGGGGGCAAAGTGCTGTAGATATAATGTGCCTAGATTTTAACAAAGCATTTGATAAAGTCTTTCAAGCTTTCCCATTATATTAACAAACTTCTCATCAGTATATACTTACTCTTCCTCTTTGCCACTCACTCAGTAAAATTTTCTAGCTTTATCTCCATTTCACTCTATTCAGCTACATCACTCTATTTAAATCTGCCATCTCCAGTGTTATTCTCTTTCCATTCTCAAGGTGTTTAGTACCTGTCTCACAATCTTTCACTCCATCCCAACCTATGCCATTATATTAGGGGACTTGCCTTACATGCTGATGCTCCCTAAAACATCCTGGTATACCAGTTCAGACAAGCTCAACGTCCAAACAAGTGTCTAATGTAGCCTACAACACTCCTGAGTGCACCTGAGCCAGACTAAAATGTAATGGGAAATATTTAACAAAATAAACAAAAATACAATAAGACATAGATGATGTTAATATTTGTTTTCTAAGTCAATATGCAGCTTGTGGAGATTGTTCTGTATGATGCAGTGGCTCCCCTTTTCTATTTGAGTTTGATACCACCGTGATAGATAACAATGAAAACCACAAAAGATGGTTAATCCATTAGGCTGAATCTCGTAAGATGAAATATAGTAGAAATAAAAGAAATGTCATACACTGGGTTCAACAAAACAGAACAAAAATCTTCACGATTTCAGGCCTGTACAACTTGCCACCAGCCAAAGGATTTCAGGCAGCCCATGAAAAACATAGAGGAAAACATCCTTTGTATGTAGAGGACATCCTTTGGCATGCAGCAAGTGGACTGAGGGCCTTAAGAGCCTGTGGGCTGCAAATTGTGTAGGCCTGGGCTAGATGAACTGTTGCTCATCTGAAAAAAGTGTTGGTGTTTTATCTGACTGAAAGTTCAGTCAGTCAATGGTGTGTGTAATCTGACAGCCAAAAAAAGCCCATGTGACTTCAGGTTGCATTAAGAGATACATAGCATCTAAAAATAAGGAGGTGTAAGCCCTACTGTACTCTGTCTGAGTCAGACCTCATCTGAAGTATTAGAGGATACCACATTTTACAAAAGATACTGATAAACCATAAAGTGTCCAGAAAAGGGACTATCTACTTTTTGAGCATCTTGGGGGTGGTGGTGGTGGTTCTTTTGGGTTGGACTAACTGTCCACTGAGGTCTCAACTCTGAAAATTCCATGATTTTCCACAAATAGTCTTCCATCCTCTGCTTGAAGACCTCTAGTAAGGTGGAACCTGTTACCAAGAAGCAGCCCATTCCACTTTTGGATAGCTCTAATTGTTAGGAAGTTGTTCCTTCCAACAAGTCTTAATTTTCTTCTCTGCATCTTCTACCCAATGCTTCTAGTTGTACCATCTGCGACCAAGTAAAGCAAATCTAATCCCTCTTCATGGTGGCCTTCCAGAAATCAGAAAACTGCTATCATGTTCTCTCTTCTCTGAAAGAAACATTCCTAAGTTTTTTCACTGGATCCTGATTATGGTATCTTCACTAGTCCTCTCACTTTTTTGGTCGCCTTCTTCATTAATATGCTCCAGCTTTTCAGGGTCTTTCCCAAAATCTGGTTTCCAAACCTGAATGCTATGTTGGTGTGTTCTGACCTCATTTTGGATACCATACCTCTCTTAAGGTAGCCAAAGATAGCACCATTTTGACTTATCACTCTACTGACTCACACTGAGCTAGTCTAGTATGAGCCTAAGATTTTTATTATAGAAATTCTTATCTAGCTTTGCCTCTCTGTAGCAGCAAGCACCCCAGCGTCTCCAGGGTGGCTGCCAGCACAGGTTCTTGGATCTGCTTTGATAAAGGAAAGCAACTCAAAATGGGTTAACAAGCTTACTTTAATCAGTCAAATATGTATCATTTACCTAGTTCAGGGGAAAAAGGTCAGCACTCTGAACTTCAGAGTATACAGCAGAATTATCAAGTAGACAGGTTTCCAAACTGTCCAACCATTACATCCATACCAAATCAACATCTGGGTTTTTCAAAGCCAGGGGGCTCTCAACAACGGCTTCCCAGAGTCTCATCTGATCAAATCACAGAACACTTCTCAAAGTGAGCCCCAAATCAACATCTGGGTTTTTCAAAGCCAGGGGGTTCTCAACAACAGCTTCCCATAGTCTCATCTGATCAAATCACAGAACACTTCTCAAAGTGACCCCCAAAACAAAGCCTCAAATCAGGGTTTATATAGTCTTCTCCTGGCTCAGAGAATGTAACAATCTTCTGGACCCACTGGCCAATCAAAAAGTATCTACTGAAAAACAAGCCTCCCACCCCAGGCTCCAGGTGCACTTTAGCCTAGGGGCAGGGAAGATCTTAAAAATTTACATTCCCATTACTCTCTCCCATCCTATACCTATAACATTTTTTTAAAACCAAGATATAGAACTTTGTATCTGCCTCTATTATGTTTCTCTCTCTTTTATAGGGGGTCACATGACCAGCAAAATGAGGTACCTGTTTTCAGTAAACTTAAACATCCTCCTTCCTCTGGGGAATTATGTAGCAGATATAGAATAACTAAAATTGGAACCACAAAATAGAAACACCATAATGGATAGTTTAAAAACTCATGAAATAACAAAGGAGAACTTAAGTACTTAACAAACCTACTCCATGACTCCCCTTTCAACCTATCTGATCTCCAAGAACATGAGATAGTGAGCACAAGCAATTTTACAAACTTGTGCTGCTGTCAGGGTCCCTGCCTAGTCCCTCCCCACAGCAGTGACAATCCTGATCCATTCTCACCCACAAGAGGCAGCAGACAGTGATTCTTTCAAGTTACTTAAAGGGAAGGGAGAATACTTGGATGAAGAGGGGGGAAAAATATGGATAGCAATCATGGTATAGAGGAGAAAGAGCTTTCATCCAAGGGAAAAGGAACTGGAAACTCAGTGATAGGTAGAGCTCTTCCCAAGAGTTTACTTTGGGCAGGAACCTTTCTGGGTAATCAAACCTCATAACTGGAGCAGACCAAAGACAACTAAGATGGGGGTTCTGGTTGTCAATGGAAGGGCGAGGGGGTCAAAGACTGTGGTGGAAAATCAGAGACAAGAGACTGAGAATGCAAGAGAGAGCCTGAAAGAATAAAAGCCTAAGAAAAGGAAGCCTAAATAAAAATGTAGCTCATAAACATATAAACAAACAGAAAGACAAAAGGAAGAATGATTAAGGAACTTGAAGAATCCAGAAAGGAGAGTGAACCAAAGTTCCTTAATCAAAAAGAGAATTCTGTGATTAATCCTAAAATCATAGAATGACCCCAAGAAATTCCAGAATAATTTAAAAGAGAAATAAAACTGTTAAAAGAAAATATCAGGAGGACAATGGGGGCAATTAGGCAATTAAGACGGGTCTTAATGAAGAATTTTGTTCATTTCAGTCCATCATTTTAAACTATAGTAATATTTTTAGGTTCTGATTTTTTGGATCCTGGAGGGCAGGAACTGTGCCTCATTATCCCTCAATGAAGCATCCTTAACATAGTAGGTACGTGATAAATGTTTATTTTTTTTAATCAAGCAAAAGAGACAGAATGAAAACCTAGTCAAAACTAAGTCAGCTGACACAGAAAACAAGAAAAGCTTTATCATGCTAAAGATTTTCTGTAATCAAAACTAGTCTGGTTTTGGTCCAGTGTTTAGAATTTTGTCATTTTGGCTTTCTTTCACACTGTATATTTAAATTAATATTTCAAAAAAATCAACATTTAGGGTAAAATTCCAGCTATTTTTCCCTCCCTATGAAAAGAGTTGGTTTATGTGACCTAAGTAAATGATCTTTCATTTATCTTCACTAATAGATGGGAATTATAGGTAAAGATATTAAAAGATAATAGATAAGCCAAAAATTCATTTGGTTTTATATTATATTATGCTCCAGCATTTACCTTCCTAATTATGTTTCACTTGGATAGACATTAACAGCTTGTTAAGATTATAACTAATTGGCAAAGGATGGGCAGTATAGCAGAGAATCTCAAAAAAAGTGCTTGATATCAGGGAAAACAGACCAGAGGTCAAATCTGACTTCATAAACAGAATTTAGTAAAATTTAAACCAATATCTGATATGACTTGTATGCAAGATGTCACCTTAATCTGAAGGAGAAATGATAGTTGGAAAAGGACTTCGTTTTCTGCTGGTGTTAAAAGAAAATAATATAGAAGCTTCTTGTTGACAACATTGTTGTCCTTAGTGATAGAAGAGATTAAATTCAAGCCTATTTATTCTGAAACCTGAGTACAGCACATATTAATTAGCTTTCTGAGAAAATTAACCTTTTACAACTTGGAAATATTATCTTCACTGTAATCTTAATTATAGTTGGATATGGCCTTACATCAACTACCTAAAAATCTTTTATTTTTCAGATGAGGAAATTGAGGTTTCAAAAAGATGACATAACTTGCCCCTTAGAAATCACATCAGAGTTAGTTCTAGATCTTTTGTATCAATTTTAGGACTAATATAATAATGTAATATCTTATACAGTGGGAAAGAAACATGTAGAACATACACCCTAAGAGGTTGTATAGATTTAACACACAAGTAGATTCATAGGTTCATAGAATTTAGAGCTGGAATGTCATTTAATTCATCTTTATTTTACAGAACAGAAAACTGAGATTTAGGAGGGTTAAGTGATTTACCCAAGGTCACAGAGCTAGTAAGTAGCACATCTAAAATTAAAAATCACAGCCTCTGATTTTAAAACCTTGTTTCAAGGGGTAGCTAGGTGGCACAGTGAATGGAGCACCAGCCCTGGAGTCAGGAGGACCTGAGTTCAAATCTGGCCTCAGACACTTGACACACTTGCTAGCTGTGTGACCTTGGGTAAGTCACTTAACCCTAATTGTCCTGCCTTCTCCCCTCCAAAAACAAAAAAAAAAAAACAACAAAAAACCTTGTTTCAAGGACAACACATTAATTCATTATAGAGAATAGGTCACTCATCCAACCCAGTGAGGCATTTCTATTTAATATGATTCCTTGAGACAGTAACAGAACAAGGACTTTATAATGATCAGTAGTTCCTATGTGGTGGAATTTTTGGCAGACAAGGCAAGAATTGTTTGGGATTGTCATATGATCAGCAAAACAGTGGAGAGTTCATTCACACATGCTACTCTAACCCCACAACTTCAAAAGAGTAATCCTCACAGCAGTGACTCAGTCTGAACCCTCTTCCCCCACCCTGTAATAAGCAGAAGACACCGATTCTGGGATACTCAAAGGAAAGGAAATACAAATGGTGGTGAAGAGGAGGAAGAGCAAGGTAGAGCCAGTTGAAGAAGGAGTCCAAGGGGTTTCTGTATCTAAGATAAAGACAACCAGAAACCTAGCTGGTGTCTATCCTTCTCCTCAGTGTTTACTCTGGACAGAAAGCCAACTGTGTTGCTACATACCTCCAATGCACAGAGGCTGAATGTGCTACATTGGGCACCAGTGTATTCGTGGAATGGAAGCTGCAGAGTAAGAATGGAAACTAGAGAGAAACTACTAAAAACAAAAGGAAATGAATGAAAAACAAAAAATTTCAGAGAAAAAGATTGAATACATGTAAGCCTAGTTCTTAACCAGACAAAACAGCTGGCTGACTCATAAAGACTGAAAGAAAAATACATAAGAGTTCAAGAAAGGTCACAACATATTGAATAAGTATTATATACTAGGAAACAAAATGAACCCAAAATCCCCAGTGGAAAAGAGAATTCTGATGATAACCCACAGATCATGTATGGAACAACAGCAAGAAACTCCAGAATAATTCAGAAGAGAAATAAGACTTTTAAAAGATACTAGTTTGGAAATTAGGGCATAATCAATTCTCAATGAAGAATTAAAGAAGACAAATAATAGGATAAGGAACTCTGAATATAAGATTTCTTTCTAAAGAAATGGAGGCACTGAAAAATAAAGTGACAAATTTTAAGTTCAGAAATGGAAGAAAAATTGGCAGAAGAGAAGTAGAAGATAATAATTTTGAAAAAAACACATGAATTCTATATACACCAAACTGGTTGATCTTGAATTCAGGATATAAAGAAATAACTTAAGGATCACAGCTTTCCTTGAAGAATATGCTAAATTTATTTATTTATTTATTTAAAGCAATTGGGGTTAAGTAACTTGCTCAAGGTTACATGGCCAGGTGTTTCTGGGTAGGTGCTAAGTGTCTGAGCCCGGATTCAATTCCAGATCATCCTGACTCTGGGGCCAGTGCTCTTACTCACTGTGCTACCTGGCCACCCCAAATATGAGAAATTTAAAATCCTGAATATCACACTACAGGAAATAATACAGGAAGAGTTCCCAGAACTGTTGAACAGACAAAGAAAATAAAACCCAATGATCTGAATACAATAAACACATCTAAAAATAGACACATACAGAATGAAAATCAGAGGTTGAACAATATGTTCTCTCTCTCTTTCTCTCTCTCTCTCTCTCTCCCTACAAATTCCAAAAAAAGACTTGCATCTCTGCTTTCAGGCACCAAAAATTAAAATTCAGAATGTCAAGAGAGGTAACTAGGGAAAACTACAGCTTGCTTAATGGTTCCATGGACAATGAAGCAACATCAGTATTACATACATATTCACCAAATAGCATATAGCATGTTAGTTATTAAAGGAAAAGTTAACCAAAAATAATAGATTGTAATATAATAATTATAGACGATCTTAATTATTTTCTCCCAGAGTTGGATAAATATGATACAAATATATACAGAAAAAAAAATATAGAACTGAACAAGGATTGAAAGGTATGATGTTTTCTGAATGGGGATATTTAATAATATGCTCTTCTCAAGACTACATGGTAGTTTTACAAAAATAGATCACATGCTGGGACACAAAAAATAATAAGCTTTAAAAGGCAGAAAAAATATTAAGCATATACTTTTTTGAACCGAGAATATAAGGAAAAAAAATTCCTAAATGGAGAGTTAATATTGCTACTCTGAATGGGTCAATTAAAGAACAAATTATAGCAACAATTAACCCCCATACGAAAGAAAAATGATGATACAACTCGCCAACATTCTGGGAATGCAGATAAAGCAGCCTTCAGAGGAAAAATAATATCTCTGAAAATACACACTAAACAAAATAGAAAAAGAGGCTTAATGAACTGATAATGTTCTTAAAAAAATTAAAGTATCAACAGATTTAACAAAACAAAATAAGAACGGAAGGAAACATTTTACAAATTAGAGAAATAGACAAAATGGAAGATAAAGGGTCAATAAAAATAATACTAAGAGTTCTTTGAAAAAATTCATGTAACTGATAAACTGTTAGCTTATCTCTTAGTTAAAAGGAGGAAAATAAAATTTTCAAAATAAAAAATAAGATGAATTGACAACAAATGGGAAAGAAACAAAAATTATTATTAGAACATTCTATAGTTATTTACTGACAAAACCAAACATTTAAAGAAAAATCTCAGTATATCTAAAATTCAGCATTTTATGCTAGATAACAGGAATGAAAACATGGTTTGATATTAGGGAAACGACATAGTCCCCAAATCCCACAATTCTGTCAATAGATACTATTGTCCCAGTAAATAGAGGAGTAAAGCAGGAGTGTGTCTATTTTTCCTTCTACTATCTGACATAGCCCTAAAAATATTAGCAATAGCAATAATAGAGAAAGAAATTAAAAGCATAATCATTGGGGAAGAAAGACAAAATTATCCCTACTTGGAGATGATAGGGTTTTTTTTTTTTTAAAGAAAATCGGCAAAGATTAACAGAAGCTATTAATTGTTTCAAAGAAGGTAGCGGGGATAACATACATTCATAAAATTTGTTAGTAATTCTATACAGCAACAACAAAAACCAGGAAGAAATAATGGAGAAATCCTATTTCAAAGCAACTACAAAAATGTATAAAAGATCTGAGGGTAGTACCATGATCTACTTAAAAAAATATTTATATATATATATATATGTATGTATATGCATATGCATATGTATATATGTTTGAAATGTTTCAGGAAGATGGTTATACTGCAGGTAGAGCTCTAAATTTGTCCAACCACTTGGGAAAACAATCAAGAATTATGCAAAAAATGCTAATAATATTTCCATACCCTTTGACCCAGAGATATCCCTGCTGGGTGTATACCCCAAGGAGGTCAAAGACAGAAAGATCTTATGTATGTAAAAATATTCATAACAGCAATTTTAAAATCTTATTTTTATTTACACCTTTTTTATATATCTTCATTTTAAATTATATCTTTTTACCTTTTTCTACCTAACAAGCCATCCCTTATAAAGATAATAAAAAAGACAAAACTCAAAACATTTTAGAAAGAAAACCAAAAAAACCAAACCCAAATCATTTTTAGCGAAACCAACACATTTCAGTTTATGTGATTTTCTACCCTCATGGTTTCCCATCTCTTCAATGAATTTTCTAAACTCTTCTGTAGGACCAACGTTGTTTATTATAATTACACAGTATTCAGTTTTGCTTTATTCTTTGCATTTATGTTGTAGTTACTGTGTATATTATTTTCCTGGTTCTGCATTAGTTCAGTTCATAAGTATCTTCCCATGTTTCTCTGAATTATTCATAAACATCTTTTCTTAGAGCACAGTAATATTCCATTACATTTATGTACCACAATTTGTTCAGGCATGCCCCCGTGGATGGGCATTCACTTTTTTCCAGTTCATAACCAATGCCAAAAAAAATGCTATGAATATTTTGGTTATGGGACTTTTTCTTTGTCTTTGAGATACAGTTGCATAGTAGATAGAATGCTGTAATTGGTTTCAGGAAGACCTGAATTAGAATGGTGCCTCACACACTACCTATGCGACTCCAGACAAGTCACTCTTACCTGTGCCTCAGTTTCCTCATCAGTAAAGTGAGGTTGTTGTTATACTTGAGGGTCTCTGAGATCTCTTCTAATTGTAAATGTAGAATCCTATGAACCTAAGTGGGAATTCTGAGTCAGAGTATGGATATTTTATTCAATTTTTAAGCATAATCCCAAATTGCTTTCTAGAAGGGCTGAGACAATTCACAGCTCCACCATTAGTGGAGTAAGTCAGTCTGCTTCTTTTCCAGCCCTTCCAAAATAAACTATTTCCATATTGTTATCATTGCTTATTTTTCTAAGTGTAGGGTGAAATCTTAGAGCTGTTTTGATTTTTATTTCTTTTATTATTAGAGATTTGTAACAGTCTTTCTATGTTTACTAATAGTGAGCAATCTTTCATGTGAGAACTCTTTGTTCATGTCTTTTGACCACTCATCCATATGGGAATCATAGCAATCCTTTTTATGTTAGCAAATAAATAAAAAAAGTAGATGTCTATTGACTGAGGAATAGCTAAACAAATGTTGATATATGATTATGATGGAATTTTACTTATCATAAGACATGGCAAACATGAGGACCTCCAAGAAACATGGGAAGATGACTGAAATGTAGAATGAAGGAAACAGAACTGGGAAAACAATATACACAATTACAAAAATGTAAATGAAAAGAACAATAAAAAGAAACTGAACATTGTATAATTATATGATGAAGGCTGGCTCTACAAAGAGAAGATAGAACATCTGTGCTTCCTTTCATTGAAGAGGTGGGGGACTATGGTTGTGGAATGTTGCATATACTACTGTCAGACATGGCAGATGTATTGGTTGTTTCTATGAAAAATTTAAAAAAAAATCTTTGTTACAAAGGAAGGCTAGCTAGGTAGGGAACCAGAGTATTTGGAAATAAATGTGATGTAAAAAGCAAATGAAATAAATAAAAAACATCCATTATGTCTGAAAATGAGTACTAATTCCACAATCACAATCCACTACCTCCCTTCAATGAAAGGAGGCATATTCAGAATAGAAAGACTATAATAGAAAGGGAGAAAAAGAAATTGATCCAGATGAAAAGGCACTAAGAAGAGATTTTGATGAACTTGTAGAAGAAACTTTCATTCTGGTATAGGGGATGGGTAGGAACGAAAATACCCTGGTGAGACCATAGATCCACTGAAGCATCAAAAGCTAATTATCATTAAGAGCTTGAGATCTACTAATTCATTCATTTAAATATTTTTTGAGTGCCTACTGTGTGCCAGGCACTGTACATATAAGACAAAAAAACAAAGTAATCTCTGTCCTCAGAGAGTTTAAATTCTACTGGAGAAAAACAGTATTTATACAAAAAATAAAAAGCAAAATATAAAAAAAGCTAATACAAGATGATTTCTGGACAGTAAGGAATCAAGATAGTATTCCTACAGGAGGTGGGGACTTGAACTGAACTTGGAAGGAAACCAAAGATTCTATGAGGTAGAGGAGGAGGGAGTAAATTCCAGGTATAGATACAGGGTTGAGAGGTGGTATGTCTTATCTGGAGAAGTACAGCATCTTATGTTATTTTATGATATAGAATGTGGGTACACTGCACAATCTTTACTGTAATTACTGTCACCTCAGTCCCAAAGCCATGAATGCTATTTTATTGTACTTTATATACTTACATACCTATTCATCTTTGAATCTATCTTCTCTTAGGAAAAATATTTTTATGATACACTTGAGTGGATGTTAAAACCATAGTCAAACCATATCTAGAGTTCTGTGTCTGGTTCTGGGCAATGTTTTAGAAGGGACATTGGTAATGAGTCAGCAATAATCTGAAATATGTAAAAAAAAATGTCCATGATTATAATAAGCGGGCTTGAAAACCATGTCCTTTGAGGACTGAATAAAAACTGGACAAATTAATCCGGAAGAAGAAAAGCCTAAAAGCACTGAGTGGACATGATTAGTATTTTGCAAATATTTGAAGGAAATACTCAAAAGAAGGATAAACGAATGTAAGTTAAAGGAAGAGAGATTTTCTTTTTTCTGTAAAGGGGGAAATATAACAGGAAAAGCTTGCTGAAGAGAACTGTCTAAAATTCAAGTGAATTGCCCTGGGAAATACAGATGCATCCATCACAAGCTCTAAAGTAAAGATCTGATGATGCATGTCAGGGATTTTGTAGCTGCTATTCATTCTTTGGGTAGGAGTTGAACTACATGACCTCTCTGGTCCCTTCTGATTCTGAGTCTATGATTCTAGCCTGCCAAGGACTAAACAACTGAATGCTATGAGTTCTAGACTAGCATAACTAGACAGACATGCAAAAAACCATTGAATTAATAAAGGGACCACTCTGACAATCTAGATTCTACAACTTTATTTCTGGTTTCATACCTTGTCTTATTTCCTATGTTTGGAATACTTTCTGTTAGATGTCTGCTTCCTAAAATCCTATTCATCCTTTAAGACCCTGCTCAAATTCTACCTACCTCCTCCATGAAGTTTCTCCTCTCTGCAATGGAAATGAATATTCCATCATTCCAATCAACATCATACAGAGCTTTAGATTTAATGAATTTATGTTTTATTCAGTATTATATCTATTACTTGTGTATATATTATACTGAACTTTCAATATCAGATTGAAAGTTTTATTTCTCATAGACCTTTGTATATAGTAGGCACTTAATCAATGTCTATTGGACTGGACTGTTGCATGAACTCTTCCTCTAATTTCTTCAGCTGGAAAAAGTGATAATATCAACCTTATGGCCTAACTGAAGTTATAACGGGCAGCTTTGCCCTTTTATGAAATGAGCTTCCAAACAGAGAATAAGTATCTAAACATGTCAATAATAAAAAAAAACTTATTTAAGATATAAACTGAAAGATGTACTAACCTGTAAATGTTAGCACAAACACGCATATTGATATTATCCATGAGACTTTGCTGTTGGTTTCCTTAAAACTGTCCCTTATATCATTAAAGAAGATGCCAAATGATTTGATGACACCATATGTAAAAGCTTCTACCACGAAAAATGTGCAAGCCACTACCCAGCCCCATCCTCCATCAGGCACTTGAGAATAAACATTTGCACTGGAACAAAATATTCTCCTTTGCGTCATTCTTAATCTGAAATAAAAAGGAAATAAAACATTTCTTAACATAGTTGGCCATGAAGCAGGCTTAAGCATTCTGATGTTCCTTACCAAACTCTAAGAACAAATATGATAATTTGAATTTTTTTAAATGTTGCTGTGAAGACATATGACACTAAAACAGAGTAAAATTATGTGTCTTATGGATAGGCTGGTAATTGGTAACTATAGGCTGGTAACTGGTCTTTGAAGCCAATTAGAACTAGCTCTAATAGCTAGCACTTACACTACTTGAAGATTTGCACATCACTTTATATGCTATTTCATTTGATCTTTACAACCCTCCAGGTAGGCAGGTCCTATTACTATGCCCATTTTATAGATAGAGTTGAGGCAGAAATTAAGTGCTTTGCCCAAGTTCACAGTTTATAAGGCAGGATTTAAATTAAGGTTTTGCTGAATCCAAGTCCAGCATTTACTATGCCACCTCAGGTGCCCTAAAATGAGTAACTCAGCTTATTATCTCTATTGACTAAAAGGAGTTCTTGTCACTGGGATTAAAGGGACATCAGCTATTAAGTGCACGTTATGATTTGGAATGATTTAGCCACTTTAAAGTTCTTAGAAATGGTATATGAATTTTCAACTACAAAAAAGTCAGAGGTAGACAAATAAATAAAAAGTCTTTGAAGCTTTGTAGCCCTGCCTAATTATATATATTTTTTGTTTTGTTTTGTTTTTTTTTGCTTTTTAGAGGGCGGAAGGCAGGGCAATTGGGGGTAAGTGACTTGCCCAAGGTCATATGGCTAGTAAGTGTTAAGTATTTGAGGCCATATTTGAACTCAGGTCCTCCTGATTCCAGGGCCAGTGCTCTATTCATGGTGCCAATGTGTAAATAACTCCATAATAAAAGATACATGCAGAGAAGATTGAGTATAGCCTTAGAAGGAAAGGCACTGGGGAAAGGTCCTGCTAAAGGTAGGATTAATCAATCAACAGAATTTATTAAGTACCTGCTATGTGCCAGGCACTGTGCTAAGCAAAGGGGATACAAAGGAGGCAAAAGATAGCCCCTGCCTTGAAGGAACTCACAATATAATGGGGGAGAGACAACATGCAAACAAATATATACAAACTAGCTATATAAAAATAAGTAGGAAATAATTAATGGAGGGAAAAGAGTAGAATTAAGAGGGGTTTTAGAAAGAAGAGTGAGAGGAAAGTGGAGGCAACCTATTGTAGACTGTCATTTTGAAACTTCTATAAAAGGGAAGAAGAGATACAGAACAACAGTGGGGATGAAAGGATCAAGTGAAGGGTTTTTCAGACTGGGGGAAACATGGTTGTGTTTGTAGGCAGCAGGGAATGAGCCATTACACAGGGAAAGTTTGAAAATAAGTGATAGAGGGGCAGTTAGGTGGTGCAGTCAACAGAGTACCAGCCCAGGAGTCAGGAGGACCTGAGTTCAAATTTGGCCTCAGACACTTAACACTTACTAGCCATGCAAGCCCACTTACCCCCAATTGCCCTGCCTTACCCCCTCCAAAAAGAAAAAAAAAAAGAAGTGATAGAATGGGGATGACAGAGGGGATAATCTGTTGGATGATATGGTACGGCATTGGGTTGCCTGAGCAGGTAGAGAGGTTATCCTTGGTAAGGAGTTAAGCCACTTCATTATGTGAGAAAGGGTGAAGGAGCAGATAGCAGCAGAAGGCATCTGAATGTGATAAGAGATGAGGAAGAAGGAAGAACAAGAAGCCCATGGTGAACAGCCTCAAATTTTTCTGTAAAATTTGAGACAAGGTTCTCAAGGGAGTAGGGGAGCCGTGGGTGATTTGAGGAGGGATGAAAAGGACTACAAGAGTCACTGTGGAGAGTAGAATGAGTTGATGCAAGTGAAGGTCCAGGTGAGGTTTTGTAACAATAATTTGTGCTGGACTTAGAACAGTTATGTGATTTTGAACTGAACCTTGAAAGAATCTAGAGAAGGAGCTAAGAGGCAGAGGTGAGGGAGAACAGTCTGGGAATGTACCCTTTTCCACCCAAGGGACTATCACAAACTATCAGGAAATAGGCAAACTTTACCATCTTTCATTTTTAATCTTTGTATCTCCAGTGCTTGGCACAATGCTAGGCAAGTAACACAATGCTAGGCAAGTAATGCTTAAAAATACTTGTAGACTGATTAATTACCAAAGGAAGATAAGCCACTTTCTGATTCTCAGATCCTTAGACTAAATTAATTTACCATACATGTTTGAAAAGGGACAAACATCCTTGCTAATGGCCCTCTCATTCTCTCTCTTTTTTTTTTTTTACAAAAACTTCCTCTTTATTCAAGGGATTTAAACAGAACAGACATGTCTTGAATAAAATGGAAAGTTTCCAACAAATGAAAATATAAACCCATTAAGTCACCTTGTACACAACCTGGCAGGAGAAAAACACAAACAGCAACAGTTATACATGCCCCACAACTAAGCAGTGATGAGTCTTCAGTCACTCTTGGTGCTTTGTCCATCTACCCAATGTGCTCAGCTTGATACAGAGCTTGCCATAACTTTTGGAGGCAAAGCCCAGCTGAAGATACATTCATCAGAGCACCCAATGGGGTAGTTGTGGTAGTGTCAGCTTTGCTCAATAAACAAGAGAGTCACCAGCACTTTCAAACAGTGTATTAAACATCCCTTAAATATCCCAAGTGAGAAACAAGAAGGCAACACTATTAGCAGAAAGATGTTAGCAGGTAAGGACAGCTATGCACAGCTTGGAACAGAAGTGGCATGCTCTTTCATTTCTTAGGCTTCTTGGGCAGTGGCCGCTGGAACAGCAAGATGTGAGGCTCTGGTTCGTGGATCATACAATGGACCCATCCCTGACTCTGCTGGACACCAAGGTTCCTCCACTCAGACATCAAGTGGGTCTTGGGGACTAGTTTGGCTATGTCCTTGGGCAACATGACGTGCTGGTACTCGAACTCCTCACCGTCGTATTTGTCCGAATAGTAAATTTGTTTATGAGACATGTCCACTTCTCCCGGGGGACCCCACGCCCACGCCGCCAACCGCCTAACACCAGCTACGCGTGCGCCTGACCCTCTCATTCTTATATTTGTATGTAAAGTTCCAAAGCTTCTTAAAAAACAGTTAAAACTCACTTTTTATAGTATCCAATTAAAAAAAACCACTTGGTTGAATAAAATAGAGCATAAAAATGCTTAAAGGAAGCTTGTGCTCTCTGTGGTAGAGATACTTTATTTTTTAATGTGTTTGTGTTCAGACTATATATTGAACAAAGACAGAATAGGGATTTCACTGGCATTCCTTAAAATGCAGGTTTGAGATGAAACTTCAGCAGCCCTCTAGGGATGGACTTTACAATCTCCTTCAACTGTCCACAGATAAGTTCCGTCTTTATGCCTGGAGTGTCCATAATCAAGTTACTTGAAATCCTGAGAAGAAACATAGGCAATCTTCATAGGATCATAGATTTAGAACGGGAAAGGAAAGCACAAGGGTTCTTAATCATGTTTTGTGTTGGGGATCCCTTTGGCAGTCTGGTGACCTATGGGGCTACCTTATCACAATCTTCTTTAGAATCTTGCCTCACAACAAAACAAAACTAAGATATTCACTAAGAACTAACTCTTCCTAAAGACATATCACTAAGGCACCTACTGAAAGAAGTGGTCCTTCTCTTTGACAAGGGAAATTCTTCTCCAAACACAAGTGATCTCACTCAATCCTGTATCCTCCCAGCA
Source organism: Petaurus breviceps papuanus (assembly GCF_028583685.1). Lineage (NCBI taxonomy): Eukaryota > Metazoa > Chordata > Mammalia > Diprotodontia > Petauridae > Petaurus > Petaurus breviceps. Next base: position 23,287,268 of record NW_027187380.1, on the reverse strand, counting down.
AACTGCCCCCTCAGTCATGACTCGACTTTCTCATGATTCTTAGATCACTGTCTACTGACTTCTTCCCCACTACCTTCAGACATGCCCAAGTCTCCCTCCACAAAAAATCCTCATTTGTCTGCAGTACTATTATCCTTTCTCTCTCCTACTTTTTGTGGTTAAAACTCCTAAAGGCCATCTTCAACAGGCAACTCTACTTCCCTTCCCTTTCATCTAAACTTTTTGCAATGGCTTTAGGCTTCTGACCTTACCATTCAACTGAAATTGCTCCTACCCAAGTTACTAATGACCCCTTAGTAGCCAAACCTGATGCTCACCTTTTTTTTTTTTTTGGAGGGCAATTGGGGTTAAGTGACTTGCCCAAGGTCCCATGGCTAGTTTTTGTGTTAAGTGTCTGAGGCCGTATTTGAACTCAGGATCTCCTGACTTCAGGGCAGGTGCTCTATTCACTGCACCAATTAGCTGCTCCAATCCTCACTTTTCTTTTTTTCTTTTCATTTTTAAAATAAATTTGTTTGTTTCCTTTTAGTTTACAGGATTCAATTCCACTATTCCTTGAGTTTCACATTTTGTCCCCCTCCCTCTCTTCCCCCCATGGCAGAATATAGTCAAGTATAGGATCTGTAAATACTTTCATATTATACATTAGTCAGGTTATAAAGATGGATTGTTATCAGCTGGAATGAAAAATGGTAAAGAGGACATAAAACCAAATAAGAGAAGGAAAAAGATCAGGTATTTTGCTTCCACCTGGATATAAACTCAGGTCTTTCTAGTTCTTTCTCTGGATGCACATATTTCTCTCCATCATGAGTCTTTTGGGTTTGACTTATATCACTGTATTGCTGAGAGGAGTCCAGTCTATCAGAGTTGGTCATCACACATACGTTGTGTCTGTAATTGTGTAAAAATTTCTTCTGGTTCTACTCTTCTCACTCAGCATCAGTTTGTATAAGCCTTTCCAGGTAAATATGAAAACCGTCTGCTCCTCATTTCTTATAGCACAATAGTATTCCATAACATGCATATACCATAACTTTTTCAGCCATTCCCCAATTGATGGGTACCCCCTTAATTTCCAATTCTTTGCCACCACAAAAAGAGCTGCTATAAACATTTTTGTACATATGGGTCTTTCTCCCACTTCTATGATCTCTTTGGGATATAACCCTAGGAGTGGTATTGGTGGATCAAAGGGTATGAAAGTATTTATAGCCCTTTGGGCATAATTCCAGATTGCTCTCCAGAAAGGCTGGATCAGTTCACAACTCCCCAGCAATGCATTAGTGTTCCAATTTGCCCACATCCTCTCCAGCATTTATTGTTTTCCTGTTTTGTGATCTTAGCCAATCTGACTGGTGAGATGTGGTACCTCAGAGTTGTTTTGATTTGCATTTCTCTAATCAATAGTGAATTAGAGCATTTCTTCATATGCTTATAGATATCTTTGATTTCTCTGAAAACTGCCTGTTCATATCCTTTGACCATTTATCAATTGGGGAATGACTTGTATTCTTATAAATTTGACTCAATTCTCTGTATATTTTAGAAACGAGTCCTTTGTCAGAGATATAGGTTGTAAAAATTCTTTCCCAATTTCCCACCTCCCTCTTAATCTTGGTTACATTGGCTTTGTTTGTACAGAAGCTTTTCAATTTCATGTAGTCAAAATTATCCATTTTACATTTTATAATGTTCTCTAATTCTTGTTTAGTCATAAAGTCTCTCTCCACAAGTCTGATAGGCAAACTATTCCTTGTTTTAGGAGACTGCTTACAGTATTAACCTTTATTCCTAGATCATGTACCCATTTAGACTTAATTTTGGTATACGGTGTTAGATAATGGTCTATGCCCAGTTTCTGCCATGCTATATTCCAGTTTCCCCAGCAGTTTTTGTCAAATAGTGAGTTCTTATCCCAAAAACCAGGGTCTGGGGGTTTATCAAACAATATATTACTATAGTCATTGACTTCTGAATCTCGTGTGCCTAATCTATTCCATTGATCCACTCCTCTATTCCTCAGCCAGTACCAAGTAGTTTTGATGACTGCTGCTTTATAATACAGATTGAAATCTGGTATAGCTAGTCCATCTTCCCTAGCATTCCTTTTCATTAATTCCCTTGATATTCTGGACCGTTTATTCTTCCCAATGAATTTTGTTACTATTTTTTCTAGCTCTATAAAGTATTTTTTTTTTGTAAATTAATTGGTATGGCACTAAATATATAATTTAATTTAGATAAAATTGTCATTTTTATTATATTAGCTCGACCCAGCCACGAGCAATTGATATTTTTCCAATTAGTTAGATCTGACTTTATTTGTGTGAAAAGTGTTTTGTAGTTGTGGTCATATAGGTCCTGGGTTTATTTTGGCAGGTAGATTCCCAAAGATTTTATAATGTCTACAGTAACTTTAAATGGGATTTCTCTTTCTATCTCTTGCTGTTGAATTTCATTGGAAATATATAGGAATGCCGAGGATTTATGTGGGTTTATTTTATATCCTGCAACTTTGCCAAATTTATTTGTTGTCTCAAGTAGTTTTTTACTTGATTCTCTAAGTATATCATTATATCATCTGCAAAGAGTGATAGCTTGGTCTCTTCTTTGCCTAATTTGATTCCTTTGATTTCTTTTTCTTCTCTAATTGCTACTGCTAACATTTCTAGTACCAGATTGAATAAGAGGAGTGATAGTGGACACCCTTATTTCACCCCTGATCTTATGGGAAATGCTTTTAGCTTCTCCCCATTACATATAATACTTGCTGATGGCTTTAAATAGATGCTACCTATTATTTTAAGGAAGGCTCCATTTATTCCTATACTTTCTAATGTTTTTAATAGGAATGGATGTTGTATTTTGTCAAAAGCCTTTTCTGCATCTGTTGAGATGATCATGTGGTTTCTGCCAGTTTTATGGTTGATATGATCAATTATACTGATGGTTTTCCTAGTATTAAACCATCCTTGCATTCCTGGAATAAATCCTACCTGATCGAAGTGTATTATTCTTGAGATAAGTTGCTGTAGTCTTTTTGCTAGTAATTTATTTAGAATTTTTGGATCTATATTCATGAGGGAGATTGGCCTATAATTTTCTTTCTCTGTTTTATCTCTTCCTGATTTAGGTATCAGTACCATATTTGTGTCATTAAAAGAATCTGGTAGGACTCCTTCTTCACTAATTTTCCTAAATAGTTTGTAGAATATTGGAATCAATTGTTCTTTAAATGTTTGATAGAATTCACTAGTGAATCCATCTGGCTCTGGAGATTTTTTCCTAGGGAGTTGACTGATGGCTTGTTCAATTTCTTTTTCTGAGATGGGATTATTTAAGTAATTTACTTCCTCTTCAGTTAATCTGGGCAACTTGTATGTTTGTAAATATTCATCCATTTCCCTAAGATTGTCAAATTTATGTCATTTTGTGTATTTTATACTCATACCCTCTACTTGTCTATAACCAGTTTGCTCTTATCAAATATCAGGGTGTGTGTGTATTTTCCTTGTTTACCTTTCTAAGTCACTATTGCATCTCATAATTGGAGGTTGAATTTTCCATTGAGTTCTGGCTTTTTTATCAAGAAGGTCTGGAGCTCTGTTATATCATTGAATGACCATCTCTTTGCCTGGAAGAATATGCTCAGTCTTGCTAGGTATGTGATCCTTGGTTATAACCCAAGCTCTTTTGCCTTTACTGTAGAGGGTTTTGCCCTGGGGCAAGAGTTACTATGTTTTCAGGGTCAGAGGGGGGTTTTGGAGCAAGTGAGGTTCACTCTGTCATCTTGGTCTTTGGAAGTCTTGAAAGGGGCTTCTTTTAAAGTTTCTGGGCTATGAAGTGGTAGCCCCAGGAGTGTTTGCTGTCCAGGACAGGGGCCCCTGTATTTGCTTCTTACCTTGCTCTTTCCAGTCCCAGCCCTTTGGTGATAGGCCTGGTAGAGGCCCTTGTGGTTGGTGGGAAGACTTGCCCTCCCAGTCAATCAGGCCCCTTCCAGGCCTGCCTCTGCCAGCCGTGCCTTCCCCCAATCCTCACTTTTCTTGACCTTGTATACTTTCAATTACCTTCTTCCCCTAGAAACTCTCCTCCTCCTGATTTTTGTTATATGTCTCTCTTTCCCACTCTCTTACTTAGTCTGGGCTGTTCCTGAGTCTAAGTCTCCTTTGCTTAGAGTTCATCTGGGTTGTCTGCTAACTGTGGAAATCTCCCTAGGTATATTGTCTGGGACTTCTTTTCTCCCTCAACTTATATCACTTGGTGATTAGCTCCATGAATTCAAAAGACCAAGTCTCTCAAAAATTACTTTGATCTGAGGTTTTCAGGCTCTTGTGTGCTATAGCTATCAGACTGATTAATTCAATCAATCAGACAAATTACTTTTGAGTAAAATGGCTTAATTGATATAGTCCCAAACTTACCTTATCTAACTTTCCTTCTACCTAAATTGTAAAATACTAAAAGGGAGGGAATAGTGCTCAAAATTATCTGTATCCCCCAGTGTGTTTAGGAAAGAGACTTGTAAATACTAGGTTTCAATGAAAATGTCTAGACAATTAGAGTGATGAAGAAAAAACTATAAATCCACAAGTATTCACTAAGCACCTACTTATATTCCAAGCAATATATAGTCCTGGGGATACCCGAACGAAAATGTAACAGTGTCTTAACTCAAGGAACTTACATTGTACCCCTGTCCTAATGACATATCATACTGTGAACAGTGGATACATATTTTATATATTTCCTGCACTTCTCAGCTTTTCAGTGCCCAGGTTCAGTTCTAGCCAAAGCCCTGCTATAAATAATAAAAGGGTACATTTCTATTTTGCTTTAGTTTAGGTCTTTTCCTCACAACAAATGTATACTGTCATTCCATTTTGCTGGCAAGAAAACTGAAGACCAGAGAAGTGAAACAAGTGCAGAGCTTGAGCCCAGGTTTGGTTTTGTTGTTGTTTTACTTCAAATCTAGTCATCTTTCCACTCAAGGGGTTACCCTGGGCAAGTTAGGTTGCCTTTCTGAGCCTGTTTCCTCATTAATAAAATGAAGGGCTTGGACCTTGTTCCATCTCGACAATTTCCAATTTGATCAGGGATCCAAAATGACTGGCTGCAATGCTCAGGAGTTATTAGAAGAGCTGAGGGAAGAGACTAACCCCACAACCATTCTCAACTGGCCTGTTTTACTCAAATTGGAGGAATCAGGACTTCAAGCCACACCCTACTCTATCCCCCCCACTGATTTAATTAGCATAACAAAGCACACTGAAGCAAAGTTGAAAAGTGGTACCCCTCAAAAAACTTCACCTTAATAAATAATTGAGTGCAGCTAATTACATTGAGCAATAAAAAGTTCTTCCCGAAAAGCTCACCAGCACATATACCCTAAGCAATAGAAAAGGTGACCAAAGAGTGTGTGGCCTTTGTTTTCTAAACAGTAATTTCACTGGGGTACAAGTCAAAACCCATTAAACTCTAAGATAATTGCTGCTAACTTTTCAAATACAACCTTACTAAGTAGGTAAAAGGCTTAGTCCTGAATACTAAGCAGGTTTCAGTACTGGTCATCAGCCAATTATTTAACTTTTTTTTTTGAGAGAGAGGAAGGCAGGGTAATTGGGGTTAAGTGACTTGCCCAAGGTCACACAACTAGTAAGTATGTCAAGTGTCTGAGACTGGATTTGAACTCAGGTCCTCCTGACTCCAGGGCTGGTGCTTTATTCACTGTGCTACCCGCTCCCCCAAGTCCTATCTAAATCATCTCTCCTCTGAAGTGCCACCACTCTGGTTCAGGCCCTACTGCTTCATTCCAGGCCTTCAGCAAGAGCCTGCTGGTTGAGATTCTTGCTTCAAGTCTCTTCCCCACTACAATCCTTCTTTCATTCAGCTATCAAATTAATCTTCCCAAAACACGTCTGATCATAAACCTCCCCCTCTCAGTCAACTCTAGTGGTTCTCTATTGCTTCCAAGATCAAATGTAAAATCCTGTTTCCCTTTTAAATTCCTTCATAACTTGGTTCCTTCCTACCTTTCCAGTCCTCTTACACTTTATTCTCCTTCCCCCTATATCCAGCTCCTTGAAAGCAGAGATTGATTTTTGCCTTTCTTTGTATTCTCAGTTTAGAACAGAACCTGGCACATAGTAGTTGCTTAATCAATGCTACTTAACATAGGACTATATTATTATTATTATAATCAAGAGAAATGTAAATAATGTTACTACAAAACTAGTTAAGATTCTGAAGAAAGAGCGTATCTCTTTAAACTGAAATCATGATTGTGTGAAGTACAGGGTCCTTTACATTCAATTCAAGTACATTTAAAGTAGGAATACTAATTGGCCCTTCTCACAGAGATGATTCTCCTACATTCAAATCATTAGGACACACATTTTTGTTCCAGAAGTTTCTGCCCTCAGCTTCTTTAAGATTCAGAGTATATACTGGCTGACTAGGGTATAGATGTAATCTGTAGTCATGAAAGGGACCCTTTTTGTGATGCTGATCTTATTCTGAGAACAAACCCTCTACTTTGATTTCATGTGGAAATAATTTGCCTTTTGACTCTCAAACTAACTTGTTATGTGGCCACAGGCAATTTACTTCATCTTTCTACTGTCTTGAACCTGTTGATTTCACACTACTTCATCAGTTCCTTCATCTGGATTAAATGATTCTAGTCCCTTTGAACTCTAATGCTAGTCAGAATGATGTGGTATGACAGAAAGATAACACTGGTCAAGGTGTCAGGAAACATGGATACTACTCTTGGCTTTTTTTTTTTTTTACTAGCTTATTTCATCTCCCTGGCCTTTAATATCCTCATTTATAAAAAGGAGATTGAAATAAGTGATACCTAGGTCTCTTCTAGCATAGCATCCTAGAAAAAGCATTGGCTATGGAGTCAAGATTCTGATTCCAGGCTCTGCCATTTCTTTGTTGTATGACTGGCCAAATCATCTCATTCTCTGAAATTCAATTTCCTCAAGCAAAAAACAGAGCTGTTACTTATACTGCTTACCTCATAGAATTATTCTGAGAAAAGCACTCTGTAAACCTTAAAATACTGTAAAATGTCAGTTACTGTGATCAGCACCATGAATTTACAAAATGAACTAGCCCAGATAGTTGTAGAAAGTAGAGGGCTGCCCAAACCTGTTCACTTGTCAGAGATGAAAATCACTAAACAAAGAAGAATGTATGAAGTGCATACAGAAGATCAACTCTTAAGCCTAGATCAAAAAGTTTGATGGGAATATTGCTGAAGACATTAGAACTGTGTATGATTTAATAAATGGCATTTAGCTTTTGATTTCTCTTTCTGCTTACAATATATTCTGAACTCCTAGGAGATTATTAATCTCTAGGGGGCAGCTGGGTGCAGTGGATGGAGAACTGGGTCGGTCAGGAAAACCTGAGTTTAAATCTGGCCTTATGACCCTGGACAAGTTATTTACCTTTTGTCTGCCTAAGTTTCCTCCACCTTAAAATGGGGATAATAACATCTTCTTCCCAGGGTTGTAAGGATTAAATGAGATAATATTTGTAAAGTATTTAGCACAGTGTCTGGCACATAGTAGGAACTATATAAATTCTTATTCCTTCCCCCGCCTTATTAGAAAGTATCAGAGGTGGAAGGGGCCTCAAAGGTAATTTGGTGCAAGCAGTACCTGAAACAAAAATATCCTCTAAAATATACCTGCCAAGAATTCTTATCATTCATCCTCTGCTTGAAGACACACAGAACTGGGGAATCATTAACATTCTCATCAAATAATATACTCCATTGAGGATGAACTGCCTCACCTTTTACTGTTTATCATTTTGCAATTTCAGATCTTTGAAGGAAACTGTCACTCTGAACAAAAGTTACTTTTATTACTAAGATCATATAAGATAAAAGTCCCCTCTCTCTCTGATAAAGATTATGGTTATAACTTTCTGAGGCAGTCTTATGCCCTGTATTATGTTCAATTACCCACGGATAAGGGACGATAACTTTACTAGTAACAGCGAATAGTTGTCTGATTCTCTGGAATAATTTCTATGTAGTTAGTTGTGGAAATTTTGATAAATAAGGATTGCGATTTTAGATGGAGAAGAGAGTACTTCCTCAATGCCTCTACATTAAAAAAAAATTCATCCATAAATACCCTAAAGCAGGTATTCTTTAACCTAGAGTCAACTTGTTGAGATAGATAATTATTTCAATATAATTGGTTTCCTTTGTAATCCTATGTATTGTTTCATGCATTTAAAAACATTATTCTGAGAAGAGAGAACCATTGGATTCCCCAGAATCACATAGGCAGTACAGTGAATAGAGTGCTGGATTTGGATGTTGGAAGACTGGAATTCAAAATCCATTTCAGACACTTTACTTACTTTGTGGCCCTGGGTAAGTGATTTAACCTCTCTTACCCCTAGTCTCCAAATCAGCTGAATATAGGTAATAAGAACAATTACCTCCTAGGGTTGTTCTGAGGATCAAATGAGATAACATATGTAAAGCAAAGTAATATACATGTTAATTATTATAAGAATGCTGTGTCCATAACACATACACACAAAATGTTAAGGACCACTTCTCTAGGTCATTTTTAGTATAAAGTAACCAAAATTATCCATTTTATACCTCATGTGCTTTCTATCTCTTGTTTGTTCATAAATTGTTCACCTATCCATAAGTCTGATAGGTAATATATTCCATGTTCTTCAAATTTTCTTGTAATAGCTCTCTTTTTAGCAAGGTCATGTATCCATTTTGATCTTATCTTGGCAAATGGCGTAAGATACTGATCTGTGCCCAATTTCTACCAGACTGCTTTCCAATTTCCCGAACAATTTTAACCAAATAATAAATTCTTATCTTCAAAACTTAAGTTTTTACACTTGTTAAATAAAAGGTTGCTATATTTATTGGCCACTGTGAATTGTATTTCTACTCTGTTTTACTGATCTGTTTTTCTATTTCTTAGCCAGTACCAGTCTTGATAATTACTGCCTTATAATATAGTTAAAATCTTGTACTGCTAAACCTTCTTCCTTTACATCTTTTTTTTTAATTAGTTCCTTTGATATTCTTGACTTTCTGTTCCTCTAAATGAACTTTGTTATTGTTTTTTCTAATTCAGTAAAATAATTTTTTGGTAAGTTAAATAGGATGGCATTGAATATATAAATTAATTTAGGTAAAACTCATTTTTATTATATTGGTCCTGCCTACCTGTGAACAATTAATAAACTATTTTTTCTTAATTAAGTCTGATTTTATTTGTATAAAGTTTTTCTTAAAAATAATTTTGTTCATATTTCCTCGGTTTGTTTTGGCAGGTGTATTTCCAGGTATTTTATACTGTCATTTTTTTTTTTAAACAAAATTCAAGATTGGGTAACAATGATTTCGGGTGTTTGTACAGTATGCCAGTAGTAGGGAAAAGAAACTCATCTTGTGACACGAATTCAATTTCTGCCTTCCTCACAACACTTAACTTTCTGTGTGACCTTGGGCAAGTTAACCTCTCATAGTCAGTTTCTACATCTGCAAAATGTGAATAACAATATTTGTCCCATCAGTGTAGTTAAGAGATTAAAATGCTATACAAATCTCAGCTATTATTAGTAGTATTAATACAACACAGTACAGTCTAAAGAGGCTTCCCGGCCCTGGTTTTAAATTCTGCTTTCAATGCTTACTATTAGGAAAACTACTATAGGAGAATATGTATGACCTTGGGCAAGTCTTTTGGTCTACCTGGGTCTTACTTTCCTATCTATTGGATTAGATAGCCCCTGAGTTAATTTTTGGCTCTAGAGAATAAAGAAATTGTCTTTCCCAGTTCAGTTTTGTAGTCAGGTGAATTTGTCTGCTAGAAAGGCATATTCACTTAAAATGTTGAGTTTTAAGCATGTAATTCACTTTGTGACTGAATAAGTCATTTTAAGTGGGCCTCAATTTCCCTCTTATAAAATAAGGGTTTGGACTAGAGATAATCTCTGAAGTCCCTTTTAGCTCTAATAATCCAGGATCTTCTCTGATATTTATTTGCTATGTAAATTACTTTACCTTTCAGAGTATTTTCTTTATCAAATTTAATTCAACAAATACTTATTAAGTGTTCTGCTAGCCCCAGGAGATAAAAAGAATTTTAAATAAGAGCCCGGATCCTTAAGGCTTTTACTTTCTTTGGGGCAGATACTACATGTATGTAGATAAACAAATACAAAGTGTCTACAGTGTAACACAAATTGATCTCTATAGTTTTGTGACCTAGTTAATGGCCTCAAGTTTCTCTGTGAATAAAAAGAGGGGGCTGGACTAACTGATTTCTATGGTCCCTCCCAGAGTTAACATTCTCCTGGGTATAAAATAGGAATAACAACAAGTTAAACTTTAAGCTAGTATTCTTCAAAAAGATACAGAGAAGCAACAATTTAATACAAACTATCTTTTAACTCTTTTGTGAGGGAATAAAAATCTCATGATAAATTTAAGGACTGTTCAAATCCTCTTCATATTGAATATACGTGCAATAACTGATCATTCTGCTGGGGCTTAGAAATACGTTAAATATTGAGTTTTACTGTAATAGTTATTGCTTAATATGACATTCAACCTGTATGCATTAAAAAGGCACAACACTTGGTTACTCCATATCCTTATCTTCAGTAACTTCAGAACAGTTTCAAAAATGACACATATGGAAGTGCTTAGCCGCAACTGATACAAGCTGCCACTCTGCAAATGTGTCATGTATCGACATCCTTCTTAAAGGTGTAACCCTGGAAAACACCTTTCAACAAGTTGTTCCCGTCTATAGTTGGCAAAAATTAGTCTACTTATGTGAAGTCCACTTGTACAAAAAGTCCAAACTGTACAGTAAAAAATCCCAAGCTTTTTCAGAAATGCTGCATAAGCAGCACAACTCTTTGACATATTTCATTCTCCAATTTACTAGACCATGATGCTGCAGCCCAATCCAATAATTTCATTGCGTTCTCCGTGTTCTCCCTGGAAGGATTTCCATTGAGGAAACTCCTCTTGAAAACGCAGAAATAAAACTCTGGGGCTAGTGGCAGTCATCAAAAGATTTCCACTTCGTTGCACTATTTACATACAGTATGTCTCTATGTTGGAAAGTCTTAAGCAAAAGGAACCTCAGGACTATTTCTACATTGGCCATCAAGATGTATCACTGACTAAAATGTCATAGTGCAGTGCTTTCTACCCCAAGAGTGGTTTACCTCTAAAGATTTCACCATGAACTCTGCGGCTACAGAATACCACCTCTATTATGGGGGAGGGAGGGAAAACCACACTTTCTGTGAGACCTTTCCCACTCTCAGTGTAGAAACTTACTCAGTTACAAATTGCTGTCTTTAAATTTTAAACTTTGCAAACATAGGAATTTAAGGTGTAAGACCTAATGGTGCCAAGTAGTTGCTTCCAAGACTGCTTTTTCATTAAAGTGTACATCCAATGTTGCTAGTCACCTATGCAATTTCCTATTTCTTCTTTGTTGAACATAAGGAAATAGCCGATTTTCTTTAAAAAGACATCCTCCTTTGCAAAACAGCTGTGACACTTGCCGGCAGCGTTTTGCTTCCAGTGCAGGAGAGAAACCGCTTAAGATGGAAGGGGAAATCTGCAGTCACAGAGAGCTACAAATTTGACAATCCAAACAACTATTTGGAGTCTACTGGGAAAGCTCTGTTCGAAAAAGCCAGGAATCCCAAAGTAATTGGCTTTGAGGCAGTAACCTTACTTTCTTGGGACAGCATGGGTCTGCGCCCTAACCGTGTGTAATGCGGAACCACGGTGAGGTGCCTGTAACATTGAGTTCTGATGACGATCAGGGAACTTCATGCAGGACTCTCAAAGGCAGAGCTTAATACCAGCTTAAGCAACTCCCACAGAGGCTTAAGCCCCTTACTTGGGGGCACTTCAGGCAAGGCCTCTATTTTAAAACAAAAACAAAAAATTTTTTTTTAAATTCACAAAAATTAGACGAGGCATGACAGATAGCCTAACATCCTTTCTGCCCTCCACCAGGGAGAGGGAATAATCTCTCTAAATTGTCAAGGGGGAAAATACTTTCATCTTAACCTCTCCAAAATGTTGAGGTGTTTCCTCCGTGCTATTCACCCACCCCCTGCCCCGAAATAAAATAAATACACAATCAAACTTTGAAACGCGTAAATAATAAAGCAAACTCACCAAGTTTCTCACCAAGTTGAGAAGAGAATAAACCCCAAAAGGTTCTCAATAAGGCGGAGGCTTGTCCTCCCCCTCTTTATAAGCAGCTCATAGACATAAAAAGAGTTAACCCTTTGGGGCCCAGGATACTCCATCCGGTCTGGAAAGAACCCAGAATCCTCGCTCCCTTCTCCTCCCCACCCCTCCCCCCAGTCCTCGCGCCCGCCTAGTTCCTTATCTTCCACTCCTACGACAGGAGCACCCCCCGACCACACCCTACCCCCTCCCACCCCAACGACGCCCCCTTCTCCCTTTTTCGTCTGTCTGTCCGTCCTCCTCACTCTCTCCCTCCCGTCTATGCCTATCTCTTATCCGATACCGGCTGCAGCCGGTCTTTGCCGGCCTCGGGGGCGCGCCTCCGCCGACCATGTGCTGCAAGAGGCAGTGCGCGGGGTGTGGAGGGGGGAGGTGGAGCCGGCGCGCGCACGCCTGGCCCTAGTGGAGCCGGAGCGCGCCGGAACAGGGGCGCACCCGCCCCCTCCCCGTCAATCCTGCCACTCTGTTTGCAGCACCCCTCCCTTTGGCGGCTCCCGTGTTCCGCATACCCGCTTGGGGTCGTGTAAGGTAACTGCGTCGCTGTCCTCATCCAGCTGTGCCGCGGCGACAGCAACAGCCCCAGTCCCTGTTTAGCAGAGCGGGGAGGGGGCGCTTCGCTCAGTTTCTCTCGCAGGGTGTCACTTCGTATTCCGATTCCTCACCCCCAGCATCTTCCCACCTACCCCAACTCCCATTTTTAGGCGGCGCGACACGGCGTTCCACCCCAGCCTCGCAGGATCCCTGTCCTTCCATGCCCTAGGAAGCCCGGGGATAAATTAAACCTTTGGTCATCCCCAGCCAAAGCATTGGTAGAAACGCACGAGTAGGTTGGTAGAGGATTGGGAATGGAGACGGGCTTCCACTTTTCTATTATGAACCTGTGACCACCGCCCCTCTTCTCCCCAGCTAAAAGACGCGCGGAAAACCTTGCACCGGTCTTGGCGGCTAGCTCTCACCTCCTCTCGCCCGCAGTCGTTCTTCCCCTCCTACACCTGTTTGTGGAACTGAAACATTCCTGTGCCAACAGGAATTGGAGGTGGAATGGGGCTTGGTGCGCATGGGACCAGGGTCCTGCGCTGCGCTCCTGGTGGTAGTGACTATGGCTGTGACTGTGGCAGAGGCTGCGACGACTTGGAGCCGCCCTTTGAAAAACAGGTTCCTTCCAGTTTGGGTGTGAAACGGTTGCGGCTTTTTTAAAAACCCAGGTTCCTTTGCTTTCCCATCCGCTTCCTTTCCACAATTTCATCATTTTATACATCCCTTCTTGGTCCCTTACCCCACCCTAAGTTCAAGGAGTACAGTCCCAGCTTGCTGAAAGGGAGCGCAAACTTCTTCCTTTGCCTACAGAGTTGCCCTGCTGCAGCCACCGTTACGTTGAAAGGGATGGGAGAAGCCGGATGCGCAAAGGCTGAGTCAGCATAGCTCTGTTCCCAGTGTTCCCATCCCAGCCGGGAGACGGGTGGCTTACCCTTGGCTAGAAAGTTTCCAGAGAAGGACAAATGTCCTGAGCAAAGAACTCTATCGAAAAACTTTTACTTTGGTTTTGAGCCATTCTTCCCCTCCCCACCTCACAGTAGCCCTCAGGCATAGAGTAAGATGAAGGAACATGTTTTCCAGAGGAAGGAAAGTGTATGCGCACACTTTTCTACATATCGATTACATATGCTTATATAAATGATACATAATAATACATAATACATGTAAAACAAAATATAACATATGCAATATTTTTTGTTTTTGGTCAAAGTGGCAGGAGATCGTAGTGGAGTACCCACCCCAAGGATCTGTACTTGACTCTGTTCAGTTTAACATTTTTTACCAACGGCTTTGATAAAGGTGTGCTTATCAAATTTGCCAATGACACAAAACAACTTTGTGAGGGATAACTAGCACACTGGATGGCAGTCAAGAACCAGTGAGTGTTGGACTAAATCTAGTAAAGTGACATTCAGTATGGATTAATTTAAAGTCACATTTAGGTATTAAAATATCAGTTTCACAAGTACAAAGATGGGAGAGGCATAGTTGGGCATCAATTGCTATGGAAAAGACTGGAGAGGGGAATCCTAGTGAATTGCAGCCACTGTATGAGTTATGTATGATATATTAGCTAAAAAAAACAAACAAACCAAATAACATCCTGAAAGGTTTTTGGTGAGAGGCAGAGCTTCTAGGAATATGAAGGTTATGGTTGATTCTGCTCCAGACTTCTGGAACATTGTGTTCAGACCTAGGTGCCATAGATTAAGGACCATGATGAAATGGAGCTCTCTGGAGAAAGGCAACCAGGCTGGTTAAGGGCCTTGGGTCTCTTTCATGTGAGGATAGAAAGAAAGAACTGGGTATTTTTAGCCTGGAGAAGAGAAGATTTAGGAAGTAGAGTGGGACTATAGGACCTTCACCTGGTACCCTTATGTTCCCCTTCCTCCCACCCCCTTCCCACCTTTTCAGTTTCTTTTTATGTATTGTCTTCCCCCAATAGATTGTGAGCTCTTAGAGGGCAACAGGTATTGCCGCTTGAGTGTCTTTATATCCCCAGCACATAGTAGGTCTTTAATAAATATTTTTTGATTGACTTGATAGTTGTGTTCAAATATTTGAAGGGCTATCATTTGGAAGAGATTTTCTAGTTGTTCTGTTTGACCCCAGAGGACAGAGCCAGGAACAGTGATTAGAAATTGGAAAAAGACAAATTTAGCCTTGAAATTAGGATAGAGAGATATGTTAGATAGAGCATATATTAAGCTTAACTATGTGCTAGGCACTGTGCTAAAGGTGCTGGGGATATAAAGATAAGAAAACACAAAGTACTTATTCTGAAAGAGCTCACTCTAATAGGGGAAGATAAAACACAAAAGGGGCTGTAAGGTGGGGTTAGGGAAAGAAGATACTCTTATGGAAGCCAGGCAGCCAGTGTGGAAGTTAAAGCAGACTCATCTGGTGGTGGAATAGAGAAGGTGAGTCAGAAAGTGGAGAGTGAACAGTGTAATGGGGTCCCTTCTCAAGATAATTCAATTCTAGGCAGGGACTCACCAATAATTGTGTGGACCTCTAAGTAAAATTATTCTCAGAAGACCATGCTTCTGGTATGGAGGTGGAGCAGACCAGTATAGTGTTGGAGGGGGGAATAAAAGCTAGCACTCAGTATTTCCAAAAGTGAAATAGACTGCTTTGAGAGGGATGATGTCTCTTCCTTGGAGATTTGCCAGGTATGTTACAGTGGGAATTCCTTTTAGCCATGATTTGGAGTAGATGAACATAGGAATCTCTTCCAATTCTCAGATTCTATGGTACTTGTTAAAAGAGTGTTGGTAGCATTTAAATTTGGGGGCCCTGGACAATGCCCCAGTTCTCTGCCCTAGTTATAGCTTTACTTGAGTTTATGACTAACAGCTAGTTGCTCTTCAGCCTCCTCACTTCCAACCACCAATTAACCCTATCAGGGATTTATATCTGTGGAAGAAAGCTCATGCACTGAAAGCTATCCTTCAAATCTTGCCCAAGGAAACCAACCTTAGTCAGCAATTCACTTCTTTACAGATTAGAGTTCTCATCCACCCAGAAAAAGAGCTTCATCCTGAGGGAGTCATAGCATATGTATGGAAAGCTCAAAACTGAAAGATGTAGGGGCAGCTAGGTGGCACAGTGAAGAGAGCACTGGCCCTGGAGTCAGGAGGACCGGAGTTCAAATTCCACCATAGACATTTAACACTTATTAGCCATAGGCAAGTCAATTAACCCCAATTGCCCTGCCTTCCCCCCTCCAAAAAGGAAAAAAGAACTGAAAGATATATATCTGGAGTTGGAAGGTGGTAGAGAAGAAGGGTAAGCAAATTCAATTTTAATTAAAAGTCTTCCTTGCCACTTAATTTCTTTCAGGTTTTAGAAGCCAATGTTAAAATGCTTGGGAGTATAATAGATGTCTATTTGGTTTGTAAGTATGAGTAATTTAATATCATTCATAGATTGTGTTGGCTTTGTACACAGTCTAACACAAATGGGAGGAAGGTGCCTAACATATTTGGTGAACTTTATATGGAAGGACAGGAATAAGAATCTCATAGGATGAACAGGCATGGATGGCTTTGGGCCTACATTGTTGTCTGAATATCCTCACAATGAGATCACAGATCCACTAGAATTTTAAAGACTATAATGTGGTCATTGAATAGGTATTTTGGGGACCATTTTTAATTTGCCTATCTTCAAATAAATATATAATAAGATATTCCTAACAGTAAAACAGTGCTGAATATTATTCAATCTTTCTCTGATACTTAATGCACTTATAGTGCTATAGGCATCAAGAACATTAGTTCTTATTGTTCTTAAAAGCAAAAAAGTATTAGTAGAAATTTTGGCTAGATAGAATTCTACATAAACCAATCCTTACTGTATGTACAGAGAGGCCTCTCTTGGGTAACATTTTATTTTATTAAAAAAAATTTTCTTTTGGAAGGGAGAAGGCAAAGCAATTGGGGTTAAGTGATTTGCCCAAGGTCACACAGCTAGTTTGTGTCAAGTGTTTGAGGCTGGATCTGAACTTAGGTCTTCCTTATTCCAGGGCCAGTGCTCTATTCATTGCCCTACCTATCTGTCCCCCAAAACAGACTTCAGTTAACGTTACTTCTATCACCAGTTAGTTGTATGAATTCAAACAGGTGACCTCTAAATAGGATATACAGATGCCTCTCTTTAGTGCTTAGCAAATAGTAGGAACTATATGCAATAAATTCTTGTTTTTGTTATTGGCTTAAAAATGGGGATGAATACTCAAAGTCTGAGTGGACTATTAAGAATAAGATAAAACTGAAGATAAAAGTCTGGGACAACAAAAGGTGTTTTTAGAAAACTGTAATATACTAGCTATCTGGCCCTGGGCAAGTCACTTAACTCTGATTGTCCCACACTGTCCAAAAAAGCTGTAATAGGAGAAAAAAAAGATCAAAGAAAGTTTAGAACCTTTGCTCCCAAGTGAATGGAATGATAACTGACAACCAAGATAAGGCAGAACTACTCAATTCTATTTTGTTTCTGTTTCTTTGCAAAGGATAACATGTTTAACATTTTGATCAATGACTGATAAAGTCATCAAATTTGAAGATGACAAAGATGACCTTTGTGTTAGAAATAACAGAACAAAGATAACTTGCTGGGACTTGATCAACAATGTAGATAAGCATGGTAAAGATAAGTAGGAGGACAATTAATGACCCTTGATGAATTCAAGTCACCTGAAAAGTGAAAGAACTGGCAGGTGTGATTACTGAACTGCTTTCAGTAATATTTGAAGAGTCATGAAGACTGGAGAGGTACCACAAAGATTAGAGGAAGAGAAGTATCTCAGTTTTCAAAAAAGAGAAGGAACAGAGTCTACAAATTAATTCAGTGATCTTGACTTTGATTCTTGGGAAAATTCTTGAAACAATGAATTGAAGAGATGGTTGTAAAACATCTATGTAGGAAAGCAGTAGTTATATAGATTACATGGCTTCCTCGAGAACAGGTTAGGCTAGAAATCATCATTTCCAGGATTTCTAAAATAGTAAATGAGAACCTGGGCATAGTTTATTAGATTTTAATAAATCTTTTGATAAAGCATTTCTTTATACAGTGAATAGAGCACCAGTGGATAGAGCCAGGAAGATATGAGTTCAAATCCAACCTCACACACTTATGAGCTGTGTGAACCTGGGTAAATTACTTACTCTCTGCCTCAGTTTCATCAACTGAGGAGAAAATGGGAATAATAATAGCACCATAATAGCAGGCTTGTTATGAGCATTAAATGAGATAATAATTATAAAGTGTTTAGCATAGCACTGGCACATAATAAGTGCTATATAAATATTATTATTAGTAGTAGTAGTATACTATTTTGTGGAGAATTTATATAGAGAGATAGATTAGATGCTTTTACAATCAGATAGATTCAGACCTAGTTGGATGGGCTGGACTCAAAGAGCAATTGTTAATGGTTCAATGGCAACATGGCTGAAAGTCTCCAGTTGAGCATCCCAGACACTGGTACTTGGCCCTGTGCTGTTTAACATTTTAATCAATGACTTGGATAAAGGCACAGATGGCATGTTTATCAGATTTGTAGATAATGCTAAGCTGTGAAAGATAGCTAGATCAGAGATGTCAAACACTTGGCCCACAGCACTCACCAGTATGGCCAAACCAGAATAAAATATAATTGGGAAATATTTAACAAGATAAATACCAATATAATAAAAATAATAATATTACACATTTTAAAACTAAGTCCATCTGTGTCTCACAGGGATCCTTATGTATAGATTAGTAGACTATATTTCTCTTTGAGGTTTATACTTCCAAGCTGTGTCACACAGCCAAGATCCAAAAGGATTTTAATAGTTTAGAGCATGGAGCTGAGTTTTAATAAGCTGATATCCAGTAGAAGTAAATTAAAAAAACAAACAAACAAACAAAAAAACCGCCAAACAACTTACCAAGTATAAGATATAGGAAGCATGGAGAGTCAACAGTTTTGGTAAGAATCTTGGAGCTCAATGTGAGTAAACTGGGGGATATAGAAGTAAAAAAGAAAAAGAAAAGACAATTTTTAGTTCTATCTTTGGTTTCATTAAGAGGAGAATAGCTTCCAAGAATAGGCAACATCATTTGTCCTATTGGATTCTGAGCTTATCAGATCTTATCTGTATTGTGTTCAGTTCTGACCACCATAGTTTATGGAAGACATTGATAAGATGGAAAGTGTTTGAGGCAGGCAACCAATATGGTTGTCAAGCAGAAGCTGGATGACCAAACTTGTTGGGTATGTTATAATGGTTATCTCTTTCATGTGACTTTGACTAGATAGATACTGAGGTTCCTTCTAACTCTCAAAATCCGTGACCCATGCATGGTCAAACATTCTTCACATGCATTGAAGGCAATATGATATAGGAAGGAGCAGTGGATTTATAAGAATAAAATCATAGGATTTTAGCCCTGGAAGGGAACTTAAGAGATTGTAGTCCAACATACATACATACATATATATATATATATATATATATATATATATATATATATATATATATATATATATATATATGGAGGGTGTATGTGTATATAAATATATATATGAATGTGTGTATATGTGTGTACGTGTATATATAGACAGAGGGCACAGGATCAGTTGACTAGGAAGGGATGATATCTAAAATAAAATTAAGAGGTGAGAGGAATATATTGGGAGGAGAAGGGGAGAGATAGATTAGGGTAAATTATCTCACATAAAAGAGGCAAGAGAAAACTGTTACAATGGAGGGGAAGAGCAGGAAGGTGAAAGGGAATGGGTCAACCTTATTCTCATTTAATTTGGCTTAAGGAGGGAATAACATACACACTCAATTGGGTATCTTACCCTACAGTAAAGTAGGGGGGAAGGGGATAAGAGGGGACATGATAGAAGGGAGGGCAGATTGGGGGAGAGAGTAGTTAGAAACAAACACTTTTGAAAAGGGACAGGGTCAAAGGAGAAAATAGAATAAGTGGGGGGCAGGATAGGATGGAGGGAAATATAGTTAGTCTTTCACAATATAACTACTATGGAAATGTTTTGCATAACTACACATGTACAACCTACATTGAATTGCTTATCTGAGGAGGGGAGAGGGGTAAAAATCTGGAGCTCAAAGTTTTAAAAACAAATGTTTAAAAAAATACTTTTTTACATGCAACTGGGAAATAAGATATACAGGCACTGGGGTACAGAAATCCATCTTAGCCTACTAGAAGTTGGGGGGGGGGGTGAGGGAGGATGTAAGAGAGAACAGATTGGGGGAAGGGGTATTCAGTAGGCTCGCTATTTTGGGGTGGGGGTAGGGGAAAGATGGGGAGAAAAATTTGTAACTCAAAATCTTGTGGAAATGAATGTTGAAAACTAAAAATAAATAAATAATTTGGAAAAAGAAAAAAGAGATTGTAGTCCAACTATTTCATTTTACAGATGAAGGAACTGAGGCACAGAAAGGTGAAGTGACTTGTTCAAGGTCACACAGCTATTAAGTGGTGGAGCCAGGGTTTTATGACTCCAAATCAAGGGACCTCAGATTCAGTAGACTTAGGATGCAATACTCTTTACTATTTGTGGGGCATGTTACTTTTTTTGAACTTTTATTTTCTCAGCTGAAGATGATGATACTCTTATTTCATATTCCTTATGATGATGGAGAGATGTGCAATATTATGTTATGTGTTAACTGTTC
The DNA here is from genome assembly GCF_028583685.1 of Petaurus breviceps papuanus. Classification (NCBI taxonomy): domain Eukaryota; kingdom Metazoa; phylum Chordata; class Mammalia; order Diprotodontia; family Petauridae; genus Petaurus; species Petaurus breviceps. Next base: position 23,266,733 of record NW_027187380.1, on the reverse strand, counting down.
TAGAATGGAACAAGAAGAAATGGGCTTAATTTATAGCACAGAGTGTTGCAACAAGGTTCTTAAGTATTGGATTTCATTTCCACTGGGTTTGGTGTAGGTACACTCCTGTCAGGAATGAAACAATGCAATTCAATTGAACAAACATTTGTTAAGTATCTACTTGCATGCAGAATACTGTGGTACAAACTGGGGAGGATCAAAAGTGTAGAGGACACAGTCCCTAATTTTAAAAGGCTTCTAGTTTAGGAGAAGGAGAAGGCAGGAAAACAAACTCAGGGTATGTTCCTAGGACTGAGAGAGTAGTCAAGTTTATATGGAGTGAGTCCAAAAGTACATGGAGGGAGGTAATATGAGGGAAAGCTAAAAAGATAAGGGAAAACTCTGATATCTTCAGCTCTCTTATAGCTTGATGATTCTGGTGTCACAATCAAAATATTCCATATTTCCTACAAAGGTTTGGCACACTAGTTGCCCTGAGCATTGCAAATTTGAATCCTTTCTATCAGGTTTGGCCCAAATTAAATCTAGTTCTTTATCATCAGTGATTCTCTCCTGATATATAGTTAACTCTTAATTATCCAGAGAACACATAGGCACAGATAATTCAAAACAATTGATAACTTTCAAAAATAGACATGGATACACATTTTTAGGCATACATATCTCTTCCCTACTGAACTCTGTTTGTCTTCCTTACTGCTCAGCCAGGGGGAAAGTGGAACGTTTTGGGTAATTGAGATAAGTATGAAGCCAAAGCCCCTCTCCCCATTGCCAGCTTCAAATTTAGTGTACACACTTTTGTCTGAATAGTTGAAAATTGAATTACTGAAAAGCCTAGCCTTTGCTTATTGAATACACTGGGGGCAGCATGGAAACTCATTTTTTTACAATGTTAATCAACAGCCCTCTCTCCCTGCCCCCAAACAAAACCAAAAACACCCAATTATGTAGCTTGTAGAGGATCGAGCTTGGAATGCTCATTTTTGTGAATTCAAATATGGCTACAGACTCATACTAGCTGTGTGACCCTGGGCAAGTCACTTAACCCTGTCTGAATCAGTTGCTCATCTGAAAAATGAGTTGGCGAAGGAAATGGCAAACCACTCTAGTATCTCTGCCAAGAAAACCCCAAATGGGGTCACGAAGACTCAGACACGACTGAAATGACTAAACAACAACAACAACAAAAGAACTTTTGGAATCTTGGTTCAGAACCAGAAAAATCAAGAAATTAAGTTAAGAACTCTTATTTCTCACCTCTATTATGCCTGTTACAACCCAGGAAATAGGCAAAGTGTCCTTATAGTCCTTCATTACAATGAAGCAAGCCATGATGGTGAACTTTTAAAACTTTTATACACATTCCTAGGAAATAAGCTCAATATAGCCTTTTTATGCACAACTTTTCTTTTTTTCCTGCTTAGGGAAATTTGCATGAAAATAAATTCCTTTGTTCACAATTGGCCTGCCTGCTTGCCATCAGTTATAGTCCTCAAACTCTTGATGTTTGATGGTTAAGCAAACTTGACACTGGATTTCAAGTAAGAATAAAACATTTACCAGTTCTATAGCACCTAAGCTTGGAGTAAGTTCATTGAATTATTCAACATTTGAAACCTATAGTTCTGTGAGTTTGGGCTTATATGTACTAACACCCCATGCTTAGGAAATAGGCTTTGTCTTTAGTCAAAATTATATCTGGAAAAAAGTGTGTTTTTGGTACCTTTGACCTCAAAGAGGGGCAGGGGATATTAGGGCGATTGTTTATGAATACATCCAACCCCTTGCCCAACTCCCTTTCAGCCAAAGTCAGAGTTTAGGTTGGTAAGTTTGCATTTCACTGAACCAAAATTAATATTTTAAACTTATATTTATGTAAAGAGCTTGATGAAACAATTTATAATACATTTTATCTTTAATTAATCAACAGGCATGTGCCAGGCACTGTTCTGGACCCTGGGGATTCAAAGAAATAAATGAAATAGTCCCTGCCTGCAAGGAGAGCTCCTTCCTAATCCTTTAACTTTTAAGGGTGTGTCAGGGATTCTGCTTTCTCAGCTCATTTCCCACCCTGGCCACAGGACGTCATCATGTCCCTGTGTGGGGCACTCTTTGCCTCTACTTTTCAGCTTCTTTTTATGTGTTGTCTTTCCCCATTAGATCATAAGCACCTTGAAGGAATGAACTATTTTACACTTTTCCTTGTATCCCCAGTACTTAGCACAATGCCTGGCAAATGGTAGGTACTTAATAATTATTTATTGACCATTGTCTATGTCTTCTCAGAACCCTCCCATATCCTTAGATGTCATAGAGAAAAGTGAAAATCACAGAAGGTCACGTTTGTTGTTTTAGTGGTCTTAGGAGAAGACAAAAGTAGGAGGGATAGGTGACTATACTGGGAAGAATGGAGGAAGAAGGAATGAAATCACCACTGTATAATAGAGGTAGATAGAATAAAGACTATATAGTAATGGAGGAAGGAGTGGGGGGGCAGGGAGATGGGGATCCCATGAACCTCACTTTCATCTGAATAAGGTGAAGAATAAACACTACACCTTTCCAAGTTCCTCCCTCCCCCAGATATTGATGTAGAATCATGTCAAGCTCAAACAGAAATAGGAGGATAGGAACAAAGGAAGAGTGGAGTGGGGTCAGAGAGGGAGGGCAGGATAGGTAAGGGAATAGTCATGAGCAAAACAAATTCCATTGTTGGAGAGGGAAACATGAAGGGGAACTAAAAGAAAAATAAGACAATAAGAATCTGGGATTAGATCAAGGCAAAAAGGAAAGAGGAGCTACAACAGGAAGGAATTAGACTGTTTCACTTATAAGATTTTAAATGTCAGGCAAATTCCCTCCTTTCTACCACTTTCTTATTTATAAAGATGAAGATAGGTTCAAAGATAAAAAAGTACAAGAGGAGATGGTGACAAGAAATACACAATTAATAATCATAACTGTAAATGTGAATGGGACCAATGCACCCATAAAGAGGATAGCAGAATGAATTAGAAAATAATTTAATAATATGTTGTGTACAAGAAACTCTTCAAACACAGATTATGGAGTTAAAATGAGGGGCTAGAGCAAAATCTATTATGCTTCAACTGAACTAAAAAAGCAGGTCTAACAATCATGATTTTATAGAAGTGTATAGTAAATATAGATGAGATAAAAAGAGATAAGGGAAATGACATCATTGTTTAAAAGGATGATAAAAATCAATTTCAATACGTAATACGTATGTGTGTATACATATTTGTATGTAATAATTTAAATGCTTAAAGGAAAAATTGAATTAAAAAGAGAAATAGACAGTAAAAGTACAATAGTGGGGAACCTTAATGTACCCTTTTCAAATATTTACCAAAAGATGAACAAAAAAGAAGTTAAGGATCTGATAGAAGTTAATAAAAATTAGAAATGATTTGTCGATGGCAGTGGGAATAGAATTCCTGGGAATGGGAATAGAAAGGAATTTATATATTTTTTTATTCATACAGAACACCTGTACACGTTTGACCATATATTAGGGCATAAAGATCTCACCAAAAAAAGTAGAGAAGAACATCATTATGGATTATAATGGAACAAAATCATATTCAATAAAGGGCCCTTAAGGAAAGAATTAAAAAATAATTGGAGACTAAGCTCTAAAGATCAATTCTAAAGAACTGGTTGGTCAAAGAATAATTTGTAGAAATGATAGGTATTTCATCAAAGAAAATGATAGTAATGAGATGCATCAAAAATAATTCTGAGAGGGAAAAATCTCCAACTGAGAAACAAAGTAGAAATTATAAAAACTAAGTAAGAAATTAATGAAACTGAAAGTGAAAAGACCATTGAATGGACAAATAAAACTAGTAGCTATTTTTCTTTAAAAAAATTAATAAAACATATAACTAATTAAATCACCTGATTTAAAAAAGAGAGAGGGGGGGCATCTAGGTGGTGCACTGAGTAGAGTGCCTGCACCGGAGTCAGGAGGACCTGAGTTCAGATCTGGCATCAGACACTTAACACACACACACACACACACACACACACACACACACAAACCTAGCCATGTGACCTTGGGCAAGTTACTTAACCCCAGTTGCCCTCCAAAAAGCAAAAATTAAAATTAAAAAATTAAAAAGAGAGAGAGAAAAAACAAATTCTTTTTCTCAAAAATGACAACTAGTAAAGGATCTCAGAGCAATATCATTGTAGTGCCAATGCAATATTCACAGTGCCAAGAATCACTATTAATATACCTGCATAGTGCTTAATCACAAAATATAATACACTCTCCATATAGAAGACAGAAGAAAAACATTTATTTAGACACCAGAAAACTGAATCCTCAAACCAGTAAGCCAATTCCATCATAGTAGGAAAGAAATTAATAAGTCATAACAGCACAGAGTGACACAGCAACCTTTAGCTTTCCCACAAACAAGACTTTGCTCATAAACCTAACTGTCTCCCTTGGATGCATCCTCTCCTCCCAACCACGTCTAGCTGTTCTGACTCCCAGCTTCCAGTGGGCTCTGCTGTGCCCTTTAGCAAATTCCTACCACAGGCTCCATGTGATTACATTCAGCCTATTATGGTGCAGGGTATATCTTCAAAGCAGGCAAGGTCTTCAAATTCCCTTGGGTTTATTAAGGGGCAGGGATGATCTTCAGATTTCCATTACCATTACAATCATGTGTAATGGCAAACAGGAAGTAGTTCATGCCTTGTTCAGCTATTGAATTAACACCTTGTTTCCATTCAAATTTCTTTTGAGTCTTGTATCAGGTCTGTTAAGAAACAGAATGTGTGAACCCCACAACTTGTGAACCCTAGAACTCATGAACTCCTGAACTCCTGCAACAGGAAGGGGAGGAGCTAATGACCATATAAAAAGAGAATTTCCAGGCTAGAGACAGCAGAACTGAGAAGAGGACTCTTGTGGTGTAGAGTCAAGGAGGAGAAAACTTGTGGTATCCCAGCACTCTGTTTGCTCTGTCTGTGTTGCTGTTTGTTTGTGATTTTTGTACAGAAGCCCTGGGACCTTACTGGAAGCGCTGAAAGAGGGTTTTCTCGTTGTATGTTTACAGAAGTCCTGGAGGAGGATTTTGGAGGTCCTGGAACTTTACTGATGATTTGTGCTGACCTCTTGGACCCTGTTTGTGGGTCTGTGTTGATTTCTATGTTGATGATTTGTGTTGAGTTCTCAGACCTTGTTGGTAGGTCTGAATTGGTTTCACAGGGAGATAGTGAATTGATGATGGTGCCGGCAATGTGTATGAATATTATTGTGGGATTTTAAGAATCTACACCTTTGGTAGACAAGACTGACCCTTTTTATAGTGAAAAAGATTGTGAGAAGATTAGGATGGTATCAAAGAGTGGCTAATTAGCTTGGGGTGACCCAGAGGTAACAGAAAAGGGGTCTAAATTTGAGGTAACAGACTATGAAGAGTTGGGCTGGGTCAGAGGTAACAGATAATTGAAGGTTAGGATGGGTCAGAGGTAAAAATGTAAGGATTAATAATGAAAGGATGAGCTGAACTGGGGATGGGTTCCTGAAATTTGTGGGAAAGTTCAAGGTGGGGATGAGGGAAGCATGGTGGATCCAGAGCCCATACCCCATCAGTGGGACTCTGTTCCAAAAGTGAGAAGTCAAGAGTAACAGTGATAGAAATGACTCTGTCATCTTTCTCATAGCTAAAACAATGTAAATGCCTATCTATTAGTTTTTACATTGTTAGTAAATCGTATGGCCAGGAACTTATATTTAAGCATATGAGATTAAGAATTTTGGTATAGAAAAATTACATACAATGTTGACTTAGTTTTCCTTTTTTATTTACAGTACAACTACATATATCTTTATTGCTTGAGATCAGGCATGAACTATATATAAGTGATAAGAAAATGCAAGCTTCCAAACACCTGAATGGGACAGGAAGACATAGAAAAGATAGACCCGAAGGGGGAGAAATCTAGTTGTATAAACTGGCACACATGATCCTCCCTAGCACCCAGAAGATTATATAAGGTCCCCTTATGTTAGCTAGATTTTAGAATATGAATCTGGATAGAGAGGGGAAAAAGGAAATTACACTGTATTTGTTTAATATTTCTTATTTTCTTGTTTGTCCACTGACACCCCACTATACCAACACCTATCCTGGGAAAGTGATTAAAAAAAAAAGAAGAGATATGGCCCTCACCCCTCCATGTCTTACATTCTAGTTGGGGAAATAGAACATATACTGGAAAGTGATTTAAGAAATCTTTAAAGCAGCATGTCAACAAGTGAAAATTAATAAGAGTCCAACTAGAAGACTTTCTAAAGTTGAAATGAAGTTGAATTTTGAAGGAATATGTTTAGACATATAGATGGGTTCACTTAATCCATGAACTTTTCCCAAATCTTCTAGCTGGTGGTGATCTCTTTCTCATCTGATCTTCTAGTCCTCTTCTGTTGTATCTACCATATTCCAATTTATAAGTTTGCTTGCATACATGCCTTATCTATTGGAATAAAACATCTTTGAGACTGAGACTGTGTCTTATTATTTGTATCTCTCTTACAACCCAACACAATATATCGGATGTAGTATTTTTTCAAATACTTAAGAACCAAGATCTCACAGATGTGGATGCACCTTCTAGTGAAGCATATTATTACCTCTCCATGATCTAGATCCTAGATTTAGAGCTAGATGAGAATTTTTTTTAATGCTTTATTAACTTCTGATTTACATCACTTGTTTCCGCCAGATTTTGGGTTAAAAATTTTCTCCCCGTTTTTCCCCTACCCACCACGCTAAAATAGCAGTCCCACAGGATATCCCCTCCTCCAATCTGCTCTCTCCCATATTTTCTCCCATACCCCTTTTGACTTTTCCAGTCAAAATCTTATTTCCCAATTACATGTTAAGATGGTATTAATAATAGTATATATATATATATATCACACACACACACACACACACATATATATATATTTGAAAATTTGATTTTAAAACTTTCAATTCCAGATTCATTCACTTCCTTCCTTGTCACCCACCCCCACTGGGAAGACAAGCAGTTCAGTATAGCCACATGTGTGGCTAATGCAAAACAATAACATAGTAGATATATTGTAAAAGACTGACTATATTTCCCTCCCTCCTATCCCACCTCCCACTTGTTCTATTCTCTACTTTGATCCCATCACTTTTCAAAAGTGGGTGCTTCCAACTTCCCTCTCCCCCAGCCTTCCCTCCCTTTCATCATCCCCCCCTCCTCCCCTTTCCCCTCTACTCTCCTAGAGGGTGAGATACCCTATTTAGTGTGTATTTCACTCCCTCCTCAAGCCAGATTCAATGGGAATAAGGTTGACCCATTCCCTTTTGCCTTCCTATTCTTCCCCTCCATTGTAACCATTTTCCCTTGCCTCTTCGGTATGAGATAGTTTACCCCAATCTGTCTCTCCCCATCTCCTCTCATTAAATTCCTCTCACCTCTTAATTTCACCTTTTAAGTATAATCCCTTCCTGTTAAATTGGTCCTATGCCCTCTACCTATGAATACCTGTAAACATATATATGCACATTCACATATGTATTCATATGCCCATATACCCTCATATATAGACATATATATATATATATATATATTTCTATTCCCTTCAACTACTGAGAAAAGTTTCATAAGTTACAATTATTGTTTTTCCATGTAGGAACGTTAACAGTTCAACTTTGATAAGTTCCTTATGATTTCTTTTCCCTGTTTACCTTCTGATGCTTCTCTTGCTTCATGTATCTGGATGTCAAATTTTCTATTCAACTCTGGTTTTTTCAGCAAGAATGCTTGAAAGTCCTCTACTCCACTGAATGACCACATTTACCCCTGAAACATGACACCCAGTCCTGCTGGGTAGGTGACTCCTGGCCTCAATCCCAGCTCCTTTGTCCTCTGGAACATCACATTCCAAGCCCTTCGATCCCTCAGTGTAGAAGCTACCAGATCCTGGGTTATCCTGATAGTGTTTCCACAATATTCAAATTGTTTCTTCCTGGCTGCTTGTAATATTCTCTCCCTAATCTGGGAATTCCGGAAACTGGCTATAATATTCCTAGGAGTTTTCTTTTTGGGATCTTTTTCAGGAGGTGATTGGTGGATTCTTTCAACCTCTATTTTACCCTCTGGTACTAAAACATCAGGGCAGTTTTCTTTGAGAACTTCCTGGAGGATGATTTCTAGGTTTGTACTTTGATCATGGCTTTCAGGTAGTCCAATAATTTTTAAATTATCTCTCCTGGATCTATTTTCCAGGTCAGTGGTTTTCCCCATGAGATATTTCACATTGCCTTCTATTCTTTCATTTGTTTGGATCTGTTTAACAGCATCTTGATTTCTCATAAAGTCATTAGCTTCTATTTGCTCCAATCTAATTCTGAAGCAATGATTCTCAGTAAACTTTTGAGATTATTTTTCCATCTGGCAAATTCGGCTTTTTAAGGCATTCTCCTCATTGCCTTTTTGAGCCTCTTTTGCCATTTAAGTCAGTCTGTTTTTTAAGGTATTTTTTCCTCAGTCAGGCTGTTGACTCTCATTTCAAAATTTTCTTGCATTGTTCTCATTTCTCTTCCCAATTTTTCCTCCACTTCTCTTATCTGCTTCTTAAGGTCCTCTATGGCCTGTAACCAGCTCATATTTTCCTTTGAAGCTTTGGTGCAGGAGTTCTGACTTCACTGTCTTCCTCCTGTTCCCTGCTTTGCTCTTTTTTGTCCCCAAAATAGGAATGTAATGTTGGAATCTTCTGTCTGCTTTGTTTCCTTTGCCTACTCATTTTGCCACTCAATTACTTGACTTTTGGGCTTTTTGCCACAGTAGGACTCTGCCACCAGACAGGGGAGCTTTCATCCCAAACGCTGGGGTTTTCTCAGCTGCCGGAGGTATTAGATGGGTGCCCTCCCTGAGGTCTCTACATGCTCTGGCAAGCTGGACACACACCCCAGGACCTCCACCCTAAACTGCAATCCATATCCAAGCAGGTTAAAGCAAGAGCGATTACCCCTCAGACTGGTGCTTGGTTCCCCTACACTCTGCAGGCCAGGAGCTGAAGCCGCCACATGGCTCTGGCTGGCTGTGCCGGCGACTCAGCGGCTTCTCGCCCTGGGGGTAAATGCCACTCACTCCCACTTACTGGTCTCAAAGTCCAGACTGCACTGACCTCTCACTTTGTCCTTTGAATCTATGTGTTGATAAATCTGGAAATGGCCACAGCTGCTGCTGATCTGGGGCCACTCTGGCTGGCATCTGGTCAGGCCCGCCCTGGGGCTAAAGCCCGCGGGCCAGGCTGTCCTCAGCGGGAGGTTAGCTTCTCTGTGTCATTTGTGGGTTCTGCAGCTCCAAAGTTTGTTTAGAGTCCCCTTTTTACATGGATTGGGTAAGGTGGAAGCCGGAGCCACAGGAAGGTTGTGCTTCTACTCTGCCATCTTGGCTCTGTCCCCCCCCTCCCCCCATGAGAATTTAGAAACCCTTTAATCTAACCTTCTCATTTAACAGATGAGGAGTGGAGTCTAAGAGGTTTGAAAAGGTCATATAGTAGCAGAGATGGAATTTGAATCCAGGTCTTCTGATTCCAAGCCTGGCACATTTTCTTCTGTACCAAATAATTCTTCATGAGCATCTGTGGACAAAAAAAAAATCACCTATTGACCAACTGTCCAATGATGAGCTTCACCCAACCTAGCCAGGTTGGTTAGTCCTCAGAAAACAGACACAGTTTGTTCCTATGCCAGTGCTCAAAACCTTACCAACTTGGTAAAACTTGCCAGACCCTGTGCTTCACTGACCTATTCCTCAAGAAGTCATGAACACCTCCATGATAATGTAAATCATTGTAATCTATCAACAAATATTTATTAAGCATCTATGACTATGTGCCAGGCACCAACTTTATTCACAGGAACTTACATTCTAATAAAGAAGACAAGTATGCATCTAAATGCCTATAGGATAAATAGAAAGTGAACAAATATATAAAAAGTAATTAGATATAATAGTTAAAAACAAGGTTGTTGAGGGAGAGAGAACTAGCATTGGAGGAATCAGTAAGGCTTCATGCAGAAGGTGGCACTTGATCTGCAACTAAAAGGAAGAGGAGGACTTTGTGAGGTGAATGTAAGGAAGGAATGCATTTTTGGTGTGTATGTGAAAGCCAGTACAAAGGCCTGGAGATGGGAGATGGATTATGGAATGTCACATGTAATGAACAGAGAGTTTGGCTGAATCAGGATGGGAGGCAAAGTAATGTTCCAGCGGGAAACTGGAAGTATAGGTTGGAGCAGGGCCTTTAAAACTAGACAGAGCAATTTATATTTTATCTTAAAACATTAGGAAACCATTGGAATTGACTGAGCAGGGCACATGTCTTGCTAAGGGTATTTTACTTTGGCAGCAGTATGTAGAATAGAGTGGAAGTAGGAAGACCAATTAGGAGGCTGTTGTAATAATCTAAGTGAGAAATCATGAAGACCTTAAATTAAGGTGGGAGCTCTGTGAATGGAGAGAAAAAGCTGGATGTGAACGATATTTTAAAGATTCAAATGGCAATATTTGACAACTAATGGAATATATTGAGTGAAGGAGAGTGATAAGTTAGGCATAATGCTAAGGTTATAAACTTGGAAGACTAGAAGGATGGTGGTACCTTTGATAAAAATAGGAAACTTTTCAAAAGTGGAAGATGGGAAGAAAGAGAATGAACTCCACTTTGGACATTTTGAGTTTAACATGTTTCCAAGACATCCAGTTTGAAATGTTCAATAGATGATTGTTGATGTGGGACTGAAGCTCTGGTGAGAGGCTGGAGAAAAGGGCTGTCCTGCGTGTCTGTCTGTATGTATATAAGCATGTATGCTTATGTACACACCTGTACATATGTTATTTGCATACAGAAAATAAATAATTAAACCCATGAGTGATGAGGTTACTAAGAGAAAATATAGAGCAAGAAAAGAAGGCCTAGGAGAGAATTTGGGAAACAATTAAAATTAGGAAAATGATATAGATGATGAGACAGCAAAGGAGATACAGAAGGAATAATCAGAAATATAGAAGACCCAGGAGAAAATAGTGTCATGAAAATCTAGAGAGGAGAGAACATTTAGAAGGAGAGAGTGATCAACAGTGTCAAATACTGCAAATAAAGAAGGATGAGGACTGATTAAAAAAACCTATTAAGTTTGGCAATTTAGTGTTCACTGGTAACTTTGGAGAAAGTAGTTTCAGTTGAATGATGAAGTTGGAAGCCAAATTGCAAAGGGTTGAGGCTTGAAAGAGGAAGTGAAGGCAGTAAGTATAGACAGCTTTTAGAAATGAGTTTGGCTTAAAAGGGGAAGAGAGATTACAGGACAATAGCTTAAGAAGATGGTAGAGTGTGATGGAGGTTTGTGAGGGATAGTGCAGTCTTGGCTATATTTCAAAGTCAGTTGGGAAGGAGTCATTAGATAAAGAGAAGTTTGAAAATTGGAGATAGAAAGGAGATGACCAAAGAGACAATCTGATGGAGAGCATGAGAGGGGCTTTGGCAAATAGGGCAGTCACCTCTTTGGCAGAGATTGGGGGAAAGGATCTCATCAAGGGGTTTTGAGAAAAGGGAGCTTACTTTTAATGGCCTCAATCTTCTCAGGAAAGTAAGAAGCAAAATCCTCAGCTTAGAGGGGGGGAGGAGGAAGATATTAATGGAAGTGTATATAGTTTCTAACTCTATTCCTTCTATCTTCTGTCACTCATGGGAACCTGGTTCTCTCTGGAAGACACACTTTACCTATCCACCTTCTCCAGTGCTGGTTAGGTCTTCTCTCATTTTCCATTAACCTAAATCCATTAACACTAGGTCAAAAGAAGACAGATAATCTTTAGAAGCTTTATACTATTACTACTCAACAAACTCTTCTTTGTTGGAGTTCAATCATCCTTCTATACCATCCTATCCAGATTGTTGTTTCTATTCATCTACCAGATTCCAGGTCACTCACCTTTCTAACTCATAGTCTTCCTCTACACTCCTACCCCTACCTTCATACTTAGGGATTTCAACATACATGTTGAATAATCTAGTCTCCTAATCCATCAGCCCTTTCAATTCCCATGCCCTACATATCACTTCCCTTCTACCGTTGACAGGAGTAATCAATCATACCTTAGATCTTCCCATCACTCATAACTATGCAGTCTTTATGATGTTGCAGTCAGAAACTTCCCTTTCAGATGATAATTTCCTTTCTATCCATCTCTCCCAAACTCATCCCTCTGAAATTTGTTCTTTGTTTCACTATGACTGCTCCCCACTGCCCCAGTAACTCTATCCCTCTATGTTCTCCTCAAACCACTTACATAGTTTTCTTTTCACAGTCTTATTATTAAATTGACTGGCTCAGCCTATCTTTTGTCTTCTAGTCTTATATTCTGTGTGCCTTATCCTATCACCATTCATACCTTTGCAAGACCACCATCTTTTTCATTCCTACTCTTGGCTGCTGAGTACCACTGGAAAAAGTAATGTCTAGGCTTTCTTTCCTCAAATCCTACAGGTACATAGGTCCCCAGAGAGGGACAGACTGCTTCCACTCTCATTGTTCTTGGAGTAACACTGGGGTATCCTAATACTACAGTTTAGGAAACTCCATTGGTGTGCTCCCCATTATTTTTTTCTATTTTAAAAAGTTTGAACTTAAAAAAAAACACCAAATAAATTGAGTATTTGAATCTATGTGAAGCTTACTTTTCTTTTTAAGTGTATAATAAATTTAATATGTTGCCTTGAAAGCTATTTCCTGTTTCCTTTTGGGAATAAACATACCTACTGTGTACCAGGCACTGGACTTCTTATTGTTGGCTCTTTTATTTGAAGATGGCAATCCAGTCCCTAACCCCTTTTTCTCCCACCTTCCACTCAATTAAAAAAAAAAAACAACAACAAAAAACAAAGCCCTGGTTACAAATATTTTTAGTTAAGGACAACAAATTCCCACATTGACTATGTCCAAAAATCTGTCTCATTCTTCATTTTGAGTCTATCAGAAGATGGGTAGCATATTTCCTAATCAATGATTTATCATTTTATTGATCAGAGTTCTTAAGTCTTTTAATTTTGTTTTTCTTTACATTGTTGTTATTGTATACATTTTTGGTTCTGCTCACTTCATTTTGCTTTAATTCAAATAAGTTTTGCCAGATTTCTCTGAAATTATTCTTTTTATAATTTCTTAAGTAACAATAACATTCTATTCCATTCCTACTACACTATAATTTGTCCAACTATTCTCCAGTTGATAGGCACTTTTGATTTTGTTTTTTTGCCATTACAACAAAAGACATTATAAACCTTTTTGTACATATGGGTCTGTTTCCTTTTTCTTTTATCTCTTTGAGGGTATAGACCTTGTAGTAGTATTGATGGTTCAAAGGGTACACACTGCTTAGAGACTTTTAAAACATAGTTTCAAATTATTTTCCAGAGTAAATGGACACATAGCTTTACCAAGAGTGTATTAATGTGCATGTTTTCCCTCAGCTTCTCCAAAAATTGTGATTATCTTTTTGTTATTTTTTCTAATATGATGGGTGTGAGGTGGAACTTCAGCAGTGTTTTAATATGCATTTTTCTGATGATTCCTTATTTGCAGAATTTTTATATGGTTGTTAATAACTTGACTTTCTTCCTTTGAAAATTATTTGTATCTTTGACCTGTTCATCTATTGGTAGTGTTTTTTTAATTATAAATTTGAATCAATTCCTTATATATTTTGGATATGAGCTCTTCCTCAAAGAAACTTTCAGTAATTTTTTTTCTCAGTCAACAGTTGATTTTCCAATTTTAAATGCATTGCCTTTTTTGGTGCAAAAACTCCCCGTGAGTAGCCAGCTAAATTTAACAAGCTTTTGGTTAGAGGTAAGGTGTTGTAGTAAGGACAACTGGTACAAAGCATTTCCCCTAAAAGCTTGGGACACATTCTCCTACATATGTGTGTGTGTGTGTGTGTGTGTGTCTGTGTTGATTAGAAGCAGGCCTCTTGTTTTGATGTTTGTTTTCAGCAGACAATTTTAAATCCTTTTAATGGTGGTACAGTAAAATTGATTGAAAGGGAAAGTGTGTCCAAGTTTAGAGAGAGAGAGAGCACATATACCATGTTTCCCCAATAATAAGACACTGTCTTATTAATTTTTTTGGAAAGAAAAACACCAGAGGGCTTATTTTCAGGGGAGGGCTTATGTTGTCCTGCCTCAGCTCTCCTCCACGGCATTGCTCTCAATGGCGCCAGCAAGCAAATCACTGGGGAAGAACAGGATGACGTGCTCACTGCTGCAGCTCTGATTGGATGCAGCTCGGAGCGCGGCATGCCTTTCACGGCAGGGGGGAGGGGGAGGCGGTGCATACAGAGGGTACCATAATGTAGCGTGTAGCGCAGGGGATCACCTTCACTACAGTAGCAATCTCAATAGGGCTTATTTTCGGGGGAGGGCTTATTTTAGAGGAATCTTACACAGTAAGGGGAGGGCTTCTTTTCGGGATAGGTCTTATTATCGGGGGAAACACGGTAGGAAAGGGGGAATTCATGGGTCTTGGAGGGATGGAAGTCCTTTTCTTCCTTCTTCCCTTTCATTGGTATGGCTCTCTGCTGAGCTCTCATTGAGTCCTCAAGCTGCACTTTTCAGAGGCCACACAAGCTGCCTTTCCTCATCATTTTCTACTGACCCAGTCTGTTCCACAACTTGGTCAGTAGGGGTGGGGATGTCTGACGATGTGTGTGACATCCCCCCTGGGATCTTTCCCTGATCCCTTGCTGCCCTCTGGTATAGGTTTAAGGGGGTTGTCTTCCAAACTCTCAAAACTTGATGCCCAAAGCAATTATTGGAATGCTTCTACTCAAAATTCCTTTTCTGATAAACATAGTCCTAGAGCCAGATCTAATTCTTTTTAACTAATAGTAATACCTTTAATTATCTGATTTTTTTCCAATGACTAAACTCTTTTTCAACTTGATTAACAAGGTTGGTCTTACCTAGTTTATGCCTTTGATTGATCATGTGAGATTCCATATGTAGGAATTATTCACACCTATTTTACACATTTGATTCTGAGTAACTCAAATCAAAGAGGTATTTTCTCACCTGATAAATGTATCAAGGCACATTTTTAGTTACATTAATTTTGAATGACAGGCTGTAAAACATTCTGTTTACACATTCAGGCATGCCAGGTAGACCCACTTCAGATTTGTGTTGTCTGATTTCAGCTGTGTCCTCACTGTTGAGTTAGCCTTTGTAGTCAACCCTTGTTGACACTTAGGCTCCCCATAGCGGCTGTTTTAAAACTTTCCTCAAACCTTTTATACCAGCCTTAACCCCTTGTGTCTCATCAGAGTACTTTGACTTCCACTTGATTAGCATAATAGAGACCAGCTGCTATAAACTATCTCATTTTGCCATATCTCAAAACCCTTCTGATTCTTCACTTCTGTTTTTCTCCTTTAATCCAGTTTCAGAGGAAAAGGATATCCTTCCTATGGTCAAGGCCAGTCCCTCTACTTTTATTCTTGTTCCCATCCTTCTGCATCTCCAGGAGATCTTTATTGATCAAACCTCTCCCCATATTTCCTCTTTAATCTCATCTACTAGCTCTTTCCCTAGTACCTACAAATATCCCTGTGCTTCCATAGCTCTTAGAAAAAAGGCTTCATGGGGCAACTAGTGAATACAGCACCAACCCTGGAGGCAGGAGGACTTGAGTTCAAATATGCCCTCAGACACTTAACACCAGCTCTGTGACCTTGGACAAGTCACTTAATGCCAACATCCCTGTCTTCACCCCTCTAAAAAAATCTTCTTTTGACTCTCCCACACTCTCAAGTTATCATATCTCTTTCTTTCCTTGCCAAACTCCTAGAAAATCACTGACACTAACTATCCATTCATTTCTCAATCTCTTTCAATCTAGTCTTTTAAAAAAAATTCATACCTGTACTGAAATTGTTCCCTTTAATGTTGCTAATTATTTCTCATAGGCTTTGGGCAAGTCACTTAACTTGGCTGGCCTTCAGTTATCTGTAAAATGAGAGGGATGGACAAGATGACTTATATAGATGATTGTTTCAACTGTTAAAGCTAATGATCTTTTCTCAGTGCTCATCCTTCTTGACCTTCCTGCAGCTTTTTATACTGTTGACCACACTCTTCTTTGGAAACTCTTCTCCTTTTGCACAACTGTCTTCTGGTTCTCCTCCTACCTGTTTGAATTTTCCATTTTTTTCCCTAATTCATAGTTTTAGTTCTAGTTTTATATTTTCTAGTTTAATCCTCTTTTTCTCCTTTATCACACTTCTTCCTCCCCCTAAGCGGTTATGGGTATTCCCCAAGCTCTGTCCTGTGTCTTCTCTCTCCCTTAGAGATCTCATCAACTCTTATGTGTTCAGTTATCTCTACAAAAAGGACTCCAGGGCAAAGATGTTGTGTTAAAGGTTTAACAGTGGCATTGAGGTGGGGGAGCCAGGAAATGTACCCACTTTTAAATTTAATTTGCATTATTAACATTTTCTCTCCATCACTTTTTAAAGTTTAGGCAATCAACAAAACAATAAATCAAAGTATGATTTATAGCATTTCCCAAAATTTCCGAGGTGCAAATGTACACACTGAAAATTTAACAATCAGCTCTTATAAACCAGTTGGAGCTGGGCCAGGGTCTATGTATTTAGCCTTCATCTCTCTCTTGAACTTCAGTCCAACTTTACTAAACTTTGTTCAGCATCTCTATATGGACATCACATCCATATTTCAAAGTCAATATGTCCAGAATAACTAGACAGTAATTTTTTGGTGGGAAGGCCACATTCATGTGCATTTGACTGGTGATTTAGCCTCTAGTAATAATTATAATAACACCATGTGCTTGCATTGAACTATTTTTTCACTCGGAGTACTCTCATCTGTAGATCTTTATCTTTACAGTGATCAATAGACATAGGAAAACAACCATCATTTTATCGGTGAAGCCATTGAGACTCATAGAGGTGGTGAGATAATTTGGCTGTGATAATACAGAGTTATTGTTGTTTAATAATTTCCAGTCATGTCCAACTCTCTGTGACCCCATTTGGGGTTTTCTTGGCAATGATACTAGATTGGTTTGCCATTTCCTTCTCCTACCCACTTTACCAATGAAGAACTGAGGCAAACAGGGTTAAATGACTTGCCCAAGATCACACAGCTAGTAACTGTCTGGGGCCAGATTTGAACTCCAGAAAAGGAGCTTCCTGACCCCAGGCCCATCATTCTATTCATTTTGCCATCTAATTGCCTTTACCTATATAACTAGTTAGTAGCTGAACCAGGATTTGACTCTAGAAGGCCACATGTGGTCCTCTAGGTCCTCAAGTTAACCCTTTGACTGAATACAAACTTCACAGAACATTTGTTCTGTGAAGTTTGTATTTGATCAAACAACCTCACTTCTCAACCCCATGCTCTGTAACACACCTTGTGATACGATGTTAGACTTTGAGCAACACTTATCTTTGGAGCTTTTACCCGTAGCCACATTGGAAGGTAATCCATCTATTTCCTCACTAGGTTTCTCTGGCTTGTCCTAGACAACTCACAGGAAATTCCTACCATATGGGTCTCTGCTGTTACAGGACTGATAGACTGTTATAGTTTGAAAGGTGATTGGCCGTCATGTATCACCACTGGATTTCCTGGCATTATATAATTGCTAGATGAAGTATTACCAGCAATAAAAGTCTGGCTTGAGGTCTCTCACACTTAAAAACAAAAAGTCAAGAAATTTTAATTAGAGGCTACTTTGTAAAACATATAGGATTAGTGAAATTGAACTGCTCCCTACTGAATAGAGACCATGAATCAAAAATATCCTGTGGCAAAGAGGTGTGGTATTGATTGATTACAAGGGTAGAACATTACATACACTGTCAGACAGGGTTACTATATTTGGTGTTTTCTCCCACCCCTTCCTTAACTGTTTTTTTGGGGAGTGTTGTGACTGATATTACAAGGGAGGGTTCAATTTGAGGGATTGGGGTGGGAATAGGGGAAATGAGGGTTATATGGAGAAAAAAACTGATATTTTTAAAAAAGTATCAATAGCATTCATTTTTAATGTTCCATGGATCCTATGTTTTACCTAAAACTGAGAATCTAATAAGTCATTCTTATATGTTGTTCAGTCATTCAGTCCTGTTCAACTCTACATCATCCCATGGACTATTTTGTCCATAAAGTTTTCTTGGAAAAGATTCTAGAATAGCTTGCCATTTCCTCCTCCAGTGTGCCCTCATTTTGCAGATGAGGAACTGACACAAATAGGGGTTAAGTGACTTATCCAGGGTCATACACTTGTATGAGGCTAGATTTCAACTCAGGTCTTCTTAACTGCAAGCCTGCTTTATACACTAGTCCAAGCTGAGACATAATTAACACACATAGAAACATCCCTAGCATCAGTGACTTGTGTTTGAAATGTTACCACTGCATGTGCCCTTGTTGATTAGAAGCAGGCCTCTTGTTTTGATGTTTTTCAGCAATTTTAAATCCTTTTAATGGTGGTACAGTAAAATTGATTGTTTTTTTTTTTGTTGCTCCTAGCAAAAGAGACCTTCATGAAGCTCTTCAGGCTCAAGAACAAATCAGCTCTTGGCAACTCTTAGCTCTAGGCCCTATGCAACTAAGAGAACAGTAGAAGACTGAGGCCTCTCTCCTGAGGGAGTTTACCATCTAGTTGAGGAGACAGATCCCAACTTGGAAAGAAAACACTTGCAAAACAACACATACACAGGTGAGTGGAAATCAATAGAGTACAAAATAGAGAAGTTATGATGAGATAAGGAAAGAGCACTGCTCTTACATGAAGGCCCGTATTCTAAGTCCCAGAGCAAACATTTACTAACTCTGCAATATTTCACTGTCATAAGACCAGCAACCCCCACTTGTTTCTTCCCTAGTCCTGATCATTTAAAGTAGTAGACTGCCTAGCTGAAACCTTCCCTCCCCACTTTCCCTGCCACCACTCCCATGTTCTCTCATCCCTGTCCACTTCAGCCCCTACTATCCCAAACACTGGTCTTGCTGTGGCCTCTTCTTCATCCCTTATAACAAAGGATAAAAAAGAAAGAGGGAAAAAAGATCATCAAAACTAAATAATACATATACTAAGTCTGGTAATAAATGCATTTGGAAATTCCTATTCTATCATTCCCAAATTTTTGTTCATCTTAAACCTCTTCTCACACTCCTATTTTGCACTTACATAAATCTGGTTCCTTGCCTGAAAACTATTTCTGGTCATCCTTTTCAGTAACTGGTACAGATTCTTCCCATCTCCTTACACCCTTGTTGCTCTTTCAATTGTCAATAAAAATACATTATATTTATGTAATATATAAATTATATAATATATATATAAAAGAAAAGAAAAGGTGTATAAAAAACATTTATGACTTAGCTTTGTGCTCCTGATTTCCCAGACCAGAGGTTCTCAAGGTATCGTCTAAATTACAGGTCCTAAAATCCTTTCAACAGCCCTGTGAAGTCAAAACTATTCTCGTAATAATACTAAGATATTTTAATTTCGAATTCAGTAAATATCAATAGATATAACTCACATAAGCAAAAACATTTTAGAGAGTCCTTAATTTAAGGGGTCCTGAGATTAAAAAAAAATTTAAGAACTGCCTTAAACCCTTCTAAGTTCCCAGAGAGTGCACTGTTTTAGATCTAGGAATTCTAGGAAATACAGTTTAATCCTGTGTTGAGTAGGCAGGCATTGTAGACAATGTAAGACAGTTATATTGATGTCTGATGTCCAGTGATGATTGATGTCCAGTAAGATCAGTCATTGTGTTAAGACTCAAAAGATTCTGTAGGAATTCTGGACCTAGAACCATTCATTTCCTCCCCTGGCATGTGCAAATGGTTTTGTTGGTAACATAGGCTAGTGATTTGTGTGGGCTTATTTTATAGCTTGTTTCTTTATTGAATTTATTGTTGTTCAGTAGTTTTTCAGTTTTATTCTAGTCTTCTTGACCCTATTTGGGGTTTTCTTGGCAAAGATGCTGGAGTGGTTTGCCATTTCCTTCTCCAGCTCATTTATAGAGGAGGAAACTGAGGCAAAAGGGGTAAGTGACTTGCCCAGGGTCACAAAGCTAGTAAGTGTCTGAGGCCAGATTTGAACACAGGAAGATGAGTCTTCCTAACTCCAGGCATGGCATTTTATCTACTGTGCCCATTTAAATTGTTAATTGTATCAATTAATTTTATTTGATTCTTTAGAGTTCCCCAACATTTCATCTGTAAAAGCAATCAGTTTGTTTCCTCTTAGTTCCCCTCCAGACTGTGCTTGTGACTTTTCAGACTTCAATATCATAACTCATCCGTTGTCTCACCCTGGAACATCTATCAGCTCCTGGGGCCTCCTGACTTTCTTCCACTTCTGGCTGTACTTCTTATTTTTCACATAAACACCATATCTTCACACATACCTTCAACACCTACTTTCTGTCACTTTTGTGTATTGTCTTCCTCCATTAGATTGTAAGTATCTCAAGAGCAGAGACTATCTTTCTGCTTGTATTTGTTTCTCAGCATTTTCACAATGCCTGCCACATAGTAAGTATTTAAGAAATCTATGCTGTCTGCTTTGTCCTCAGTTTCTTTTTCGTATTTTGTAGTTATTAGCATTTCTAGCACCATATCAAATAATAATTGTGTTAATAGACATCCTTGCTTCACCCTTGTTATTGGAAAAGCCTCTAATTTATCCCCGTAACATATTATACTGGGTCTTGATTTTAAGTAGATACTGCTTTATTAATGATTAATTTAAATTGAAATGGGCATTGTATTTTCTCAAAACCTTTTCCTGCGTCTATGGGTGTAAGCATGTAAGTCTGACTTTTTGTTATGAATATGGCATGCTATTTTTATAGTTTTCCTCATATTGAGTCAATCTTGTATTCCTAGTATGAATCCAATCCTGTAATAGCTTATGATTTTTTGCTGTTATCACCTATTTGATAGCATTTTATTTAAAATTTTTGAGTCAATATTCCTTTATGATTTTAATCTAATGTTTTTTCTACTTTGTCTCCCCCTGGTTTAGATATTAAGATCATATTTGTGTCATGGAAGGAATTTGATAAAATATCTTCTTTTTCTATTTTTGCAAACAGTTTGTGAAATATTGAAATGAAATATTATTTTAATGTTCAATAGAATTTACTTATAAATTCATCAGTTCATTCAGCTTTGTTGGGAGTTTATTTGTGGCTTATTCAATTTATTTTTCTGAGACTGCATTATTTAAATTCTTTATTTTGTTATCTGGACATTTTGTATTCTTTTTTTCCTCCCAAATATTCAGCATTTTATTTGCATTGCTATTATTTTACATTGGCATTATGTTGTTTTTTGCAAAATATTACATTGTTTTGTTAGTATATAATCAGGCAAAAATATCTCTAATATTTTCTTTTATTGTTTCTTCATTTGTTGTGAATTCCTATTCATTTTTAGTGCTAGCAATTTGATTTTCCTTGTCCTTTAAAAAATCAGACAAGCTAATTAATGGTTGATCATTTTAGTGGTTTAAAAAAACAGTTCCTTGTTTTGTTGACTTTTTTTTTGCTTTTAACTTTGTTCATCTCTTCTTTGATTTTTCAGAATTTTAATTTTGATATTTAAATAATTTATTTAAAAATTTGATGCTTTTTTAGTTTTTAGTTTTATGCTCAACTGGCCAATTCATTCTTACTTTTGTTATGAAAATGTTTAGAAATATATATTTTCCTATAAGGAGTGCTTTGACTGTATCCAAAAAGTTTTGGTATGACAGTTGTCTCATTGTAATTTTCTTTGACAAAATTATCTGTTGTTTCAGTATTTGTTCTTTGACCCAACAATTGTTAGGATTCAATTTTTTATTGTTTATTTTTAATACTTTCTTCAGTGACCATTTATGGAATATAATATTTAATATTTCTGTTTTTCTGCATTTGTTTGTGAGCTTTTGAATGTCCTAATTACATAGTCAGTTTTTGTATTGCACCTGCTCTACTGAGTAATATGTATACGTTTTCCTTTCCAATTAAATATTTGCCAAAGACCTATAATAGGTAACTTTTCTAAAATTCTTTTTAGGTCCTTAACTTAATTCTTGTTTATTTATGCTAAATATTTTTAGGTGTGAAATGTGTACATTTAGGTCCCCAACTTTTATAATTTTATTGTATATTTCTCAACTGTAAGTTGCTTAATTGTTCCTTTAGGTATTTAGATCTGTTGCCATTTGATGAACATAAATTATGTGTTAATATTTATCCATTTTCTAAGGTGCCTTTCAGCATACTGTAGTTTCATTGTTTATCTTTCATAATCAAGTGTACTTTTATTTTTTCCTTATCGAGAACATGATTGATATACCTGTTTTTTGAGTTCATCTGAACTAGAATAGACTTTGCTTCAATTCCTTATCTAAACTTTGTGTGAATCTTTATGTTTTAAATGTGTTTCTTGTAAATAGCATATTGTTAGATTATGCTTTTTAATTCATTCTCCTATCCTTTTCCACTTTGTGGTTGAGTTCTTCCCATTTACCTTCTTTTTGTTATGATTGTTAACTATGCATTTTCATTCAACATAACCTCTTTTGTTCTCCCCTCTTTTCCTCCATCTCCCTTTTTATTAAGAAGTGGATGGTGAGTTTCCTCAGCAGTAGTAATCTTTATTTTATATAATCTGTTTTTTCTCCCCTCCCCCTCACCTTTTCTCTTTACTCAGACTCTGATACCAGGTTTTACCCTTTCTTTTTTTTCCTTTTAGCTCACCCTTCACGATCCATACTAAGAATTTTGACTTTGTTTTTCTAATGCCTAATCCCTCCCTGAATCTACACTCTCTCTCTTATTCCTTCCTTTCTCCTCACCAGTTCTCTAATGGTTTCCATGTTGAGCTAAATGCATTTTTTTAATACCACACATTCTCTCTGTAAATATGTATGTGTGCACGCGCATGCATACACATGTGCTAGTCTATTTTGTCTAGTTCAGATGAAATATGTATGTGTGCACACGCATGCATACACATGTGCTAGTCTATTTTGTCTAGTTCAGATGAAAGTTTCAAGTGACATCTAATCCCCTAACCATCCATCATGTTTGTTAATATTCTTCTTGTATAACATGATTATGAGATACTTTCACTCCTTTCTTCTTTTTTTCTCCCTTGTGTATTCCTTTTTGTTTTTTCTCTAAGACCATGGAAACATAACAAAAACATTGCTAGACCCTCTGTCACTCTTGATATCATTAGGAGTATGAGGAGATACATGTTTGCTTAGTTACCCCCTTTTAGAAGGTATATACTTCATCCTTTTATAATCCTTTCCAATTGGTCATACAGACTTACCTTTTGTGTTTCTTTTGACTGTAGTATTTGCATTTCAAAGTTTCTACTTAATACTGGTTTTTTCATCAGGAATGCTTGCAAGTCCTCTTTTTGATTAAAAGTATATTCCCCCCCCCCAATAGAATCATATAACTTTATCCAGTAAGTTATTTTTGGTTCTAAGTGTAATAGTAATGTAATTTGATCCCTTTGTATTGGCAAAGCTAACAGGTACTTAGCACTTAGTAATTAATTAAGCCTCTGTTAAAGAAACAGAAGGTATAAACTCCTATTGCTGACGTAACAGGAAGGGGTTGAAACAGGAAGGAGCTAATGCTGTGTATGTGTATGTGTGTGTGTGTGCGTGCTTGCTCAAGTGTGTGCTGGGTCAAAGAGATCTTTTTGGATCCAGGTTCTGGAGGCTAAGGAAGACAGTCCCAGGCTGGAAAGAATGATTTTTATTTTGAGAACCTGGATGAAGTGATTTTGATTCTGGGAACCAGCTGAAACTTCTGCTGACTCTGAGGGCTTACTGGAGCTGCTGAGTCTGAGGGTCAGCCAAATTGCTAAGGATTTCCGAGGATCAGCCGGAGCAGCAGAAAACTGAGGAAGCATGACTGTCTTGCCAGCATTTTGTCTGTTTGTAGCTTTGTTAAGCCTTGACTTCCCAAGGATAGAGACTGTGGAGGATTTAAGGTGGACTGGATGCTGTGAGCTTCATCATGGAACAGGCACAGCATGGAGAGCTGGACAAGGAGTTGTCTGCTTTTGACTGTCTGCCTTTGAACCCAGGTGACAGTTTGGTGAATCCAGGTAGGAGCTGGGACTATAGAAGGGGATCCAGGGAATATGAGAGCCTACCTCAGGTCAAGATAAAGAGATCTCTCCGTGGATACTGAATAGTGACTTATTGAAGTTGTAACTTACTTATGACCTTGAAATTGTAACTTATTTGTGACTGAGGGGTAGATGGCCTGTGTATTTTACACTACCCCTTCAGAGAGTGCTGAGTAATGACTGATATTGTAACTTAGTGTGCCCCATGAGTGGAGAACTTTGACTTTTGTATTTTGTGACCCTTAAGGAGGCTTTGAATGATTGAGTTGATTGAATGACTGAGTTACTAAGTGATTGACTGACTAAATGATTATACTTTGTTCAAAACTATGTGACCACTGTGGTGAAAACTATGTGGCCATTTTAG
Organism: Petaurus breviceps papuanus; assembly: GCF_028583685.1. NCBI lineage: Eukaryota > Metazoa > Chordata > Mammalia > Diprotodontia > Petauridae > Petaurus > Petaurus breviceps. Next base: position 23,242,092 of record NW_027187380.1, on the reverse strand, counting down.
TGATAAGTCATTGTGAATGCTGTATTTTATCTGTGATAAGTTGTAACACTGTGAATGCTGTACCTTGATTTTCTGTGAATGTTTTGCTCTGATTTGTTATTGAGTAAATAAAGTATTCACTATACTGTGTAATCAGAACATTGAAAGCTATTCATAGCAGCAGTCCTCTGGAATGCTGCTCATGCATGGCTTTACACTAAGCCTTTATGTTTTACATTTTGGAATGTTTTCCAGACTCTCTTCTTCTTTATAATGCTGCCAAGTCTTGTGTGTTCCTGACTGTGACTCTTTGAAACCTTTCTTTTTTCCTGATTACACTATATGTATATATATATATATATATATATATATATATATATATATATATATATTTAGCCTAGATGCTCTGGAGTTTAGCTATGATGTTTCTGGGATTTTTCATTTGGGACTTTCTTTCAGAAAGGGATCAGCAGTTTCTCTGTTTTCACTTTACTAATTCAATTTCCAATAGCTTTGGGTAGTTTTCATGTCTCAAGTCTCTCCTAACTCTAGGCTATCCTCCAATCATCTCCCAAAATGATCTTCTTAAAGTACATCACCCTTTAACTCAATAAATTCTTATTGTTCTTGATTATCTCTAGGCTGTGGAATACTATTTGTCTTTTAAAGTCCATCATACACTGACCTCTTTCAGCCTTTCCAATCTTATTACACTGTACTCCCCTCCATGTATTCTACAATTATTCAGCAATACTGAGTTGCTGGTTTTTACACGTGATACTACCTCTTTATCCAGTGGTCTTTTACTGGATGTCCTCTATGCGTAGAATGCTCTTCTTCCTCATTTCTGTCTATTATTAGCTTCTCAAGATTTCTTTAAGCCTCAGCTCAAATCTCACTTTCTGCAGGAAGTTTTTCCTGCATCCCTACCCTCACCAACTACAAGTGACTTCCTTCAGGAACTAGAAAACTTCCAAGTACATTCCATGTGTCTTGTATTTTTCTAAGTATTTTCATGTTGTCTTCTCCGTTAGAACATGAGATTCCTGTGGGAAAGGACTGCATTTTTGCCTTTTTCTGTCTCCTTAGTGCTTAAGAGTACCTGGTACACAGGAGGTACTTAGTAAGTACTTAATTAATTTTTTTTTTTTTGCTTTTTGGAGGGGGGAAGGCAGGGCAGTTGGGGTTAAGTGACTTGCCCAAGGTCACATGGCTAGTGTTAACTGTCTGAGGCCGGATTTGAGCTCACAACCTCCACCTAGCTGCCCTGATTAATCATTTCTTGAAATAGAATATCCATGGTTTAAAAAAATTTTTTTGGAGGGGTGTAGTTTTTAGCTAGTCTGATGATTTTTCATGTTTTCTCTCTTTGGCATTTGTCCTCAGTTATTATTAAAAGGAGATGATATATTTTCTTTTATTTTTTTCAATTTTCATTCTTTTGACTTCATTTCAGTATTTATCATTGTCTCAGGGAATTCTTGATTTGGTCCATTCTCATTTTCAGGGAGTCAGTTAGGTAACATTTTGTAGCTGAACTTTTTATTTGTACTCAACTGTTTATTTATATTCCAGGTCTTTTCCATAGGACTGCTCTCTTTTCCTTTCTAATTCTTTCCTCTAGTACCCTTGTCATTTATAATATAATTTTTTAAACTCTTACTTCATCTTATTCCAGAAATCCTAGTTGACTTTGTTATCAAGTTTTGTTTTTGTGAGAAACTTTGGTTGTGGATTATTGTGATATTACTATCATAATCCTGTCTCCCATGTAAGTTAGGCTAGTTTTTCCTTAAGTGGTATTAAGATAGTCTTTGAAACTTGGTCTATTTAGGGGACTAATCATTTCCTCATTACTGGCATACGAAGCAGCTATAAAGGAGCTCCAGAGGCACTCAGACACTTGGCTGATGTACAAATATATACACACACATATACATATATGATATACGATACATGATACATATATACATCATATACACATATGTATATATACTGATATATATGCATGTATATATATATATATAGACACTTGGCTGATATATACATATATATACATATAGGTACTTCCAACAAAGTAGCTTTTTTTCCAACTATTCCAACAAAGGAATAACATGCACACTCAATTGAGCTCAACTGAAACAATTTGAGTTCTCCTCAATGTCTATCCTTGTTGAATATTCTTTTTCTGCTATGGCTAAGTAAGTCCCTCTTTGTTAACTGTTGAATGACCTAGGAGTATCTTAGTTTGTCCAAATCTCAAACCTAAACTACCAGGGGACTAACCTGAGTCAGGCTTAACCCAGAGCAATTGGTATGGTCTTGTAGGACTGGAACATAATGACTTCTTTGGAGTGGGAGATAAGCATTGAATTGGAAGGCGAGCCTGGATTGGATGCTTCTGGTGACACTTTTGGTGATGCTGTTAGAAATGGTGCTTGTTTACTGTGAGGCATCATGTACTACTATGGGATTAGAGAATAAACTGACTGTTACCAATTCATTAAAAAGAAGAAAATATAGATATTGTCTTTAAGAATAATAATTTGAAGATAATTGAGATAAACTGTATCTTAGCCTACTAGCTTTGCTGGGCCATACAACTTGGTAATTTTAAGCCTCCTCTGCTTCTACTAGAGGGATATCTTCAGGACTTTTGTTGTTGGCGGTCAGTTGTGCCTGACTTTTCATGACCCCATTTGGGTTTTCTTGGCAAAGGTACTGGAGAGATCTGCCAGTTCCTTCTCCAGCTTATTTTAGATGAGTAAACTGAGGCAAGCAGGGTTAAGGGACTTGCCCATGGTCACATAGGTAGTTCCTGAGCTCATAGTTGAACTTCCTGACTTCAGGTCTGGCACTCTATCCACTGTGCCACCTAGCAACCACTTTAAGACTTAGTTCACCTTCAAATCAGCCTGATAATGTACAAATTTAAAACTTGTTCTGTTCAGCTTTTGCAAGGACCAGATCCTTTTGTTTTGCTAGTGGGCAGCATTACCCAATCACCGCAGGAGATTATTTACGGAAGGGAGGGCTTTATCAGCTTTAAAGGAGTCATATTTGTTTAAATTAGTCCTCATTCCTACAATTGTATATAGACACAACCAGTTATTGAGGAGTAGCTTGAGGGACCCTAACAGTGCAAAAATGCAAACCAAGGTGGGTCTCTGGAATTTTTGGATTGTCTAACAGCTATGCATTAAAAACTGAGGTTTTCTTACTCTCATTGAATTTGGCTTAAGGAGGGAATAACATGCACACTCAATTGGGTATCTTGCCCTCCAGGAAAGTAGGGGAAAAGGGGTTAAGAGGGGGATGACAGAAGGGAGGGCAGATTGGGAGAGAGGGTAGTTAGAAGCAAACACTTTTGAAAAGGGACAGGGTCGAAGTAGAAAATAGAATAAGTGGGGGGTGGGATAGGATAGAGGGAAATATAGTTAGTCTTTCACAATATGACTACTATGGGAACGATTTGTTACAAGGATTTTGTTGCTAGACCTTAATGCAAACTTTTGGGGAAGGCACTTGAAAGGACAATGCAAAATTCTCCCAAAGGGCCTAGAGATATTTCTGGTCTTGGCGATATGGACACATGTGCCAATTGTATCCCTTTTATTTAGTTAAAGACAGGCAAGAGTGTTGCATCGATTTAAAAAGTGTCCACTGTTATCCCAGTACTGTGAACTGTGAATTGTTGTGGAGATTCCAGTGAGGGACCCTTGAAGAGCCCAGAACTTAGGCCCCAGAAGTATTTAGGATTTCCTCAGCCCCAGCAAAAATAGCTGCTGCTCACACATGGTGTAATAGAGTACACGTGTTGGCCTAAAGGGATCTCTGGTTTTGTTTCTTTGTTGTTGTTGTTGTTTCCTGTTTGCTTCCCCTGCCCAGTAGAGGAGGGTAATGTCAGGCCTCCAAAGTGGCAGCACCCATAGAACCCAAATTCCTTCTGAATACAGAAACATAGTAGCAGCTCAGTTCTATAGCCGTCTTACACAGAAAATGGTAGAATCAGGTCTGCAAAGTTGGGCGGAGTCATGCCCCAGTAGTATCATAGCAATTGGGCTCACATCTATAACAACATTCAGTTCAGTCTCAGTAAAGAGCAGAAGAATTCAGGGATAGGCAGTGACATCACTTAGATTATCACTAAGATAGCAGTTGACTCTTTTTTTTTGAGGGGGGAAAGCAAGGAAGTTGGGGTTAAGTGGCTTGCCCAAGGTGACACAGCTAGTAAGTGGCAAGTGTCTGAGGTCGGATTTGAACTCAGGTCCTCCTGACTCCAGGACCGGGGCTCTATTCACTGTGCTACCTAGCTGCCCTGCAGTTGACTCTTTCAGAGTGGATAGAAGGTAAAGACGAGGGTAGGGAAGAAGCTGACTGAGACATAGGCCCCAGCAGTAAGATAATAGTGAACAGAGATGTGGGTCTTAGAGGCAGCAGATAGACTGGATAATGGGTAGTGGGGTAGAGATGTGAGTCCTAAAGGTTTGGACAACGAATCAACTCCCCTCAACAGTGACAGCACAATGGCAGAAGAGTAGAGAGAGTATGCATAGCAACAAGAGGCAGGCATACTGTAAACTCCTGATTCTCAGAATCTGAGCTATGGAACTGTAGGCTACGCCTTGTCTGGCGTTCCAGTAAGTAGCTGCTGGTTCCCAGACTCTTTTAGTGTCCTAGAAGACTGGAGGATAGAACTTTAATCTCTGTTCTAGGCTATGCTCCTTGCATAAGTATACATCTGAAGGTCCTAGTCCTGGTCCCATCATTAGAAGGCTCCAGGATCAGAGCCACACAAATGCATTTTCATGCTTGTTCCAGGATCCCCTCTGAAAATCAAAGCTTCAGGCTACAGTCATGATCTTCATGCTGATTCTGCTACTCAAGTCCAAAGTTAAAGCTTCAGAGCCCCTGCATGGCCCTTCCAGGCTAGACTGCCTTCTTCAATGTCCAAGGGCCTTTGGTTGTCTCCCTGGGCTTATTTGACTTGGAAAAAGATCTATCACTCCACATGATAGCTATTCCAAACCTTCTCTTCTCATTTCAATTCACCCACAACATCCCTTCCCCCTTCTCTTTCAGAAGAGTATCTAACCCCCTCAGTTCTCATTTTTTTTTCTTTTTCACTGTAGTCCCTGAAAATGAGGTGCCCTTCTCTCACCTTCTCCAAGGCTGGTTCCTGAAACTGTGCCCATGAACTCCTAGTTTCCTGTCACCTCTGAAATTTTGCCCCTTCAATCAGCTTGTTTCATAGTCAATTTCTCCTTACCTACTGGGTCCTCCTCTGCCATTTACAAACTTCAAATCTCCCCATTCTTAAAATGCTTTCACTTAGGGGCCGCCAGGTGGCTCAGTGAGTAAGAGCATCAGCCCCCAGTGTCGGGATGACCTGGGGGATCGAATCCGTGCTCAGATACTTAGCACCACACTCAGAAACAACTGGCCATGAAACCTTGAGCAAGTTACTTAACCCCAATTGCTTAAAAAAAAATTCTTTCACTTAGCTCTGCCATCTTGCTCTTATTCTATATCTCTCCTTTCTTTTACCGTTAACCTCCTAGAAAATGCCATCTACACTCATTACCTCCACTTCCCCTCCTCCCATTCATTTCTTAATTCCTTTTCATTAAAAGCCCTCCGCCTTCTAATATGTAAAATGGAGATAATAGTTCCCTACTTCAAGGATTTATGTGAGGATCAAGTGAGATAACATATGTAAAACATTTTACAAACCTTAAACTCTATGTAAATATTAACCTTTCTTTCGATGCCTTTTCCTTCTTGGTCTCATAATGATCTCATTAACTCTTATGAGTTCAATTATTATCTCTATGCAGATGACTTTGAAATCTGTCTCTCTTAACCATAGCTCATCAGGTGCCATAGAAAACCAACAAGGTATTTTGCCAAGAATGTTCTGCTTAACCTTATCTTTGTTATTGCAGCTGTTTTTAAGACTCTCCAGGAGAGCCCTAGATAGAGAGATGGCCTATCTAGGAGCCAGTATGTTTGTCCAGGGCTAGGATACCAAAGCCTGAAATCTTTAGAAGCTGATAAATATTTAGCTCTCAATTTTCTAGTCTTTGGGTTATTCATCTTAGAATCATAGAATTTTAGTTAGTAGATAACCTCTGATGGCTCTAGGTTAACTTTGACATAAGGAGGAATTCTCACTATAGTATTCTTGAAAAATGGTAATCTGCCTTCTGAGGCAGCCTGTTATACTTTTAGATAATTCTAATGGTTAGGAAGTTTTTTTAAAGTCTAAATATACTTCTCTGAAACTTTTATGCATTATTTTTATTTCCGTGACCTCTGGCAAAACAAAGCAATTCGAGCAAAGCAAACCTAATCTTTCTTCCACATGACAGCCCTTCAAATATTTGAAGACAGCTTACATATCTCCTCCAAGACTTCTCTTCTTAGACTTTCAAGCCTAAAGAACTTTCAAGCAAAGTGTGGTTTCAGCTCCTTTACTACAACTTGCTTCTTTTTCTTCTATTCACAACCTAGTCATGTTTATTGTCTTTTCTAGCCCAAAGGTGAGCAGTGAAGCAGAAAAAAATAAAATTCAAATACACCTATCTTGTCTATTAAGAATGTGTGACCAGGGAACATGCTGAGTTTATTGCTAAAACAGATAGTCTCTTGAGGTGGAAGTTACTCGCCAGAAGGAACTGGAGCATGGAAGGTAGTTTATGCTCATACTGGGAGAATCTGGTTTAACAACTTGATCTTGTAGTCTTTTGGAGGGGTAACAAGAGACTCAAGAAACAAGTGATCCTTCTTTGCAGAATTTATTGTGTGACATAGCAAAGTCCTAGTGAAATATTTTAAAATCCCTCAATATCCCTTTCAGTCTCACCTTAAGACCTTTCCTCATTCCTCCTAATTCTTGTTCTCAAACTTCTTATAGTCTTTCATTTGTAATCATGCTCTATATACATGTATTATATCAATGTCAACTCGACTCATGCTCTCAAGCACTATGGTTGATTGAGTAGCTTTCTTATCTACCATTAGTGTTGCTATACCTATAGTCTTTAAAATTAATATTACAATAACCCCACGAGGTAGATAGATACTCCAATTGTAATGGTAATTGGAATTTGAAGATCTTTCCTGCCCCTTGATAAGTCAAATGTAATCACATGGAGCCTGTGGTAGGAGAAGTTTACAGAATGAGTGGAACAGAAAGGGTAGAGCAGAACTGAGAGGAAGCTGGAAGTCAGAGCAATTAGTGTGGAGGGAGAGAGAGGATGCAGGCAAGGAGACAGCTAGGCTTGTAAGTGATTGTTTGTGGGAAGACCCAAGAAAGGGGAAGGCTTTGGGATGGTTTGCTTCCTGCAGTGATAAGGTGTATTAACTTCTTTGTTGCTATGATGGATTCGGTTTTTTGGTATTGGGATTTGACTTTCTGGTGTTGGGATTTGGCTTTCTGGTGTCTGAATAAATGTTTTGCTTCTGTCTTTTATATAGAGTCTGTTATATTTTGCGATTCATAACTATGCCGGCATCTTCATAGTCACTGTCAGTGCTGTGAATACCTTGGCAATACACCAATATTCCAAAATTTCAATAGATCTGTGATTGAACTAATATAGGCATTCCCTCCAATGATGATCACAATCCATACTTCTTGTCTGTCTTATGTGACTCTTGTCCATGTCCTCCCAGAACTCTGCCACTGGAGAGTCCTACCTAACATGGAGAGGATCTGGAATTCTCTTAATCTTGTATGGATACTAATGAATACTAATGTATCAGCTAGGTGGATAAAGCACTGAAACTGGATTCAGTATTTCAAATCTGGTCTCATGCTCTTACTAGTTATGAGACTTTGGTAAGTCATTCAACTTCTGTCTGCCAAGGTTTCCTCAGCTATACAATGAGGATAATAATAGCACTACCTCACATAGTTATTGTGTGGATCAAATGAAATAATATTTGTAAAGCACTTAGTGCAGTGCCTGGTACATAGGATTTCCTCAACAAATGCTTATTCCTTATTATTACCCTTATTTTGTATATGAGGAAAGTGAGCATCTTGTAGATTAAGTGACTTCCCCAGGGCACACAGAGTATCAGAGATAGGATTCAAACTTACGTCACCGAATTCTGTCCATGCCTTGCCCTGCTGTGGACTCTTCAAGGACAAAAATTCAATTACTCATCTGTGTATGATATATTCAGAGCTTCCAGACAAGCCGTGTGGTGTAGTGCAAAGAGCACTATTTCTGGGGTCAGAGGAACTGGGTTCAAATCCCATCTTTGACACTCACAAGCTCTATGACCTTTGGCAAGTCACAACATCTATAAAATGAGAGGATTAGAGCAGAAGGCCTCTAACACCCTTTTCAGTTTAGTGTAATCCTATCATAGTAGACTGGGTGGGTTAATCAGATTAAGCACATAATGGGTACCTAATAAGTATTTGTTTAAGCACATAGTGGGTATCTAATAAGTGTTTGTTTAAGTACATAGTAGGTACCTAATAACTATTTAAGCACATAGTGGGTACCTAATAAGTGTCTGTTTAAGCACATAGTGGGAACCTAAAAAGTATTTGTTGAATAGAATTGCAAAGTCAAAGAGAACAAGAGGAAATATAAGTTTTATTCCCTCTGGCAGCGTGAAGCATCTTTTTTGTTCCCCCCCTTAGTTGAAATTTCCCTCTTTTCTATGCCTACTCTCTCTGTCTCTTTATTTTAATGAAATGTGTGGGAGGAATAAAAGAGTATTGAACAGAGATAGAAAATGCAGACATAATAATTCCTGAAAGGAAGGATGAGGGCCAGATTAATCTGAGCTGAGCCCAGCCCCATGCCGAGGCTTTAGCCCCAGGGAGGGCCTGACCAGCCACCTGCCGGAGTGACCCCAGATCAGCAGCAGCTGTGTCCATTTCCAGATTTATCAACACATAGATGCAAAGGACAAAGTGAGAGGTCAGTGCAGTCAGGACTTTGGGACCCAGTAAGTGGGAGTGCGTGGCTTTTGCCCCCAGGGTGAGAAGCCACTGAGACACCAGGACAGCTAGCCAGCGCTATGTGGCAGTTTCAGCTTCTGGCCTGCAGAGTGTAGCAGGACCAAGCACCAGTCTGAGGGGTAATCGCTCTTGCTTTAACCTTCTTGGATCTAGATTGCAGTCTAGGGTGGAGGTCCTGGGGTGTGTGTCCAGCTTGCCAGAGCATGTAGAGAACTCAGAGTGGGCACCCATCTAATACCTCCGGCAGCTGAGAAAACCCCAGCGTTTGGGATGAAAGCTCCCCTGTCTGGTGGCAGAGTCCTACTGTGGCAAAAAGCCCAGGGGTCAAGTGACTGAAGGGCGACATGACCAGCCAAAGGAAACAAAACAGACAGAAGATTCCAACATTAGACTCCTATTTTGGGGACAAAAAGGAGCAAAGCATGGAACAGGAGGAAGACAGTGAAGTCAGAACTCTTGCACCAAAAGCTTCAAAGGAAAATACGAGCTGGTTACAGGCCATAGAGGACCTTAAGAAGCAGATAAGAGAAGTGGAGGAAAAATTGGGAAGAGAAATGAGAACAATGCAAGAAAATTATGAAATGGGAGTCAACAGCCTGACTGAGGAAAATAATACCTTAAAAAACAGACTGACTCAAATGGCAAAGGAGGCTCAAAAAGGCAATGAGGAGAAGAATGCTTTAAAAAGCCGAATTTGCCAAATAGAAAAAGAATCTCAAAAGCTCACTGAGGAGAATCATTGCTTCAGAATTAGATTGGAGCAAAATGGAAGCTAATGACTTTATGAGAAATCAAGATGCTGTTAAACAGATCCAAAACAAATGAAAGAATAGAAGGCAATATGAAATATCTCATAGGAAAAACCACTGACCTGGAAAATAGATCCAGGAGAGATAATTAAAAATTATTGGACTACCTGAAAGCCATGATCAAAGTAAGAAATCATCCTCCAGGAAGTTCTCAAAGAAAACTGCCCTGATGTTTTAGTACCAGAGGGCAAAATAGAGGTTGAAAGAATCCACCGATCACCTCCTGAAAAAGATCCCAAAAAGAAAACTCCTAGTAATATTATAGCCAAGTTCCGGAATTCCCAGATTAAGGAGAGAATATTACAAGCAGCCAGGAAGAAACAATTTGAATATTGTGGAAACACAATCAGGATAACCCAGGATCTGGCAGCTTCTACACTGAGGGATCGAAGGGCTTGGAATGTGATATTCCAGAGGGCAAAGGAGCTGGGATTGAGGCCAGGAGTCACCTACCCAGCAGGACTGGGTGTCATGTTTCAGGGGAAAATGTGATCATTCAGTGGAATAGAGGACTTTCAAGCATTCTTGCTGAAAAAACCAGAGTTGAATAGAAAATTTGACATTCAGATACAAGAAGCAAGAGAAGCATGAGAAGGTAAACAGGGAAAAGAAATCATAAGGAACTTATCAAAGTTGAACTGTTAACATTCCTACATGGAAAAACAATAATTGTAATTTATGAAACTTTGCTCAGTAGTTGAAGGGAATAGAAATATATATATATGTGTGTGTGTGTGTGTGTGTCTATATATGAGGGTATATGGGTATATGAATACATATGTGAATGTGCATATATATGTTTACAGGTATACATAAATAGAGGGCACAGGACCAATTTAACAGGAAGGGATGATACTTAAAAGGTGAAATTAAGAGGTGAGATAGGAATATAATGAGAGGAGATGGGGAAAGACAGAATGGGGTAAACTATCTCATATAGAAGAGGCAAGAGAAAATGGTTACAATGGAGGGGAAGAATAGGAAGGCAAAAGGGAATGGGTCAACCTTATTCCCATTGAATTTGGCTTGAGGAGGGAATGAAATACACACTAAATAGGGTATCTCATGCTACAGGAGAGTAAGGGGGAAAGGGGATGGATGAGAGGGGGGATGATGGAAGGGAAGGCAGGCTGGGGGGGAGGGAAGTTGGAAGCACCCACTTTTGAAAAGGAATGGGATCAAAGTAGGGAATATAACAAGTGGGAGGTGGGATAGGAGGGAGGGAAATATAGTCAGTCTTTTACAACATATCTACTATGTTATTGTTTTGCATTAGCCACACATGAACTGCTTATCTTCCTAGTAAGGGTGGGAGACAAGGGAGGAAGGTAATGAATCTGTAATTCAAAGTTTTAAAATCAAATACTCAAATATATATGTATATATTATTATTATTAATACTATTTTACATATAATTGGGAAATAAAATATACAGGCACTGGGGCATAAAGATCCACTGGAAAAGTCAAAAGGGGTATGGGAGAAAATATGGGATAGAGCAGATTGGAGGAGGGGATATCCTGTGGGACTGCTATTTTGGGGTAGTGGGTAGGGGAAAAATGGGGAGAAAATTTGTAACTCAACATCTGGTAGAAATGAATGATCTAAATCAGAAGTTAATAAAGCATTTGAAAAAAAAAAAGAAGTGAAATTTTAGATTTCTAACCTCAGTAGCTTTAAGAAGAAAACCCTGGAAAGGCCCTAGAAGAGAGAATTCAGTTTAATAATAATAATAGCTAACATTTATATAGCACTTAACTATGTGCCAGGGATTGTGCTAAGTACTTTATAATTATCTCAATTGATCCTCAGTCCTGGGAGGTGGGGTTTATTATTATGCCCATTTTACAGAAGAGAAAACTGAAGCAAACAGAAGTTAAGTAACTTGCTCAGGGTTATGCAGCTAGTTTCTAAGACTATATTTGAATTCATCTTCCTGACTCCAGGCCAGGTGCTCTATCTACTGTGCTATCCACTCCAGGCTAGCTGCCTTTGAAAGAAGATGGGAGTCAGTCCACAAGAATGTATTAAATGTCTTTTGTGTGCATATTGTTATTCTAGGGAAAGAGAAATGTTTTTTTTTCTTCACAAATACTCCTTGATTAAAATTAAATTTGAAAGTATGAGTCTCATTCTGGAATTCAGAAAGATTTGCATTTCTGCACAATGGATTCACTGACTACCAGATGACTGTGGCTGTTGTCTTGGAGTTTCTTTTATTTTGATTAAACATCTATCTGCTCATCCTTTAAAAAAATCACTTTTATTCACGTCTTTTATTTTTATTTCACATTCATTTCCTCACATATTCCTTCCCCCTACTATACTCAGTGAGCCATCCCTTGTAAGAAAGATTAAGAGGAAAAAAGCAGTTCAGAAAAACCGATAAGCTCAATCAACACAAAGCAGTTGCACTATTCCTCATCCATAATCCCCTCACCTCTACTGACCTTCATAAAATCATAGGTGTAGAGCTAGTAGGAATTCAGAGGCTACTTAATCCCATCACTTCATTTTATAAATGAAGATGGGGGACAATTAGGTGGTACAGTGGATAAAGCACCAGCCCTGGGATCAGGAAGACCTGATTTCAAATCTGCCTTCAGATACTTACTGTGTGACCCTGGGCAACCCCAAATGTCTAAAAAAATAAAAAAAAAAGAGTACTCAAGTATGAAAGATAGGATTCTGACCCCAAAGTCAGTGCTGCCTCCAGGTTGTTCTAATAATTCTTTCCCCATTTCTCTCCCTGCCCCGCCCCCCAACAATGTCCATCCCTACTCTTGGTCCATTTTTCCAAATCTAATGGTCTCTCCTCCTTCCTCTTCCTTCTTGACCTTTTTGCAGCCATTGGCACTCTCAATCGCCCCCTTTTCCTTGATATATTAATTTCTCTCAAGATTTTCGTGACTTTGCTCCCTGCTGGTCCTTTTTCTACCTGTCTGACTGTTCCTTCTCAGTTTCCTTTGCTGAATTTTCATCCTAGTGATCTCTGTTAACAACGAATGTCAAGTTTCTATCCTGGACCCTCTTCTCTTCTATCTTTAACCTTTTTTTCAGTTAGTAATTTCATCAACTTCTATGGAATCAACTGTCATTTTTATGCTAATAATTTTTATTATTCTTGGTGCTGACATTTCTATTCTGATAAATCTACTTATTCAAGCCCTAACTTCTCTACTGATCTTCAGTCTTGCATCTTCAACTGCCTATGTCTTGTAGACACTGTAAACTTAACATGCCCAAGGCTGAACTCTTTTTTTCCCTACCATCCCCAAGCCTTTTTCTCTTCCCAACTTTCCTATATCTGCCAAGGGTATCACCATCCTTCCAGTCACCCAGGCTTACAAAATCCTCAGTCTCACTCATGCCTCCCACTCCATACCCAGTCTCTTACCAAGTCCTTCAATTCTACCTTCACAACATCTCAAATCTATACCCCCTTATCTCCTTTGCCACTCCCACCACCTTGGTACAGACCTTTCTCGTCTCTTGCTCAGATTGTTGCAATAGCCTTCTGATAGGTCTCTGTGCCTCAAATCTCTCTCCACTTCAGTCTACCCTCTATTCAGCTGTCTGATTAATCTCCCTAAAGTGTAGTTACCCCCATCTCCCACCCCATTCCCACTCAATAAAGTTAAATGGTTTCTTACCACCTCTGTTGAGTCATTTCAGTCGTGTTGACCACATTTGGGGTTTTCTTGGCAAAGATACTGGAGTGCTTTGCCACTTCCTTCTCCAGCTCATTTTTACAGATGAGAAAACTGAGGCAAATAGCATTAAGTGACTTGCCCAAGATCACACAGCAAGTAAATGTCTGAGGACAGATTTGAACTCAGGAAGATGTCTGACACTCTATCCACTCTGCCACCTAGCCATACAAAATCCTCTTTTTGGCATTCAAAGTTCTTTGTTAACTGGCCCCCTCATATGTTTCCAGTCTTCTTACACCTTACTCCTTTTGCCATGGCATAGTCTCTAATCCAGCCACACCAGCCTCCTTGCCGTTCCTTACAAGAGACACTCCATCTTCTGACACAATCTTCACAAGCTGTTCTTTCTTCCTGGAGTTCTTACCTTCCCCGAATTAGACTGTGAGCTCTTTGAGAACAGGGACTTTTTTTTTTCCAATTTTTTTTTTTACCAGTCCTGGAGTCAGGAGAACCTGAATTGAAATCCGGCCTCAGACACTTGATACACTTACTAGCTGTGTGACCTTGGGCAAGTCACTTAACCCCAATTGTCTTGCCTTGACTCCAAGCATGAGCAGCTTTCCAGAGGACTGCTGCTGTGAACAGCTTCACATTTATGGTGTAGTCAGTAGGATTACAAAGTATAATGCTTCTGTTTGTTCTAGGAGCCATGGCTATTTAGATTGAGATTGTAAGGCCAAGGATCCTGGAGGGGTGGAATGTAATGGCAAGCAAAGAAATAGTTAACACCTTGTTTCAGCTATTTAATTATTTAGCACCTTGTTTCAGTTCAAGTTTCTTAAGCAGAAATTGTGAACCCTAGAATTTGTGAACTTCTGTTGTTGATGCAACAGGAGAGGAGCTAATGACCATATATAAGGAGAGGCCCAGGCTGGAGAGAGCAGAATTGAGAACAGAACTTGTGGTGGCAGAACTTGGCAGAACTGAGAACTGAGAAGAACTGAGGAGGACTGAGAAGAGAACTCTTGTGGTGGTAGAGTCAAGGAGGAGAAAACTTGTGGTATCCTGGCACTCTGTGTTTGTCTGCTCTGTCTGTGTTGATGTTTGTTTGTGATACTTTGTACAGAAGCCCTGGAACCTTACTGGAAGCCCTGAAAGAGGATTTTCTGGTTGTTTGTTTACAGAAGTCCTGGAGGAGGATTTTGGAGGTCCTGGGACTTTACTGATGATTTGTGCTGACCTCTTGGACCTTGTTTGTGGGTCTGTATTGATTTCTATGTTGATGATTTGTGTTGAGTTCCCAGACCTTGTTGGTGTGTCTGAATTGATTTCACAGGCAGATAGTGAATTGATGATGGTGCCAGCAAATTACAGGAATGTTGTTTTGGCTCTGTTAACCTTTGTCTTCCCAGAAACAGGAATTGTGAAGGTCTTGAGGTGGACTGGACACTGTGAGCTTCAATATGGAATGGGAACTGGACAAGGAGCTAAGAGCTGCCTGCCTTTGAATCCAGGTGATAGTTGTGTAGATTCAGGCAAGAGCTGGGACTATGGAAGAGGAACCATGAAAGCTGAGAGCCAGCTTCAAGTGAAGATGAAAAAAACCTCTTTTTTGGGTACCTAATGCTTACTGAGAAGATTATGATTTACTGTGACCTAGGAGTGGAGAACTTTGACCTTTGTACTTTGTGTCCCTTAAGGAAGTCTGCTCCTTAAGGATGATTGAGTTAAGTTCTTACTGAATGATATCTCTTGCTTAAAACTATGTGGCCACTTTGGTGAAAACTTTGTGACCATTTTATTGATAAGTTGTTATGTCATAACTTTGTGAATGCTGTACTTTGGTTTCTGTGAATGTTTTGTTTTAATTTACTGCTGAATAAACAGAGAGTTCACTATACTATGTAATCAGAACCTTGAAGCTGTTCACAGCAGCAGTCCTCTGGAAAGCTTCTCATGCTTGGCTTTATACCTCCTCAAAAAAAAATTCTTGTTCCATGACTGGTTGGGGTAGCTGGTTTTGTACCATTAAGCATGTATTTTGTTAGTATACTAATGAAAAGACCATCTGTCATAATGCCAGTCCTAGCTGAATGGAAATATCCATCCTGTTATACTCTAACCTGGTCTGCCTTCCTCTCAGTCTCTTCCTGAATGTCTGATTCTAAATTGATGTCTTTTATATTTCCCAGTTTCTCTGCCTAGTGATTTCCTTATTGATCTTGTGAATGAAGACTCCTTAATGAACTAGAGACATTGGCCTCATGCTGATTCCATTTCCCACTCTGATTTCTTGCTTTTTGTTCTCAAGGAGACTGAATTATAATTAGTTAAGTAGGGCAACCTCTCTTTTTTTTCTAGTACTTTCTAGTCTAGTCTATGCCCAGATTTATGAAAATCTAATTTTCAATCCTCTCTTTAAATACTTTATTAAAGGAACCATGTTAGGTTGAAAAGAGGTCACAATTCCTATTTTCAAATGTTACAGTAGATGTAAGGTGTTGCAGTTTAGTATAAAGGGGAAAACATTTGACTCTAGAGTCAGAGGACCTAAGCTTGAACCCCAACATTACCAGCATGATGCTGGACAAGTGACTATGTCCCTTGGCGTCAGTTTGCTATCTGTAAAATGAGGAGGTTAGACTAGATAGTTTCTAAGGTTCCTTCTAGTTCTAGACCTAAGATCCTTTAAATGCTGTATAAATGTTAGTTGTTTATTATTATTATTATTCCATGTTAGTAAGAATGTTTTGCATGACAATTTTTATTTGATAGCATCATTATTACAAAGAATGATTTTCTAGTGGAATCATTCCTCTTTCTACTCTGCTTCTTCAGGGCTGGCAGTGTGTTTTTGAAAGATTGTTTTTTTTTCCAGTCCTTGTGAATCAGGTCATTTGGAAATGGTATCATTACTATTTTGGAGGCAGAGAAACTGATATACAGGTTAAATATTTGAGTAGAGAAAAAAAAACATCTGTTGTCATGGAAAAGCCATTCTTTCCCAACCTACTGAATAAAACACAGCTGTGCTGGCAGTTTTGACTAATTTTCTTCTCCAATGTGTGAGTGAGTGAATGAGTGTGTGAGGGTGTGTGTGTGTGTGTGTGGTGTATTTGTATGTTTCAGAAAAACTTGCAGAAGAAACGAAGGCCTACCATCTGGAATTTGAACTCAACCTCAATGTCCACTGCATCATCTAGCCCAAGCAGATGTGAACACTGCCTTGCTGCTCAAATAACATGTTTGTTATTCTCATGATTGCATAGCTGAGTCATTTTCCAAGTGACTGTGATACAGAAACTGTAGAAGAACTTGGGACAACAACCCTTGAAACTATATGTTGTGTTAAAAAGAGAGCAGGAAAAAAAAACCTAACTTTTTTCAGTGGACCCCAGATGTAAACATCAAAAGTCAGTGTAATGTCTACATCCAGCTGTCTGGTGACTGATAAGGTTCATTGACAGGAAGAGTAAGGCCGTCTTGTGGGCTGCAAGCTTCCTAACTCCTCAGCTTCCAGAATCACAGTCTGGGAGACATTTTTTTTTGCATTCTGCTCCTGATTCTCCTCTGTCTCCTGAGTGACTTCCTTGCAGTTAAGGCAAGTAGAAGACAGCTAAAGGAAAGATTTGGAGTAGTGTCACCAGTTTCACTGCCCCAAGTAGACGAATCCAGCCCCTTAAGACTATGGGGGGACTCTTTCTGAAAGTTTTGCTGCTGGGTGCAAGTTTAACAGGATTGCTTTACTCCCTTGTGGATTTTCGTTCCTATTGGAAGACAGGCCGCAAGAGGCCTAATTTTGTAATCATTTTGGCTGATGACATGGGATGGGGTGACCTGGGGGCAAATTGGGCAGAAACAAAGGATACCCCACAACTGGATAAGATGGCTTCTGAAGGGATGAGGTGAGTTTTAAAAAAGATAACCATGCCTCTTTGCTGACATCTCTTTGGTTATCTCATACTGGGTCTAGGTTTAATCAAGTTTCTAGAGGTGCAAGGACCAGGTCTATTTAATAATAACTACATGGTGCCCAGTCTATCATCACTGCCCATTTAATATTTGATATTTGCTATCTTGTGACCTCTTCTTTAACACAAATTATTTAATAGCATAACCCTAGGCAAAAGGAGCACACAATTGACTTACATGTTGTTGTTGAGTCGTTTCAATTGTGTCTGAATCTTCATGACCCCATTTGGAATTTTCTTGGCAAAGATTCTGGAGTGGTTTGCCATTTCCTTCTCCAGCTCATTTTATAGATGAGGAAACTGAGGTGAACAGGGTGAAGTGACTTGCCCAAGGTCACAAAACTAGTAAGTGTCTGAAGCCAAATTTGAACTCGTCTTCCTTACTCCAGGTTTGACACTATCCTCTGTGCCACCTAGCTGCTCTTGGTCTATATTAAACACAGGTTTGTATGTGATATTATTATAAATAATGACTCACAAATTTCAAGTCCTTTATGGTTACAAAGTACTTTATAGGCTTTATCTCATTTGATACTCAGAGCAACTCTATGGGTTAGTAGTATAAATATTAATATTTTTCTGTTACTGATAAGAAAGTAAGGCTCAAAGAAACCAATTAGTAATATAACCATTATTGGGGGGTCTCCCTGAAATGAACTAGCCTGTTCATTAAATGCTGGCTCTAAATAACTTTTATCACTTTATCCTACAAACAAATACTGATAATGTGTGTCTGAACATCAGTAACTTCTGGATTTCATTCTTGTCTGTGCAACTGATAAGGTAACTAGGTGAGAGAAAGTCAGTCTTCCTCTATTTCATTATTTTCTAATCTGAAAAATGGAGTTGGTAAAAGTTATCTACTCATTACAACATAGTGAGTTTTCACAGAGGTCCCGACTAATTAATTCTTTAAATCCCTGGCAGATTATCAGATAAATACTGATGAGAATACTTAAAGCCATAGTCATTTGGGCCTGTTTGCTCATTTCAAGTGTTTCCCTCCGAGATCCTCTCAACCAAGACCAAAATGAGATCTTGGGAGGGCCCTTTATACAAATATTATTTTGTTGACCTCTTCTATTTTTTTTTCCAACACAGTGTTCAAACCACAGTAGTCACATGATGCAAGTGAGAGGTAGCTGATGTGGCAGTCTATCTCAAACTGATGGCTTTATGTTTTTTACTAATTGGTTGATATTCAATTAAATTTAACAAGCATTTTTAAAAGCACATTACTTTTAAAAGCATGTTATGCTATGTTATGCTACTATGCCCCAGGCACTGTGCTAGGTTTTGGTGAGAAAAACTGTAAAAAAGGGAAATAATCCTTTCACTTGAGGAATTTATATTCTAACAGGGAGATAAAATTTGCATACATATAATTAATATAAAGTAAATTTCAAGAGGTGAAAGTGTTAAAAGCCCTGGGAGATGGGGTTCAGGAAAGTCCCCTTTTATAATGTAGCAACTAAGATCTACTTTGAAGGAAGCTAAAGCTTCTATGAGGTGTGCAAAAGTGAGGAGGAAGGACTTTCCAGATGTGATTTTTCATTGTTTTTGCTTTTGTATTTTATCTTAGAAGTCATTGGCTACATTTGAGTAGGGAGTGGTAGTAACATAATATAATCTGTGTTTTAGGAACCTAAATTTGGTGTCTGTATAGAGGATGGATTGGAAAGGGGAGAGACTGGGATTAGAGAGACCAATTTGGTGGCTGTTGCAATAGTGCAGATGAGAGGAGATGAAGACTTGAACTAGGGTAGTCTGTGAGAGTAGAGAGGTCAGGACAAGTGTATGAAAAACATGCTGACAGGACTTCCATCATTACTCACTTTTTCTTGTCTTTCTCAATTCTCAAATACTGATAGTTTTGTGGAAATATTAGGCTTTATTGCATCGTGCTTGCTTATGGAATTCCAAAAATTGATTTGAGAATAAACTCTTTTTTTTGTCAGTAAATGCAGAGAATGATAAGCATAAACATCAATTGTACTATATATATATATATATATATATATATATATATATATATTCTTGCACTTTCAAAACATATTGGCATTTTTGCATAATAAAAGTTTAAAATAGCAAAGTCATACAAGGACACAAGGAGAAGCCATATGTAGTAGAGCAGAAGGTGTTGCACCTTCCTCTAAAGAAGGTGGCCCAGGAAGTCAGTGAACCTGACTTCCCCTCATCCTCCAGCACAAGTATAGGTTCCTACCCCTTTCTATTCTTGTCTTCATTAAGGATGGGGATGGAATTAAGGAGTGGAAGAAGGGAGAGACAGTGACTTCCTCTTTTGAATTTGGGGGCAAAGTTCAGGCTCTTTGGACTTTTCCTACCTAGGGTGTCTTTGCCTTCATGCCCCATGGAGCCCTTTTGTTTCTCTGCCTCCCTGGATTCCTTCCCCCACACCAATCTCTCCATCTTTCCAGGTATTCCCTCATGTCCCACTCTTTTTAGTTAAATCTTCCAGTATTGCCTTGATCTTTCCTATCAAAGATCCCGAGTAGTTCTGGCCACTCCCTGTCATCTTAGGGGTACCAGACATGGCCTAGAGAGGTCAGAGGTTAAAGAATCAATCGATAGCAATAGCCCACATTTATGTTGCATATTAAGAAACACTTTCATGGAATCACAGAGCAAGAATGAATCATAAAGGTTATCTAGTCTCCCTCATTCATTTTACAAATGAGAAAACTCAAGTCCACAGAGGTTAAGTGAGTTCCCTTAAATTAATAAGAACTTAAACCCAGGTCTTTTGACTTTAAAGCCAGTGCTTTTTAAACTAACTCCATAGTCAACTTCACAACTCTGTAAGGAGGGAAGGACAAATATTATAGAGAACTAAGAAGACGGAAGTTTAGAGATGAGTCAGTCAATAAGCTGCCTACTCTTTTAAGTGCCTCCTATATACCAGACATTGTGCTAAGTGCTTAGGATACAAAAAGGGGCCCAATAAGCAGACAAATATGTGCAAACAAGGTAAATTAATTAAATTTAATATAATATAAAATAAATTAATAAATGTAATTAAAATTAATTCCTTAATTAAAGGAATTAAAAGGAGAAGGTACTAGGATTAAGATGGGTTGGGAAAGGTTTCCTGTAGAAGTTAAGACTTTAATTGGATCTTAAAGGAAGCCAGGGAAGCCAGTAGGTGGAGATGAAGGGAGATAGTATTCCATACATGAAAGATAGCCAGAAAAAATGCCTGAGAGTATCGAGTATCTTGTTCATGGAACAGCAAGGAGGTCAGTGTCTCTGGATTGTTGTTGTGTTTGTCTTTCATTTTCTAAGAGGACCATGACATCAGAGGGATGATGTTGTAGGACTTGGATTTGAGTGAGATAGGGCTGTGCAAGGTCACCAGCCTCACTTTCTCCTCCAGAGCCATCTGGGTCCAGGGGCAAGATATTCGACAGGACAACTGGAGATGACCCAGGATGCAATGGGAGACTCTGGACCTTTTAGGCTGAGGCCTTTTCAGGTTCTTTCTTTGAGTGAGGTAAAGAATACATGGTAGGGAGTGAGGTGTAAGAGACTAGAAAGGTAGGAGGGGGCTAGGTTATGAAGGGGTTTGAATGCCAGAGCATTTTGTATTTGATCTTGAAGGTGATAGGGAATCTCTGGAGCTAATTGAGTAGAGGGGCAACATGGAACTTTAGAAAAAAAATCATTTTGGCAACTGAATTAAGGATAGGTTGGAGTGGATAGAAACTTGAGGCAGGCAGACCCATTAGCCCAATTCATTACAGTAACTACAAAGTTGGTACATATGACCAATGCAGCAAACACCTGTATTCCCAAGCCTTCCCAAACCTTCTCTCCCTCAGGCCTTCAAAACAAAACAGACTCCCTCAAGCATGAATGCCCCTCTCTCACTCACAGTAGCTCCTCAGCCTCCATGCTACTTGCTTCCAGCAGTTCTGGCTTGCTTGTGCTCAGCTTTTTATCCTGGTCATTAGCCCCTCCCTGCTCCACTCCTTCCTGTTACATCAGCAAGTTCCTCCCACTGTGGGATTCACAAGTTCTGTTTTTTAACAAAGGCTTGATGTAATCAAGCAGAAAGCTCAACTTGAAAAAAGGTACTAAGTACTTGTTTACTTGCCATTACAAGAGGCAGGGAAGATCTTCAAATTCCCATTACCATTACACAGACATGGACTAGGATTTAACTAGATGATACCAGGGATGTATGAAAGAAGTAGTATTTGAGACTGGGTCTGTGTATATGACTCTACCACATAATATTAAAAACTGATATTTAAATTCTGGAAACATACTAACCTTTTCCTACTCACTCCAATTTCCTCTTTTAGAAATATATAAGAAATTATGTTTTTTCAATATTTTTGTCCCGGGTGTTTTATCTCACCTGGTGTATTAGCAAGCACCCTAGCACACCTAGCATGGCCTGCTAGCACAGGTTCTTTGATCTGCTTTTCTAAAGGAAAGACAAAGGGGTCAACAATCTTACTTTAATTAAACATATATAAATCATTCGCTAGTTCAGGGGAAAGGTCAGCATTTGAACATGGAGAAAATACAAGCAGAGAAGTAAAGAAGGTAAAGGTCATTCACTAGTTCAGGGGAAGAATCAGTATTCTGAACATGAAAATACAAGCAGAGAAACATAAAGAAATTAACACAGAAATCCAATAGACAGGTCTCCAACTGTCTAAACTGAGTGATAGATGCCTAATCATCAGACTAGGGAGTGCAAGCATCTGGGTTCAGGCACAGTGGGGGGGGGGGGAACGCTCCTTAAAAATGGCTACCCAGAGTCTCATCTGTTCAAATAACAAAGACACATTTTTCCCATGAGTGAGCCCCAAAATAAAATACCAACCTCCCAGTGTATATAGTTTTCAACTAATAGATTTGGGGCCAGAAGATATCATATCCTGTGTGACTCAGCACAGTGAATTACCAGGGTTCAAAGGAGATTGATCCTTCAGATGTTACAGGTTAGCATGAGCCTGGGAAACTGAAGTCCAGAAAGAAAAACAACAAAAATCCCACCTTGCTTGTGCTTACACCTGAATAGAAAACCTTATTGGTACTTGATCATTGGCCTAGCCTGAAATCCTTTTAACATCTGTTTCAAAGACCTAACTAGTTTCTAAAAAGAAACAAAATCAGAGTTCAAAGAGGAATTCTGTTCTCTTTAAAGATTAAAAAAGTAGGGTGATGATCTGAAATCATGCCTTTAAATAGTTTAGGGAAATGATTTTACAGGGTTACCTGACAGTAAAGTGACTATTATTTTGTATGATAAATCAAAATTATTGCCTAGACTTCATCCTCTTATTTAATCTTGATTATGAAATGTTGATTTTGTTCTCAAATGTGGAGTATGTGGAAAATGGCCTGGGCAGAAAGATTTTCAAAGACAGAATGGATTTGCATCCTTTTAGATTGTTTTCCCCTAGGAAATGCTTAGAACAGTCTAATTAATTTATTAATTTGTTCCTCACGTATTTGTGTCCAAAATGCAGAGCACAGAATTTTTCTTCCACAATACAATGCCTTAAAATTTGCAAATAACTTTATATGAAACATCTCAAATCATATTTGTAAATTTTATGAAAATTTGCAAATGGCCTTATATAAAGCATCTCACATCAATCCTGTGAGGTAGGTACTGCAAGTTTTATCATCATTTACAGATGGAGAAACCGAGGCTCAGGAAGTTAAATGACTTGTCCAGAGTCATAGCTCATAAGTGTCAGAGCCTGTCTTCATGACTGTAATCTAGTTCTCCATTCCTTATACTCTGTAGTCTCTCAGACTATTTGCTGAATTGAAAATGTCAATACATTCTAAGAATTAGTTTTGCTTTTCTTCACTAACTTGGCTGGGTTTTTGTTTAAAACAAGTCATTAGTTGTAGAGGTCATCCAAGTTGGATTTACCACTTTCAAAGGCATTTGTGGGTTTGTATTAGTGCACTGAAAATGGAACTGAGAGTATTCAATAAACCTGGGAAAATAAATTACTTATGAAGTAATCTCTATTTGACAAGAATTATTAGGAAGACTATAAAGCAATCTAGTAAGAATTAGTTTAGAGGTAGCTAGGTGGCACAATGAGTAAAGCACCAGCCCTGAAGTCAGGAGGACCAGGGTTTGGATCGGGCCTCAGACACTTAACACAAAAAATAGCCGTGTGACCTTGGGTAAGTCACTTAACCCCAATTGCCCTCCAAAAAAAATTAATTAGTTCAGACCAATATCCTTAAATCACACAGCAAAATAAGCTCAAAATAGATTATATGGTTGCACCACTGAAAAATTAGAACACAACTAGATGATTAGAAGACAACATTTATAGAAATGGATGGGGGAGAATTGTCATTCAATAAAGGGATGGAAGTGATCACTCAACATAAAACAGGTTAATTTAAATTACATGAAATTAAAAAGTGATGCATGAACAAAATCAGTGCAACTAGGGCAAGAAGGGAAACTGTCAATTGGAAAAACATTGAAATCAAATTTTTCTGCAAAGGGTCTCATATCTAAAAGACTTAATGCAAATATATAAAGCTGAGAGCTGATTTCCAAAGGATTTGTGGTCAAAGGATGTGAACAAAGAGTTCTCTATCGAATTCTAAAGTACTATCAATCATATGAAAATTTGCTCCAAATCGCTAATAGTGAGAAAAATGCAAATAAAACAACTCTAAAGTTTTACCTGATGCCTGAGAAGTTGGCAAAGGAGAAAAGTATAAGTATAGTCAGTGTGGGAGGGGCCATGGAAACATAAACACACTAATAAACTCTCCTTCACTCTGAAGAGATTGACCTTTTCCTTGCAAGACAAACCTGTCTACCTGTACCCTTGATCCTATTCTTTCCCCTGTTGCCCTCACAATCATTTCCCCAACTCCCTCTCTGATCTTCAATCTTTCTCCATTTACGGATTCCCTCCTTGCTGTCTTATCTCCCAGACTTTGAATACCCAACATTTTCACAAGCTATCATCCTTTATCATTCTGTATCTTTCCTCTTTTTTCAACCAAGCCCCCAGAGAAAATATGCTCCTTGTCTCTACTTCCTCTTTTCTCACTTATCCACCCTTTATGATCTAGTTTCCAACCGCATCCCTCAACTAAAACTGCTCTCTCCAAATTAATCGCCAAATCGGATGCCTTTTTTGAATCCCAATCCATTTTTTAAAAAAATACTTTTGACCACCCTCCGCCTATGGACATTCTTTCCTATGCAAGTTCAACGATACTGCTTTCTCTTGGTTCTTCTGTGTATCTGCCTGTCTGACCCCTCTTTGATCTAGGTTCATAGGGTTAATCTGAAGGGTCAGAAAGATGATCAGGCTCTTCCACCCAAAGCCTAATGTCTAATAGCTAATGTTCTTTAAATGAATGGTGACAAACATTATCCCTTCACATCTAAAAGGTAAAAGCCCCACTCACTTCTATTCCAGTGAGATTTATTGAAAGATGAATCATTACAGAGATTATGTTCTGCTGATGACTATCAGTGCTTGGGGTGCAAATGCTTCTCTTAATCACAATGGGTACTTCTAGATGAAGAAAAAAATCCTCTAATCCTATAAAGTTTCTCCTGCCTCTACAATCAACATGGCCAAAACAAAATTCATCATTCACTCCAATCTAGCTATATGACCCTGGGCAAGTCACTTAACCTCTGTCTGCCTCAGTTTCCTTATTTGTACTTTGAGGTTAAGAATGCCATCTATTCCCCAGGGATTTGAAGATAAGATGAAATAATATTTGTAAAGTGTTTTGCAAACCTTAAAGCACTAGATAAATGCTAGCACCACCTTCCTTCTGTTCACTGGGCTCAAGTGCTACCTTTTAAAGCCTTTCTCAATCCACACAGCTGCTAATTCCCTCCTTTCCAAAACTTCCTTGCATTCATTTTGTATAAGTTATGTATGTCCTTATATATATTATGCTATTTTCTCCTTCAGAATAGAAGCTTTATGAGGACAGGAACTGTTTTGCTTTTGTCTTTGTATCCCTAGCACTTACTGCAGTGTCTGTCACAAAGTAAACAATACATATTTGTTGATCAATTGATCTAGTCAAACTCCTTCATTTTTATAGAGGAGAAAAATGAGACTGAGAGGGTAAGTGATTTTAGGGATCACAGGATTATAGACTTATACCTACTTTAGATATCATTGAGTCTGTCTTTTTTCCCTCCCCCAGTTTTTTTCTTTTTCAAAGCAATTGGGGTTAAGTAACTTGCCCAAGGTTACATGGCCAGTTTTGTGTGTGTGTGTGTGTGTGTGTGTGTGTGTGTGTGTGTGTTAAGTATCTAAGGCTGGAACCGATCCCGGGTCCTCCTGACTCCAGGGTCAGCGTTCTTACTCACTGCACCACCTGGCTTCCCCATCTCCCCCAGTTTTATGGAGGAGGTAACTGAGACCCAAAGGTCACCCAGCTATTAAGTATCAGAAGTGGGATTTGAACCTAGTTTTTCCCCATTCCAAATCCAGAATCTATGCACTATATTGTATGTGCTTATATTCTGTCCTAGTTGCCAGAATATAAATAAAGCAAGAACCATTTGATTTTTGCTTTTGTATACTTAGTGCTTGGCACAAAGAAGGTGCTAAATAAATACTTATTGATTGATTGAAAAAGACATTATTGGTAGAGTTGTGAATTGGCACAACCATTCTGAAAAGTAGCTAGGAATTATGTTTTTTAAATAGTGAGTAAAATGTTTATGTTCTTTGACCCTGGGATCTAACCCAATGAGGTTAAAGTCAGAAAGTTACTATAAACTCCAAAACAAAACCTTTTTTTTGTGTGGAAACAAAGTAAATGCCCATTGACTGGGGAATGGTTAAACATTGTACTTTAACATAACAGAATATCATTGTACTATAAGATAAGAAAACTATGAAGATTTCAGAAAATCATGGGAAGATCTGAACTGACTGATGAGCAGAGTGAAGGAAGTAGAACCAGAAAACTTTATATGCAATGACTACAACAATGGAAAATGGAAAGAACAACAGCAATGACAAAAACCTCAGATTTTGGGGTGCAATTGTAATGACCAAGTCTGTCCCCAAAGAATGGAAAAATACTCCTCCCTCTTACTTTGCTGTAGGTGTCAAATATTACATATACTGTCATGCTCAGTTGATGTATTGTTTAATATTATTGAAATTTTTTTCTTTCTTTTTTCTTTATTGTAAGAGATGGTTTACTGGGTGAAGGGGGGGAATAAATTTGGATATTAAGGTTATATAAAAATAAAGGAAATCAATATAAATTTCAAATTTAGAAATGAAGGTGATGATATGAATAGAAAAAAGGAATTTGAGAAGATGCATACCAAGTACACTATTTCTAGGTGAATACAAATGATGGCATTGACATAGTTTCAGAGTGTAAAGAACAGGACTAGTGCTAGGAAAATTTAAGAAGGCCAACATTGGTGCCTCTTATTGCCTCTTTCAAAGTCTTTTCCCTGCTCTTGACCAATGGTTTTAGGTGTCTGCTCTTTTTAGACTTAACTTCCAAGTCTCATTTTTCTTATTTGTAAAATGGAAATAATAATGACATGCTACTATACCACATCTTTATTGTGATCAAAAAAGGTACTATACATTAACATTTTATCTTATAAATTATGTTTTGGGAACAAAAAACATCTCTTACTCATCAGTACTTTATACAGGGTAGAGAGTCCAGGCTTTATAAATATTTATTGAATTATTAGATGAATTTCATGTGTATCCTTCCTGGAGTATTTGTACTTTAAAGGAAAATTCCAAAGATTAAATTTTTAAGGATGAAATTTCAGACACTGTGAGTAAGGAATGAAAAATGAACATTTATTGGTGGCGGCTAGGTGGTGCATTGAATAGAGCACTGTCCTGGAGTCAGAAGGACCTGAGTTCAAATCAGGCCTCAGACACTTAACACTTACTAGCTGTGTGACCTTCGGCAAGTCATTTAACCTCAACTGCCCAGCATTCCCTCCCTCCAAAAAGCCAAAAAAAAAAAAGAAGCTTATATTGTAATTGGAGGTATAAAAGACATATAGGCATGAAGCAGGCTGGGGATAAAGTTTTGATTTGGGGAGTCACAAGGATGGTGAATGGAACTAGAAGGCAGTTAGTTGTCACAACCTTTCCAATATCAATGAGGGCAGCTAGGTGGCACAGTGGATAGAGCACTAGGCCTGGAGTCAGCAAGATTCATCTTCCTAAATTCAAATCTGGCCTCAGATACTTACTAACTATGATCCTGGGCAAGTCACCTTATCCTGTTTGTCTCAGTTCCTCATCTGGAGCTGGAGAAGGAAATGGCAAACCATTTCAGCATCTTTGCCAAGAAACCCCAAGATTTTCACAGAAGTGAAAAATGAGTAAACCTTCTCCTCCCTTCCAGCAGCAATGCTTGTATTGCTTTGATTACTATTTTTGGAGCTAGAGGTGGAGTGGAGGGTATGGAGTAGAAAGTGAAGGTACACATAAGTTTCTGGTCAGATGGTGAGAGGTCCAAACTCAGTAGACCCTGGTTTCTTGGTGGGTGCCAGGATGAGTTGTGAGGCATGGTCTGGGGCTTATAATAGGTTGTGTTTGGTACAGTTTCAACTCATCTAACAATCAGGATAGCTGAGCTGGGGGCTGTTGTATGCTCCTTTTGAAATAGCCTACTAGAACTGCTTAATATCAAAGTAGATGGGAAAAGGAAATTATTTTTTAAAAATCTCCCTTTTGAGGACTCAAAATATGTGATAGCACAAGAGAGGTTTTCATCCCAGTAACCTCTAGTAATTTAAAAGACAACTTCAAGATTCCCCTCTTCTATTTCAAATCACTTGTAAACAGAGACTGGACCTCTTTAACTTAACAATGATCTGTACTGGAAGGGTCTTACTTACCTTTTTGATCTGGCCACTTTCAGCACTAATGTCTAATACATTTAATTTATTCAATGCCAGATTACTTTGGTTGCTATTTATCTATGTTTTTGTGTGCGTTAATTTTTTTGTTAGCTCTTCTGCTGTAATATCTGGCTTCATATTTTTGTCTTGTTTTACATTCTATTTTCAGTCTTTAATTAAAGCCCTTGTTCTTTCAGATGGTCAAAGCCTGCCCAGGTTGACTTGGAAAAGAATATTTTCCAAATAATAAAGCCTCTTTGTTGCTTCATTACTTGCCTCCCCCATTTAACCATGGGATGGGCTAAGAAGAGGTGAAATTCAAACTGGTTCATTTAGCAATTTAATAACAACCTCTGAAAGGGAAAGATGTAAAATTCATTGATTGAAAGGTTTCTGTCCCATAGAATGTTAAAACTGGAAGGGACAATAAGCATATAGGCCAACAGCTTTATCTTTGCACATGAAGAAACAGAGACCCAGACAAGTGAATTGATTTAGCCAAGGTCCTTGTAGAAGAAGTCCATCCAAATTTGTACTCAACTTTTCCATCTCCAAATCCAGTATTCTTTCCACTATATCATGTTCTCATTCACATGCCTAAATGAGAATTGTTTGTAAACCAGCAATTCATTCAACACATAACTATTAAGCATTATACACAAGGTATTGTGTGCTAAGGGAATTCAAAGATGCAAAATGATGCAGTCCCTTCCCTCCAGAAACTTCAATTCAGTGGCAAGGTGAGGAGAAGACATCATGGAATGCAAGGAGGTGAGAAGAGGGGAAACAGAAACCCCAGGATATTTTAAGTCCTATTTATAGGAATACTGCTGGGGGGAAGAGAGGACTAGCTTTCTATTTTTACAAATTATTATTTCTAATTAGGTGCTAAGCATAGTTGCTTCTACTGCTACTGGAATGTAGGGGCTATCAGGACCTTCTGAATTTTATTGTGCTAGAGCCAAGCCTCAGTGGCCCTGCCCTTCGTCTCTGGGTTCTTGGTAAGTGAGGCAGTTGGACTCAACGATTTGTAAGGTTCTTTTCAGCTCTATAATTCTCTGAAATGAATTTCCTTTTTTTTTCTTCATTCCATGCTTTGTAATTTCTTCCCACAGTTTCTTTCCTTCTAGGTTTGTGGATTTTCACTCTCCGGCCTCTACCTGCTCCCCGTCCAGGGCCAGCCTGCTTACTGGAAGACTTGGGGTACGAAATGGAGTTACACACAACTTTGCCATCAGCTCAGTGGGGGGCCTCCCACTCAATGAGACCACCTTAGCCCAGGTGCTCCAAGAGGCTGGTTATATAACAGGAATGATAGGTAATGCTACATGTTTCACTTCTAGAATGAACTTTCTCTCTCCTCCCCTCTGCCTCATAGAATAATCCCCAGTTTACCTCAAAGCAGAACTCAACTGCCATCTCCTATACAAAGCCTATACTGACCCTCTGCGTTCTTAGGGCTCTCTCTCTCCCTTAAAATTAGAGTGCATTTGTTGTTCTTGTTCAATTGTATCCAACTCTTCATAACCCCATTGGAGTTTTCTTCGCAGAGATACTGGTATGGTTTGACATTTCCTTCTCGAGATCATTTTACAGATGAGGAAATTGAGGAAAACAGGATTAAGTGCCTTGCCTAGGACCAGTGTCTGAGGTTAGATTTGAACTCAGGAAGATGAGTCTTTCTACCTCCAGGCTGGGCACTCTATCTACTGTGTCACCCAGGTGCCCTGGGCTGTGTTACTTTTCATATACTTTGTATTTTCCCAAGACACTCTTTCCTTCTCCTTCTCCTTCTCCTTCTCCTTCTCCTTCTCCTTCTCCTT
>NW_027187380.1:23102062-23211958 GCF_028583685.1 Petaurus breviceps papuanus | reverse complement strand
TCCTTCTCCTTCTCCTTCTCCTTCTCCTTCTCCTTCTCCTTCTCCTTCTCCTTCTCCTTCTCCTTCTCCTTCTCCTTCTCCTTCTCCTTCTCCTTCTCCTTCTCCTTCTCCTTCTTCTTCTTCTCCTCCTCCTCCTTTCTTCTTCCACTTGCCCAAGCTGACATGACTACTTTTTGTGTTAAGTGTCTGAGGCCGGATTTGAACTTAGGTCCTCCTGACTCCAGGGCTGCTGCTCTATTCACTGCACCACCTAGCCACCCCTCCCAGAGACTCTTGAGGGCCAGGACTGTGTCATTTTTGCCTTTGTATCTCCAGTGCTTGGCACACAGTAGGCACTTAATAAATGCCTATTGAATTGAATTAGGATCTAATCCAGGGGTGGAGAACCTGCAGCCTCAAGGCCACATGTGACCTTCAAGGTCATTGGGTGAAGCCTTTGGACTGAGTCCAAGTTTTACAGAACTAATCCTTTTATTAATGGCATTTGTTCTGTGAAATTTGAATTCAGTCAAATGGCTGCACTTGAGGACCTACAGGGCCACATGTGGACTCAAGGCCACAGGTTCCCCACCCCTGGCCTAGTCTGTCCTTAGCTTTGTGTTCCTGACTCTCTGTGTAGCCCTTGAGAATTCCAAAGCACTTTGCAGTTTGGGGATGGCAGGTGTGAAGGAAATACCCCTGTGGACTTATTATTTTTGCTCTTTCTTTGTCTTCTCATTTTAACCATATTCAATGTGTGACAAAAGGGGAGGATGGTGAGGCAGGGAAGAATGCAGGTGTCCCTGACACAGTGTGTGGAAGTGTCTTCTCTCTTCAGTAATTCATATCAATTTAATGCCACAGGGAAGAAGGGAAGGAGGGGAGGAAGGGATGGACAGTGAGCTTGCTCCTTTGAGTGCTCTCTGTAGGGAGGGCAGAGGCAGCCTTTTCAGTTCACTGAATTCTTTAGGTTTCCCAGTAGCTGGCCTTCCTTTCTCCATTCTCTTTCCTATTTGTTTAATTGTATCTCTTGTTCTTGCTTGTCTCCCAGTGGACGCTGGCTTGTGTTCCTTAGAGGGAAGGACTTGCTTGGCACACTCCTTCTCCTATGACCTTTTGGTTCTACTTTGTTAAATGAAAAGCTAATGGAGGACAGTCTGTTTCCTCATTTTTCTAAATGAAGTGAGATTGTGAACAGGGAATTCTGCTGATCACCTTCTTTCTTGTTTCCCAACAGGCAAATGGCATCTTGGTCACCATGGCCTCTACCAACCCAATTTCCGTGGTAAGGATTCTTGGAAGGGGATAGGGAGAGTATTTGTTATTCGAGGGGAAAAAAGCTCTATGAAAATGAGATACAATGTCTTTTGAAATCACTTTCCTGCCTTCCACTAGAGAATTCACTGCTCTGTGTGTGTGTGTGTGTGTGTGTGTGTTTTCCTGTGTGTTAATCTCATCTCACTGTTCATTAGAAGCCTCATTTCACTCTACAGGGACCCTCCTACTACAGCTTCAGGTCACTTTCACTTAGGCTTTATTTCCAAATAACACTTTCTTTTAGCTCCCTTCTGTCCTCATGACTCTTCTATTATGATGTTTCAGAAGTGTTTATTCTCCTCTCATGGTTTTAACTATGTGATTAAAGATGCATTGATTTTAAAGTTAGTGACATTAGAAATTCAGTCCAATCCTTTTATTTTATAGCTAACATATATGACATTTTCAGGGCAACTACATTAAATTAACTAGTCATTCAATATCTAGTGTTGTTTTATATTTCTTTTAATTGACCCCTTTCCCTCCAGTGATTATGTCATTTGGCCTTATGGTACAGTGTGGGACTTGGTTCCCAGAAGACATTGACTTCAAACCCAGCCTCTGATAATGACTTAGCTGTGTGACTATGTCATTTTAACCTCTCTGAGCCTCCATTTCCTTGTTTGTAAAATGGGGATAATATCACCCCTAGTACCTACCTCAT
Source organism: Petaurus breviceps papuanus (assembly GCF_028583685.1). Classification (NCBI taxonomy): domain Eukaryota; kingdom Metazoa; phylum Chordata; class Mammalia; order Diprotodontia; family Petauridae; genus Petaurus; species Petaurus breviceps. Next base: position 23,209,998 of record NW_027187380.1, on the reverse strand, counting down.
AGAGTTGTTGTGAGAATAATAAAATGGCAAACCACTTCAGTACCTTTACCAAGAAAACCCTAAAGGGGATCACCAAGAGTTGGGCATGACTGAAAATGACTAAACAACAGCCTATCTCATAGGGTTGTTGTGAGGATTTAAATAAGATAATGTAAGGACAGTGCTTTGCAAACCTTAAAGTACATATAAATGTCAGTAATTATTATTGACTCCTCAGAATCCCTGTTTATCATATTTAAAATTTTCATTAGAAATCTCTAATACCATAGGATTGAGTCTGAGATTTGGAAGAGATCTGGGAAATCATCTAATTCAGTACCATTTTATTAATGTCAGAGGGGGTAAGATTGGTTCCCCCACCTCCCTACCCAGTTCAGTTGATATCAGAGGATTTAATCATAAATAATGATGTTTTGCTTTGATAGTGAGGTGTTATCACCCTGTTAACCCTTTTCAAAGTATGAATAGCTTGTGCTCTGAGTCAAGAAGAAACAAATAATCAGTAGCCACCTTCATTCCCATTCTCTTCCCACCCCCCAAGTGATCCTTAGAAAATACAGTCCAGTGAGTCTGAGGCAGATGGAGAGAACCAGTAATCATAGGAGAACACAGCTCTTCACCTCTTGGTAAGAGAGGAAGGAAAGCTCTTCTCATCTATACCCATCAGCCATGGTGCCTAGCAATGGAGTTGTTTACTCAGAAAAAGACACTCCATCTAACAAACAGATTGAGAGAGTTCAGGAAGCAGGCAACAGTTGAGTAGAGACAGACAGACAGACAGACAGACACACGTACTCACACTCCCCAGATAGAATCAGATAAAAAGAGATAGTTACTTAAGGCCAGAATCATCTTCAAGGAGTGTGATCCCTGGTACCAGAGAAGAGAGTTGGATTTGGAATTTAGAGAGCTAGCTCTGGACATTGACAGTAGCACTACAAAGAGGGTCCCACAAGGAAAGAAAGGACTTTGAGGTCCAGCAATAAATGGGACCAAAGGAGCAAGTAGCTTTGGCCATATGTATTCCCCAGTTATGTGCCTCACTGCCATCGTATTCAAAGTTTTTGCCCACTCTTCCCACAAGTGCTGTGTGTAATTATAGCAATGTCATCCCAGGCTTATGGTAGAGGTGTTTTGTCACTCCTGGTCTTCTGTTGCCATGTTTGTAAATGCTTTTTCTTCGAGCTAATTGTGTTTACTGCCTGCCTGTTAAGAGGAAGTTCATAGGTGGTGGTGGTGATGGTGGTGGTGGTGGTGAGCTGCAGTTTTAGAAATTGGTACCCACAGGGTAACTCTAGAATCTGAGGTAGCATCTATCCTCTAAAGAAGCTCATCTGCAAGTATGAGTATGACTTAGGGGGAGTAATCCAGAAAGGGTGCTACAATAACAAATGTTTAATTGAATCAAGAAAACTGAGACCCAGAGAGGTGATGATAGAGCAAGGTTTCCCAATTATAGTCCAATGCTCTTTCTACGTGTCCTTTTTTTTTAAAGTAATATTTTGTTTTTTCCCAACTACATGTAAAGGCAATTTTTAACACTCATTTAAAAATTTTTTGAGTTCCAGATTTTCTCCCTTTCTCCCTCACTTCCCCCCTAAGCAATTTGATATAGGTTATTTATTATATGTAATCATGTAAAACATATTTCCATATTAGTCATGTTGGGTAAAAAGAAACAGACCAAAAGTGAAAAAAATAAACCACACAAAAAAATAAAGTGAAGATAGCATGCTTAGATGTGTAATCAGAGTCCATCAGTTCTTTCTCTGGATGTGTGTAATATTTTCCATTATAAGCACTTTGGAATTGTCTACCCCCACCTTCATGATGTTTCAGGATAGAATTCTATGATATCTTTTAATTCCTGTTGTCTGTCTTTTACTATGACCTCCTGTGGTGTGGTCCAAACAGAAGTGTAATGGGAATTAGGATGTGACCTGATTATCTGGTTTTGTTGGTATATTCTCCCTACCCATGAAGTCTGTTAGGGGAAGGCAGGAAATCCACTGGGTCCAGCTCTCTGAGATTGAAAGTCTCAGTTTCTTCAACAAAACTAAAAGAAGGTTAGTTTAGGTGAATTTTAAAATTTTGTAACTTTAGTATTTTCTATGTCTGAACCCATCCTATCAACACATTCCTACTCCATGGTCATTCATTCAAAAACTAGTTTTTAATATTGTGTGAAGAGCTCTGTTGTTAGATGAGATACAAAATTTAGATAAGTAGTCCTATGAAACTTAAAGTCTAATAAAGGAACAATACAAATAAGTATAATATGTGTTATTCTATGACAAATTTGTTAAAGAAATAAATGTAAGACAGTGTTATAGGAGGACTTTGAGAGAAGAGCATTATCAGGACTGGGGGATCAGGACTGGGGGATCAGGGAGATATTAATGGAAGAAGTGGTATTTAAAATATGGGTAGGAATTCAACAAACAAAAACATAGGAGGGATGTATTCTAAGTTTAGAGGACATTGTGCTCAAAGGTATAGATGAAGCTCATAGCATGTTTAGGAAAGAAAGTAAACCAGTTTAACTAGAGTATAATGTGCTAGCAAGAGAGTAAGATGATGAGGTTGGAAAGACAGGATAATTAGCAATAGAAGTGATGCTCCAGTAGAAAGAACACAGGTTGATCTGAGTTCAAATCCTCCAAATCTATGATCCTATCATCTTGGATTTATTCCATACTAGTTGGGCAGGTCATCCTTTCCCCTCTTCCTTCCCCAGTTCACTATCTGCAAGGGGTTTGGAGTGTTGAACTGCAGGGCTACTCCCATGTCTGAATCCTATGAGATTGCAGAGATTCCTGATTGCTCCAGTTCAATACTAGAATAAAATAACATTCAGAGTCCATCTAAAAAATGAGAAAAGGGTATTTACTTAGCTAGAGCAGAGAAAGGGTATTTACCAATGATTCAGCATTGATTCACTATAGTACAGCTTTCCAGTGCCAGTACTGGTCACGTTGTCAGAAGCATTGGTCTGCTGCTCTGAAACCTCGGAGACCAGCCAGAACTCCTGGTTTTTTTTTAATTAGGCAGGAAGCTGCATCAGTGGCATGGAACTTAGTCTCTTGAGCCAATTAAGTCTCAAGGACCATTTCAATGCCTTTTAAGGAAAAGGACAAACCAGGTAGGTGATCTAGTGGATAGAGCACTGGACCTAGAATCAAGAAGACTTGAGTTCAAATCTGTCTTTAAACACTGACTAGTTGTATCACTCTGGGCAAGAGACTTAACCGCTGTCTGCCTCAGTTTCCTCAATTATAAAATAAGGATAGTAATAGTACCTACCTCCCAAGGTGGTTGTGAGGATTAAATGAGGTATTTGTAAAGCACTTAGCACCCTGCCTGGCACATAGTACATACTTAATAAATCCTTGTCTCTTTCCCACTTTCCTCATCCCACATGGCAGGTATGCAGGTACAGAGGGAGATTCTGTTAGATATTCCTACTGCCACACCAAATGTTGTAAGTTTATTTAGAAGACAGTAGGGAGCCAATGAATATTCTCCAATAGAGGAATGACATGACCAGATCTGTGAGTAGGAAAGATTCCTATCTCACTCTAGTAGAAATGTGAAAGATAGATTAAAGACAAGAGAGAGTAGATGAAAGAAGACTCGCTAGGGGGTTATTGCAACAGTGTGACTGAGTGACAAAGAGAACATGTAATAGGTTGGTGGTGGTGGGAATGGAGAGGAGGCTATAGGTACCAGAGATAATTATATATGTATGTCTTCTTCATGATGTGGAACATGGTATGCCCCCACAGCAGCCTTAACAAAGTTATTAAACATCTACCACAATTTTAGATATCTGCAAGCCCACCCTTGTCTATGATAAACATAGCCACAAGTCCCTCATACACCCAAAACTTGTATGCTTCTTCCCTCTCTCTTTTTTTTACATTAGAGCTCCAATAAATTCAATTAAATTTAGCCACCATGTATTAAGTGTCTACAATATACAAGACACCATGTTAGTTACGTTCTGGGGATACAAATATCAATATGACACCAGCCCTGCTCTCAAGGAGTCAATCACAATGAAGGGGGGAGCAGAAAATGACATATAGCAATTATGATCTAATACATATGAGTAATGCAAGAGAGACCTAAGAAATGTGCTATGAGAAATTTTAGGAGAGATATCACTTTCAGGTGAAGTTAGAACAGGTAGGACTTCATGGAAGAGATGGTAAAGTTGAAAAGTTAGAAAAGTATAGAATCACCTGGTCTTAGAGCTATCTCAGAAGTCAGAAGCTAAATGATCCAACCAGTATATGAATTTTCAAGAATCTCTTCAACAACATACCCAACTGGTGGTCACCTAGCCTTTTATTGAAGACCTTCTATAAAGGGGGGCCCAAAACCTTCTGCCTTGAAGGGTCAAGGGACTTCAACAAATGGAGATGGAGAGAGGAGCTGTGTTCTAAGCAAAACATATGAATAAAGAAACAGAGATGAGAGAGGGCAGGACAAGAATGTAGAAAGAGTATAGTGTCACTGATGCCAAGAGAAGAGAATTTCAGATAAAAAGTGTTATTGACAGTGTCAGATCTTATACACAAAGTAAGAAAACTGAAGACAGAAAAAGATAATTTGATTTAGTGATAAGGAAATTATTAATGTTCTTAGAGAGCTGTTACAAAGAAGTAGTGGAGATTGAAGTCAGATTGCAAAAGTTGATGAGTAAATGAATAATGAAGCAATGAGCGTAGACTACTTCCTAGAAATTTGGCAGTGAAGGGGCAAGAGGACAGAGAGATAACATGGTCATTCTCAAGGGTAGTAGAACCAAAGAAGAGACGAGAACATATTTATAGAGGGGAAAGAGACAAGTGACACGTCTTCCTGATTCCAAATCTGGTCCACTATCTGATATACTCAAAGAAATAATACTTAAAAGATGGTGTGTCTTTATAATCCTGGCTTCAAAAAGTATTTCTAATCACAGAAAACCTCAGAGAGCTTGATAGAGTACTTCCCTGTTATAACATGGTTTGTTGTTACAGAATTTGGATATCTTTTAGTCCAGATCACATCCTCAAAACATAAGTACACTCAGAATACATTGGTTGTAAAAGGATGAGCTTAGCTTGAATATGAAACCCAACACCAGTTTTTAACAGAGTTCTGCCTTACTGAGCACTAGTTCACAGTCTTCCCACTGCATCACTCTCTTTCTATCCCTAGAGCTAGAGGAAAAGGAAACCTCGTTGTTTCTGAATAGAAGTAGGCCTTTTTGAATAAGCCTGGCCTTTTGAAAGAAAATTCTTGAGAAGGAATGTTTGATGGGGTTCACATAGGAAGCAGGAGGGGAAAAAATAAAAAGTATTGCGTTCCATATAAGTGAAGGTCTTCAAGGGGAGGTTAGATGGCTGCTTGAAGTCTCATAATTTTGTAAAGTAGATTCCTGTTTTAGCTATGAGATGGATGAGACGATGCCTGTTGTCTCTTCTAATTCTGAGCTCCACTGAGGGTGTAAGTGAAGGAGCTAGCTTGGGCATGGAGGAGTGGTACCTTTCCCTCAAAAACTGGAGGCAGTGGAGGAAAATTGAGAAAGTTTGCAACATTCCATCTTCCACCTCCATACCTTTGTTTCCATGAATGAAATGTTCTCCCTCCTTCCTCTGCCCGGTAGAATCCTTAGGTCTCTTAAGGGTTGAGCTCAAATCCTACTTTCTGCATAAATGTCTTTCCTGATCCCCATAATTACCTCTGCTCCCAAAATTACATTGTATTTATGTAACTGTTGATGTTTTCCCTTTAACTGAATTAATTGATCAACTGACAAAACACACTAGGTATTAAGGACTTTTCCTATGTCCTTATCACAGTGTATGGACAAGCCCTTAACCAGTTAGAAAGGACCATAGGACTTTGGGCCATAGGACTTTTTGCATGGAGGGTAGAGAATACCATAAGAGAAGAGGGTGCCAGATGCCATTGTAAATACTTTTCAAATAATGTCATCTGATTATCACAACAACCCTGTGAGGTAGGTGCTATTATATCATTCACCTGATTTTATAGTGAAGAGACTGAGGCAGAAAGAGGTTAAGTGATTTACCCAGGGTCACATAATTAGTAAATGACTGAGTTTAGATTTCAACACAGCCCCCCACCCCAACCCCGCCCCCAGTGCACCACCTAGCTGCCTCTACTTTTTTCCATAAAGAAAACATCTTGTGACTGGTCATCAAAGCTCTTGGACTATGTATAAAAGCAGTGAGCCTGTTTCAAGTCAGCCAATCAGTTGGTGAATCTTAGGATTAGAGCCAAGCCACTTAGGAGGAAGAGAGAAGAGAATTTCTGTCTCTCTCTCCTTCACCATCTCACTCTATTAACCATGTTATCACAGCCTGGATGACTAATAGGAGACATTGCACCCAGACAATAACAGAGACACGAAGAACAGGGAAAGACACACCAAGGACAAATGTGTACAAACAGAATCAGAAAGATAGCCATCTGAGGGAAGAAGCAGCTGCAGGGAGTGTGACTTCTCCTAGCAAGAAGTCCTGACTGTTGGAACTCAGCAGATTCTGTTACAGAGAATGTCCCATTCCAGTTATAAATGAAAGAGGGGTTCCATAAGGAAACTCTGCACTCTTTCAGTAACCTCTGGGGTTCATGAGAACACTGAGAAATGAGAAGAAGACTTCCAGTAACAAGGAGTTGTGAATTAACCCTTTGCCACCCGTCTTCTCTCCACAAGGGCCTCACTACCTTTGTCTTCTAAGTTTGTACCCTCCCTTCTCGGGGAGCTGTGTGTACTTGCAGGAAAGAATGACCCAGGCTTCTGGCAGGAGTTGGGGACAGGAGAGGGGTAATTTTTTATAAGAACTCTTCTTATAATGCTGCCTCATAGCATATGGTACCTCATACTTTATTTTTTTTTAATAAAAGCTAATTTAAGTCTGACTGATTTATTGGGAAGCACGCAAGTAGGGGTTTATGAGCAACAGTAATGGAGATTTGAGAAGTAGCTATAAGTGACCCTCTGGAGATTCCACTTTTCAGTTCAAGCGCAGTGTTGGGAGAATGGTCCCAGAGGGGGTGTATATATTTTGTAAAGGCTTATATGTGTACATGCTTTTTATGTTCAGTGGAATATAAGCTCCTTGAGGGGAGGGACTGTTTTGCTTTTAATATATGTATATATATTTTTTAATATATAACACCTCGTTATTTAAATTGACTTCATACCAGATAGCCTCAGTCTTCTCAGTAAAAGAGGTAAAGGGTAAGAATAAGAGGGTATGGAACAGTAGGGCACTGAAATAGTGAGTACGGGGAAACTGCTAAGATACTTTAGCTCTTGAATTAGCATCATTGCCTCAGGCCTGCCCCTTTCAGAAACAACTTGGTTTCTTTTCCTTCTAGCTCTAGGGATGGAAACCCTGAATGATGGAGTGGAAAGATCACTAGATGGTTAGTTAGTCAGTAAAGTGGAACCCTGTTATAAGCTGGTGTTGGGTGACATGTTAGAAAAGCAAATTTAAGTCTGGCTGATTCATTGGGAAGCACAAAAGTCATTCACGAGCAACAGTCATGGAAATTCGAGAAGTAGCCAAGTGACTCTCTGGAGATCCCTAACTAACCTCACCCTGTTATAGCCAATGTTTACCTATATTTTGAGGATTTGATTTGAACTATGGAATATCCAATTCTGCAGCAAACTAGTAGGGAAGTCCTCTATCAAGCTCTCTGAGGACTTTGTGACTAGAAATGCTTTTTGAGACTATATTTATAAGGACCCTCCAGCCTTTAAACAGAATCTTTTTTGGTATATCAGATAGGGGATTGGACTTGGCGTCTGGAAGACCAGCGTTCAAATCCCGGCTCACACATTTACTAGCTATTGACCCTGATCAGTCACTTAATCTTTCTGAGTTTCAGCTTACTCATCTCTAAAATGGGAATCATTATTATTAAAATTATTCTTATTAAAATGGGAAGTAGCACCTACTTCCCAAGGTTGTTATAAGTTCAAATGCAATAATATATGTAAAGCATTTTGAAAACCTTAAAGTTTAGGAAAGTGTGAATTATTATTATTATTGTATATATTTAAGCTGTGGCCATACACAAAAGCAAAACCAAGAGGAGAAATGGGAATTTATGTTTGTATTATGTAAGTCTTCTAGATATACTGGGTTTGAAAGATCATGGCATCATAGATTTAGAACTAGACTTAGATGACCTTAGAGGTCATCTTGACCAAACCTTTCATTTTACAAATGAGGGTAGAGGACCAGTGAGTTTAATTAAGTGCCTTACCCCAAAAAATCCAGAATTTGAATTCAGATGCTTTGACTCCAGTTTCAATACCCTTTCCACTTTATGTTGCTTCTTCATGTGTGTAGATATAGCCTCAAAATAAATGCTTGTGTGGGAGAGAAGAGGTATGGAGGAGTGTATCTGAATTCATTTGATTTTGCATTGTGACTAAATAAAAGTTATAACTTGATATTAATATCTGATTGAACCAGGAACCCTAGCACTCCATAAATTCTTTCTTATCAATTTTTCTACATGTGGGTTAATCCCTTACAGAATGCTGTTTCCAAGTTTTCAGAGTGAAGCTTATGGCTAGAAGTGAGCAGCATTTTTCTTTGAATACAAGGAAAGGGATGTTAATCAAATCCCTTTTAAATTGCATACCTTATGCTATTAAATTAAAAATCAAGAGTTTGTGGGAGAGAGCTGCTGCTAGGACAACACTGCTGTGATTTGGAAGGCTGACCTCATTGCTTTGACCACAGGCTTCAGTTACTACTTTGGAATTCCTTATAGCCATGACATGGGCTGTAGCGACACCCCTGGCTACAATCACCCTCCCTGCCCGGCCTGCCCACCTGCATCAGCTCTATCACAAAGGTAATATCCAAAGCGATCATTTGATATTCCTCTGTATATGGGTCCACAGAAACTGAATTAAGCAGAAATCATACCTACCCTCTTGCTATTTACTGGAGAAGGTGGACAATAATGGTGTAGGATGAAACCTTGTTGCCCCATTTTACAAGGTGCTTCACTCAGTTCAGTTTAATTACCAATTACTGAGTCCACCTTTATGTACCAGACACTGGACTAGACACTGGGCCTATAAGACAAAAGTGAAAAAATAAAAAGAATTCTTCCTTCCTAGGAGTTTACATTCTATGGGGGATAGGAGTAAAAATATCTATGTTTAGATAGGACATGGCTTAAAAAAATGCAGCCTCAATACTAAATGAAAAATTTTCCCATTTCTTGGGAAATGTTGTGTGTATTTTTGACCACAGAATCATAGGATGTCAGGGTTAGAAGAAACCTTAGGGATCTATCTATTCTAGTGTGTCATTTTTAAAGGTCAAGGCAGTTTGGGGAAATTGAGTCACTGCTGTGCTCTAGTTAAGATGACATTTGCTATTTCCTATACACCATCCTTCTATCTTCCATCTTTTTTTTCTTAATTAAAAAAATTTTTTTTGTTGCTGTTGGAGGAGGGAGGGCAGGGCAATTGGGGTTAAGTGATTTGCCCAAGGTCACATGGCTAGTAAGTGTTAAGTGTCTGAGGTCACATTTGAACTCAGGTCCTCCTAACTCCAGGAAACTGGTGCTCTATTCACTGTGCCAACTAGCCACCCCTATCTTCCATCTTTATGTGTTCGTGTAGGCTTGTCCCCATGCCTGAGAAAATTCTTAGTTCCTTTCTTGAGTCCATCCATACCACCCCCACTCCTCAAAACATGTTGTATTTACTTTTTGTATATTTTGTGCTGTTTTTTTTCTGTGTATGTGTTGTTTCCTGCTCCTGCCTCCAAGTAGAGTATGAGCTCCTTGAAAGCAAGGACTATTTTTTCATTTTTTCCTTTGTGTGTCCAGCACCTAGCACAGGGTCTAGGATGTAAAGGTGGGTTCAGTAATTGCGAGTTGAATTGAATGATGCACTTTTCCTTGTAAATGGCCCTATGGAACTTTTAAAGTTCCGAGTCTGTGAGTCACCTGATATAAACCAAACCCTCAGACATGCTTGATATGACCATTAATCTCCCTTCAACAAATAATGAAACCAAACAGAAAAAGTTGTGACTGCGACCTTATACAGAGCTTCCTAGAAGGGAGAGAATCTCAGTGAAGTTATAAATAAGAATGTTTGGAATCCATTCAGTCCATATGTCATTTTCTCAGTTTTTCTTAAGATTGGTCTGTGGTAGCTACTCTAGCTGACCTTTTGATCTCCTTCATAAAGAAATATTCATTTCTAAAATTCATTGCTGGGATGTGTGTGTGTGCCTGCATACATTCACAGGACACCTACCACACAGGATTATTGCCAAGAAAATGGCCTATAAAACTGAAAGCAATGAAAAATATATTCTAAATGATAGAACTAGCCCAATATAGTACAGGGGCAGGGAACCTGCAGGTTCTCCACCTCTGATATAGTAAATAGAGCACAGTCTTCAAGTCAGAAGATCTGAGTTCAAATCTACCATCAGATATTTACTGTGTGACCTTGGAGAGTCACTTAACTTGTGACCGCCTCAGTTTTCTCAAATATAAAATGGGAATAATAATAATAATGGGTTGTAAGGATCAAATGAGGTAATTGTTGTGAAGCAGATGGACACAATAAATTCTGTTTCCTTTCTCATTCTGGGACCATGGATAAATCACTTCCTCTTTCTAGCTCTCAGTTTATTCCTATGTAAAATGAAGACAGTATCCAAGATTCCAGCCAACTCTGACATCCTAAAATCCTGTGATCATTCATAAAAACAAGACCAACGATAGCACATTAGTGAAGAAGAGAGTTATGAGTGTTTCAAGCATTCATCCCAACAGCCTGGAAAATATGTTCACTTGCTCAGGATGAGCAAATGTATTTTCCCAGGGGAGTAGAGAATGGGAAACTGTTAGACATTTTAGGCAAGTCTGCTAAATATCTTGTGTTTATTTAAGTGACTAGATGAAAAGAACAAAAAAACCAAAAACCCTTTCTCACCACAAGGCTACAGAATTACTTTGCTTATTACAATGAGTTAAGTGAGTGTCTGTGGTTTCTCTACAGCAGCCCTGGGAAAAACTGTTACCCTGATGTGGGCCTTCCTCTGTATGAGAACTTCATCATTGTGGAACAGCCAGTGAACCTCACGAGTCTTGCAGAAAAGTTTGCAGAGAAAGCCACACAGTTTATCCAGCAGGCAAGGTAGGCAAGCCACTGAAGCTATACACCTAGGTAACTTTGATATGTAAAGAGAGCCATGATTTCTTTGATGTGGTGGGTCTTCCCCTCCAATGACTCAGTTTCCCAGGACCTCCTCATCCTACTAGGTGGTCTTACTAAGTTGGTCTGTCAAAAAGACTTCTTCACCTGGTGACTACATTTTTCTTTGTACTCATTAAGCTGGGCTGGGTCGTGTTTTGGATGACAGACACACAGAACATTTCCCAGTCCACACCCAAAGCCTTTCCAGTTTGTTAAGACCTCTCCCAGGCTTAACCCTTTTGCTGTCACAGCCTTCAAAAAAGCAGGCTACCTCCCTACCACAAAGACCAGTCCCAGGGGAAGCCTCCCTTTTCCTGCATAAATGCTGAGAAAACTCAGGATCTAGTGGAGTTTGTTGTGTTAAGCAGAGTTATTTGCTGTCAGTCTGCTAGTGGAGGTAAATACAGTCAGCTCTTGGCTCTGAATCAGGAACTGGAATACCTGCGTTTGAGTCCCAGCCCTGCCAATAACAAAATTCACCTTCCTGAGGTTCCTCTTCTGTGAAGTAAGGGGGTTGAACTGGGTGAATTCTACAATCCTTTCTAGCTATCATATTCTGTGATTTGTGCTTATTCAAGGAAAAAGAAGGTGCCAAAGGGGAACTAGATAATGCAAAACACATAATCCCCAAATCGCCTAGTTTAAATGACTCTGGCATGCCAATACAGAGATACAGGCAAATACTTATTCTTCAGTATTCTCTAATCCTTGTATCACTCAGATCTCTGTTGGGTGGGATCAGTTGTATCACAGTAATCCTTGGAGCTTGAGGAGCTCAGGTGTTCTAGGCTGCTTCTAGAAAATCTTAGAGATAAGAATGTGAACTTCCTGAGGGGAGGGAGGGTTTATTTGTTATCTCCTGGGAGCCTAACTCACAACTATAGACTAGATTGTGCATTTTGATAAACAAGGTTATCTTAGCTCCTTTTGGGTCATAAAAATTTTCTGTTCCAATTCTCTTTTTACCACTAGGATTGATTTAAGCATAAGAGATCCTGAGGGGGCAGCCCAGGTGGCCCCAGAGATTTCATCTTATTGGTTTTTAGGAACCTTGGAGAAATATTCTGGCTCCTAAGGCCATTATTGCTAGGCAACTTCAGAAAATCTCTGAATAAGTAAAACAAATCTTTCTTGGAGAATGGAATATGGTTATCTGGTAAAACAAAAACAAAAAACAAGTTGGGGTTTGTTTAAGAAATGGTAGGTGCTTAATAATAAACATTTGGTATATCAAAGAGTTACAAATAGAAAGACAGAATAGATTGAAGCTCCTGATTCTTTAAGATTGAAATTAAAGAAGAAATGAAAGTCATAGATTGCAAGGAAACCTTAGAGATAATCAAATCACCCCTGTCATTCACTTTATTGAGAAGATCTATAATCACACAGGTAATTAGTGGCAGAGAAGAGATCAGAACCTGTGTCTCCTGAATCCATTGCTCTTGCTGTTATAAAATGCCACCTCTATTAGGTTAACTGTGATAGACCTCCTCCCTGTTGTACCTGAATACTTTTTGACTTGAGTGTGGAACCCTTTGTTCATCTCTGGCCTATATAAGGAAGAAATACTCTGTGTGGAGTGTTGGTAGCAGTTAATGTGACTTGCAGAGTTGCTGATGGTTCAGATAATACTGAGTGACTAGTAGATATGCTGAAGGAATCTTGCTGTCTTTTGACTTTTTGTTATTTTAGGTACTCACTCTACTGATATAAGATGATAACCCTACTATAATTTGGGAGAGGTAGCCTTTAAGAGTTGCTATGGGGGCAGGTAGGTGGCGCAGTGAATAGAGCACTGGTCCTGGAGTCAGGAGGACCTGAGTTCAAATCCAGCCTCAGAAACTTGACACACTTACTAGCTGTGTAACTTTGGGCAAGTCACTTAACCCCAATTGCCCTCCAAAAAAATAAAAAAAATAGGGGCGGCCAGGTGGCTCAGCGAGTAAGAGCATTGGCTCCAGTGTCGGGATGACCTGGGGATCAAATCCAGGCTCAGATACTTAGCACCACATCCAAAAATAACTGGCCGTGTAACCTTGAGCAAGTTACTTAACCCTGATTGCTTTAAAAAAAAAAAAGAGTTGCTATGGCTTTACAAGTCAGAACTTTCTTTCTTTTTTTTTTTTTTTAAGCAATCAGGGTTAAGTAACTTGCTCAAGGTTACACGGCCAGGTGTTTCTGGGTGGGTGCTAAGTGTCTGAGCCCGGGATTCGATCTCTAGGTCTTCTCAACACTGGAGCAGGTGCTCTTACTTGCTGTGCTACCTGGCCGCTCCTAAGTCAGAACTTTCAATAATAATGCTAACAATAATAAAATAAATCTTGCATTGATATGGTGCTTTAAGGTTTATAAAGTGTTTTACAAATATTATCTCATTATTCTTGTAACAACTTAGGAGGTAGGTGCTATTATTATCCTCATTTTGCAGAGGAGGAAACTGAGGCAGATAGAAGAAGTTTTGGAAAAAGAGCCTTAGAAAGCACTTAGGATTATTGAATATAACCTAAATGAAGATCCAGCAAAGAAGAGTGAGAAGGAGCTTTAGACAGGAAGGAAGAGAAACAAGAGAGAACAGTAACAAAAACCTAGGGAGAAGAGAATATGAAGAAGAAGAGTATTGACAATGTTTTCTTTTTTTTTTTTACCCATAAAAAGTTATTTAATGAATGCAATTTACATTAGGGTCATAGTCTTGTAAACAATTTCTTTTAAAAAAATTTTTAAATTTTATTATTTGTTTTTTTTAACATTCTTTTCTTTTTAAATTTTGAATTCCACATTCTCTGTATCCACTCCCCTTCTCACTGACTAGGCAAGCAATATGATATCAGTTATACCTGTGATATCATGCAAAACATTTCCATATTAGCCATATTTCAAAAAAAAGCAAGAAAAACAAAAAAATGTGAAAGTTATACTTCAATTTGCACTCATATTTTAGAATCTCTTTCAGGAGGTGATTGGTATATTCTTTCAATTTCTATTTTACTCTCTAGATCTAAGATGTCAAGGCAGTTTTTCCTTGATAATTTCTTGAAGTATAATGTCAAGGCTTTTCATTTTTTTATCATGGCTTTCAGAGAGTCCAATAATTCTTAAATTATCTCCCCTTGATCTATTTTCCAAGTCAATAATTTTCCAGATGAGATATTCCACATTTTCTTCTATTTTTTCATTCTTTTGACTTTGTTTCTGTTTTTTTGTTTCTTTTTAATTTTTTTTCTTTCTTTTTTAGATTTTAAACTTAAATACAAAATAAGAAAAGAAAAAAAAGAATTGCCATGCGCACAGCAGAACATGAGAGGATTCAAAATATAAAGCAGTAAATTTCCATTTCCAGAAAGTCTATATCATAAAGACTATACATTGTGTTTAGAGGTGTTCGTATTTTCTTTGCTTCCTTATAGGTTTTCTTTTGTTCTCTGCTGTGCACTTATTACTTTGTTCCCCTCCCCAAGAAGAAGAAGGTTACAATTAAGCATGGATATACAACACACCCACATATGTATGTACATGTACATCTATAAATATACACACATATTAAAACACATATATACACATACATTCAAATATGTGTATATATGCACACATACCGACATACATATACTTACATACACATACATATACATAGATATCTATAATCATACACATATATACACATATACATTCATATGCATCTCTGTAAGACTGTACTATATTTATTTGTCTTCTGTTTCTCTGAAAGTAGATAACATTATTCTTCATAAGTCCCAGTCTTTCCACATTTTTCTAAATCTGCCAACTCATCATTTCTACACTACATCAATATTCTAACCTTATACTGTCTAGTTATTTTAAATAGTATAAAACAATATTGATTAATGTGGCTGAGGTGTAGTATAGTTTCCTCATTTTTCTCTTTTGATTAAATCTATTTTAGCTTTACTTTGTCTGAGATCACGATTACTTCCCCTGCTTTTTTTCCTAATTCTAATCCTGATCTGTATTTGTGTGTGTTTCTTAATTCCTATACCTCCTGACTCCTCTGCTTTACTTCTATCCACTGCCTTGCCCTACTTTTACTTAATCTATCCCAACTTCAAGGATCCCTCCCTTATACTCCCCCCTCCTTTCTCCTTGCACCAAAGCTCCCTCCTTTATCTTCTCCCCCACCCTAAAATCCCTCCCTTAGCCTTTCCCCCTCCCTATCCCCTTAGCCTTTTATTGCTTTCTGAATTTAGAAGACTTTTATACCTTTCTAGATATATATGTATTGTTCCTTTTTTTTTTTTTTAAAGCAACCGGGGTTAAGTAACTTGCCTAAGGTTACACGGCCAGGTGTTTCTGGGTGGGTGCTAAGTGTCTGAGCCCCAGGTCGTCTTGACACTGGAGCCAGTGCTCTTACTTGCTGTGCTACCTGGCCGCCCCTCATATTTTTCCTTCTTTAACCCATTCCTGATGAGAGCAGGGTTCTAGAACTACCAGCCCTCGTCCACCATCCAATTCCTCTGTGTTCGTTCTTCCTCTTGTGCCTCATTTGTATAAGATAATTATTCTTTTTACCTTTTCCTAGATGGTTTACTATTTAGTATCACATCATGCTCAGTTCTACCCCAATCTTTCTTTCGAGCTACCCAATTATTAATAACAATCTTAGACATACATTTTACCTTTCTTCATATAAAAATTAAATCATTTGTCATTATTGAGTCCTTGTATTAGTCTTTGATGTTTACCTTATATTTCTTTTGGATCTTGTGTGTCAGATTTTCTGTTGATTTCAGGTCTTTTTACAACAAATTCCTTAAAGTCTGGCAATTCATTGAATATCCTCTTTTTTGAAATTCAGAATTATACTTAACTTTTCTGGGTGTGGTATTTTTGATTGTAACTCCAGTTCTTTTGCTTTTTGATATATAGTGTTCCAAGACCTGCGATCTTTTAGTATGTATATATGTATGATTCTAATTGTAGCTCCACCATATTTGAATTGGTTTTTTTCCTGTTCATAATATTTTCTTCTTGCGCTTGGGGTTTTAGAATCTAGCTATAAAATTCCTGTAGGTTTTCCTCATAAGATCTCTTTCAGGTAGTGATTGGTGGATTTTTTTTTTTTTCTATTTTTACTTTCCCCTTTTGTTTTAATACTTAGGACAGTTTTTAAAAATTATTTTTTTGTATTATTCTATCAAGATTCTTTTTTTTTTCTTTTTGGAGGGCAATTGGGGTTAAGTGACTTGCCCAAGGTCAAACGGCTAGTTTTTGTGTTAAGTGTTTGAGGCTGGATTTGAAATCAGGTTCTCCTCACCCCAGGGCCGGTGCTCTATTCACTGTGCCACCTAGCTTCCCCTGACTCCTTTTTTTTTTTAAGATTCTTTTTTATTGTTGCTTTCAGGTAGTCCAATTATTCTTATGTTTTATCTTCTTGATCTGTTCTCTAGATCAAGATTTCACTTTCTCTTCTATTTTTAATTTTGTTTTTATATATTTTTAGTATTTTATTTTTTCATATTTATTTTTCATTTTATTAGGTTTTTCTTGGTCCCTTGTATAATTGCTAGCTTCCCCTTTGCCCAATTCTAATTTTCAAAGAGTTATTTTTTTCTTTAAGATTCTAGATCTCCTTTTCTAGTTGGTTGACTTTCTTTTCATTATTTTTTTGCTTTTCTTGGATTGTTCTTATTTTTAAAATTTTTCCTCAATCTCTCTCATTTGATTTTTGAAGTATTTTTAAAGTTCTATGAATTCTTTTTGGGCAGGTAACTATTTGATGTTACTCTTTGGTGTAGGAGAGATTTTTTTTGTTGTTGTTGCTTCGATTTCCTCCTCTGAAAACAAACCCTGAACTTATCTACTTCCACAGTACTTTTTATGGTTGGATTCTTTCTCCTATGCCTGCTCATTATTTTTTATTTTTAGAAGTTTTTTTTTATTGTAATCACCTCTAGTTCTGAGGTATAGGGGATGGTGCCTCTGGCCTCATATCCTCCTTCAGTTCTTCCCTCTGGCCTGGAATTGAAACCAAGAACTCTGCCCTCCTGTAAGCGTCCACAACCCCTGGCATCCTTGCCCCAGGCTGCATCTGCACTCATCAGGCATAAGCTGGTTTTTTCCTCCCCAGGGTTGTGTCTTGTCTCAGCAGCATAGCTGGGGCTGGTGTTCCTTATGCTGACCTGCTCCACCATCTTCCCAGAATCCTCTCCTTTTTTTTTTGACATTACTGTCTCTTGGTTAAGAGCTCCCAAAGCTACTGCTGTGGCTGCTGTTGCCATCATAGTTATGTTGACTCTGGACAGGCCTCCAACTCAATGTCACAGACATCTCCTGCTGACCTCTTAAATTTTCTTAGGTGGGAAGAATATCTCACCTCAACTTTTTGTTGGCTCTGCCACTCCAGAATTTGATTTGAGGTATTGTTTGGAGGGGAATATTGGAAGAGTTTAGCTGGGGTGGCTGCCCCTAATTTGCCATCTTGGCACTACCTCCTTGACAGTGTAAAAGGTTTCAGGGAGGTCAAGAAGGATGAGGATTGAGAAAAGGCCATAAGATTTGGCAATTAGTATCACTGGTAACTTTGGAGAAAGTTGTTTCAGATGAATGATGATGTGAAGTCAAAAATCAGGCTGCAGAAAGATTAGAAGAGAGGAAGAGAAGAGGAAATGGAGGAACTAATTGTAGACAGCTTTCTTAAAGAGTTTAACCACAAAAGGGATGATTGCTATCAGGGTTGGTTGCATCAAGTGAGGACTTTTTAAGATTAGGGGAGTCATGAACATGTTTGTAAGCAGTAGCAAAGTAGCCAGTAGTCAGGGAGAGACTGAACATCAATAAGAGAGTGGTGTAGAGGGAGCAATCTACTGGATCAAATGGAATGGAATGGGATTAAGTGTATGAATTTTGCTTTGACAAGGAGAATGTCTACCTCCTTATGTGAGGCAGAGGTGAGGGAGCTGATAGTTATAGAAAACATTTGAGTGATGTGAGATGAGGAAGAGGGAAGAAAAGAGAACTCTTGGCAAATGACCTTGATTTTTTTTAGTGAAATATGAGGCAATATTCTCAGTTCAGATAGTGGGGGGCAGGGGGAGGAAGAGGGAGAGGAGTGCCATGGGAGATTTGAGGAGGAGTGAAATAGGTTGAAAAAGCCACTGATTTGAGTAATACATTGAATTAATTAGGGAGGTATAAAGGGGTTACCATGCTTCAATGAAGGCTTAGTTGAGATTATGTAACAAACTGATAGTGGATCCAAGCTGGATTTCATGATTTTTCTCCAGCTCCATATAAAGCAGTGCATGAATAGAAGCAAAAGAGGCAGATGGTGGGAGTAATCCAAGGTTGAGATTTAGCAAGGCATAACTGGCAATGGGATAAGGGGATCAAGGGACTCGATTGTAGAGTCCAGTATAAAGTTCAACTGGTCCACCAAGGGGTCATGATGGGGAAAGGAGTATAACCAGAAGAGGGCTGATGGCCTTCGAAAGAGCTGAGGGGTAGAGAGATTAAAGGTCGTAGTAAGGACAAAGAAATCCTTAAGGATAAAGAAGTCCAAAGACAAAGTTTGGGGTTGCAAGGCAGAGGGAGAGGTGAAATAGCAGCAGATAATGATCAGATGAAGAAATTTCAGAGTTCATGAGCATGGAAATGGAATGAATACTGGTGGTTGATCAGAAGATCAAGAGTGTGACTATGTGCAGTTTTGTGGGGTGGAGTAATAGGCCATAGGAAGTCAGTAAACGGAAGAACTGAAACGTTAAGGTGTTTAAGAGAGTGTAACTACGTATGTGGAAGTTCCTCTGTATGAGTGCTAGAGCTGAGATGGAGAGAAAGACCATGACCTAGGCAACAAATTCATCAAGAGAGAAGAGTGTCTTGGGGGTTGGTAAGTAACAATTATTAGAGTCTTCAATGAGTGATAAATATGGATAGAATGAACCTCAAAGGAGGAGAGGTTATTGATGGAGGTAGAGGGAGAGTCTGGAAGTGGAAGTGGGAAGCAAGGAGTATTCTGCCCCCTTCCCCACAGCTTCTGAATTGGATGAGGGGTATGGGTGAAAATGTAAATGGTATTGGAGAGGATGCCCAGGGATACTGTTATCAGGAAGGAGCCGTATCTCCTAAGTGCCAAAAGATGGAGAGTATGGGAAATGAAATGATTTCAAATGAAAGCAAGTTTGTTTTCTATGGAGCAGGAATTTAAGAAGGCACAGTGGAAGAGGTGATAGATCTGGAATGGGTCATTGGGAAGGAATAAAGGGGTAGGGTTGAAGTTAATGAGGAAGAAGAAGTGGACAATGAGGTTTGTACAATGACAAGGGTTTATAACCACTGGAGTGGAGAGAGTATGATAGGTAGGAGTATGTTAACAATTGAGGAATGCGTTAGGCAGATTATCAGTTAACTAGAGAAAGATTAGACTATTCAGGGCCCTGGTTTGATATTCTTGTGGTAGGTGGTAATGTTGACTCTTGTAAGGCACAGGAAGCCTGATTGCCAGTATGCAGGTGTAGGTGAAAGACTGCGTTGGGGGATTCTGAACAGGAGGAAGGAACTGAATATTCAGAGTGTGTCTAATTTGGGAATAACCTCTGTAGAAGGCATGTATCCTAGTCTGATACCTCAAAAGACACCTTGGAAGACAGGTAGGTGGGCTGGATTTAGGACTGATGCTGGACTCCTGGGGAAGTCTCAGGGGGTGAAGACAGTAGCCGCAAGAAGTCAGACTAGATGTAAAGTTAGGGCTCCCTGAGAATTCCCAGGATTGGGGTGGGGGGCAGAGCAGGGGCAGAGACAGGTAGGCAGGACAGATCTAGAGGTATAGTGCAGTATAATGGAGCTAGGATTGAAAGTCAGGCTCTTTGACTTGGAGTCCAGTGCTCTGTCACCTATATCGTATGCTAATAGGCATAAAGACAGTCTAAACAGCCTGATCACTGCAAGTATGTCTAGGCTGGGGGGCCCCTTCTCCACATTTTATGTGGGTGCACAAAGTGGCCCGGCAGAGTGGAAAGAGTGCCAAATTTGAGTGTATAGTTTGAATTCTGGACTTGTTGCTTTTTACCTGTGTGGTTTTGAGGTGGAACTAGATGATTTCTGAGGTCTCTTTCAGTGCTAAGCTCTAGTTCTTCGATTAAATTCAGGTCAGTGGCTCTAAGACGAATATGCTGAAGGCTAAAACAGGATTTGAGCTAGGTTAGGCAGCAGGCAGAGTGCTGAGCTGGCAGATAATGGGATGGGGAAAGAATAAACACAGCATATTCACAGAAGGGCACATAAATCTGGAAAATCCTCCATTCCTTAGAGGCAAAATTTAGAAGAAGGCCATATTGACCAGAAGCCCCCTTTCTTCTCTCACCCTACCCTCTGAAAAATTGCCCCAGAATTTCCTTCTATAATAATCCTCCAGCCAAGCAGTTGGAGTCACAATTCCCATGACTATGGGGTTTTCCTGTTGTACCCCTCCCCAACCCAACTGAAACATATTCCTGTGTCTCATACTCTCTAAACTCTGCTCTAAGCTTTCCTGTTGGACAGCTTGTTTGTGTGACCAGATGATCCATGCCATGATGTTAATGAAAAGCCTCACACCCACCACCCTTCCCTTACTAAAATTTACATGCATTTTATTTTTAATTAATGCCTTTGTTTTTATTACTATTCATTTAAATTTTTTATTGATATCTTATGTTTCTTACATCTTTATAGTTATCTCAAGTATCTCTCCTCCTATCCCTCTTAGAGAGCCATCTTATGTAACAAATGGTATTTTTTTAAAGAGAAAAAATGCACAACTGATCATTACATTGAAAAAGTTCAAAAACATGTGTAACACTTGTAGACCACCCATTTCCACAAGGGGGTGGGTTGGAGGTATTCTCTCATATCTCTATACTTGAGACATGCTTAATCTTTATAATTTTGTTATATTCACTTTTGATTTTTGTGTGTGTGGTTTTCTTTCCATTTACATTATTGTAATTGCATATATTGTTTTCTTGACTGCTTACTTCACTCTGCATCAGTTCATGTAGATCTTTTCATACTTCTCTGTATTCATCACATATATAATTTTTTATAGCATATCCTCTACTGATAGGCATCTATATGCTTTGTTTCCAATTATTTACTATCACAAAAAGTGTGGATATAACTATGTGTGTATATGGTGACTTTTTTCATATTGTTGTCTTCCTTGGAATTATAAGTCCAATAAGAATCTCTGGTTCAAAGGATATGGGCATTATAATCACTTTATTTGTATAATTCCAAATTGCTTTCCAAAATGCTTGGACCATCACAGCTCCACCAACAATGTATTGATGTGCCACAACCTCTCCAATATTGACCATTGCCATTTTTTGTCATGTTTGTCAATTTGCAGGGTGTGAGGCAAAACCACAGGGTTGTTTTAATGTGCATTTCTCTTATTACTAGTGATAAAGAACATTATTTCGTGTGGCTTCTGGTTGTTTTGAGAACTGTTTGTTCATATCCTTTGACCACTTATCTATTGGGGAATAGCTATTAGTCTTAAGATATATTTATTAATTGTTTATAAATTTTGAATACCAAACCCTTATAAGAGAAACCTGATAGAAAAACATTTCCTCCCATTTGACCACTTTCTTTCTTATGCTAGATGCATTATATGTCTGTGCATAAGATTTTCAATTTCATGTAATCGAGGTTATCAATTTAATTTTTCTTTAATTGCTTCTATCTCTTGTTTGGCTGAGAATACCTCCACTACTCACAGCTGTGAGAGGTATATACTCTATTTCTCTTCTAATTTTTTAATAGTATGATCTTTAATATTAAAGTTGTATGTCCATTTCAAGTATATTATGAAATGTTGTGTGATGTGTTGGTCTAAACCTAACTTTTGCCAGACTACTTTCCAGTTGTCCCAGCAATTTTTAGCAAATAAGTTGTTTCTTCCTAAGTAGTGATTGTATTTTTTGCTTGATCAAACACTGGGTTGTTGATTTCCATTATTTCTGATTCTCCCTTGTCTAATCTGTTCCATTGATTTCTCTCCATATTTTTAAACTAATACTAGATCATTTTGATGGTTGGGTTACTGCTTTATACTAAGGTTTGAGGTCTGGAAATGCTATTCTACCTTCAACTCTACTTCTTTTCATCATCTCCCTTAATATTCTAGATTTTTTGTTTTTCAAAATGTTTTCCTGGTTCTGCATCAGTTCATATGTTTCCCTATTTTCTCTGAATTCTTTATATTTGTTGCATATTATGACTGAATAATATTCCACTACATTCATGTATCAGAATTTGTTCAGCCATTTCCCAGTTAATGGTCACATGCTTTCTTTCCTGTTTTCTGCTACCACAAAAAAGATTTGCTATGAATATTTTGGTATATATGGGACCTTTTTTCCTGTTTTTTGCCCTTATAGAATGTATGTCTAGCAGTGAGATTTCTAAGGTTTTAGTCAGTCGGTCACTAAACATTTATTAGATACCTGCTAGTTACCGTGTACCTTACTAATCTGTGTAGGTACAAAGAAAGGCAAAAGACAATCTTGGCCTCAAGCAGTTCAGATTTAATGGGGGACAACATGCAAACAGCTGTACAAACAAGCCGCATGCAGGGCAAGTTGGAAATAATTAATAGAGGGAAGGCACTGGAATTAAGAGAGATCAAGAAAAGTTTCTGGTAGAAAGTAGGATTTTAGCTGGAAAGGGAAGTCAGGAGTTAGTAGAGATAAGGAGGGAGAGAATTCCAGACATGGGAAATAGCTAGTGAAAATGCCCAGTCAAGAGATAGGGTTTCTTGTGTGAGGGATAGCAATGGAGACCAGTGTCATTGTATCATAAAGTACATGGGGAGTAAAAGGTGTAAGAAGACAGAAAATCTGTGTGTGGGAGAGGTTATGAAGGGCTTTGAACATAAAAGGATTTTATCTTTGATCCTAGAAGTTATAGGAAGACAGTTTATTGAATAGCTTGGGGGGGGGTTTGGGGGGGGGTGTGTAGTGACATGGTTAGACCTTTGCTTTAGGAAGATCACTTTAGCAGCTGAGTGAAGAATGGACTGGAGTAGGGAAAAAATTATGGTGGGGAGACCAACAAGTAGGCTATTGCAATAGTCTAGGTGATAAGGTGATGAGAATCTTCACCAGAGTGGTGGCAAGTGTCAGAGAAGAGAAGGGAACACATATGGCAGATCCTAAATCTTTTTCTCTCCCATTTGCATCTTTTAGCTATCATTGAGACCTGGCTTCCCTCAATTACAAATTATGATTTCTAGTACTGGCCACATCTTCAGTCATTCCCTTTGGCTTTGGCCGAGGCAAGGAGATTGGAAAACTCTTTGCTCCTCATTGTCAATTCCTCATATAGCTTAGCTGTCATATTCTTATCTGAAAAATTTGATACCAAGATCTTTCTCCCAGTTAAGTCTCCCTTCTAATACTTTTGTCTTGTTCATACAATGTTTTCTTAATGACATATAATTTAAATTCTCTATTTTTATCTTTTCTGACCTTCTCTATCTCTTGTTTCTTTAAGAACTTTCCCTATAGCCATGATTGTAAAAGCTACCTCCATCCACTTTCCTCTGTTTTTTAATGATGGGTCACATGTTTTAACAAGGGCATTCTCAAGACAATGGTCTATTTTAGTGCCCCTAGACAAAGGAATACCTGTGTTAGTAGGAGTATCAGCTGTTCATGGAGGAGATGGAGGCAGATTATTGTAGCGGAAAGGACCTTGAATTTGGGGCTAGAAAACATGTATCCAGATCTGCTACTTAAAATCGGTATCACCTCAAGCATGGTATTTAACCTCTTTGGGTCTCAGTTTCTCCATCTATAAAATCTCCTTTTGTACTAGTAGTCCTTCTACCTCTAAATCCTACAATATCTATATTTTGGGGGAGGGGAAGGGATTTTTATGGAGTTTTGAATCAACAGGCAACTACCAACTCTGCTCCTGTTTCTGAAAGACTCCACTAATTTTCTCTGGGCTTGCCCCCTCTCTGGTTGCAGAATGGGTTTGGGGAAGTATCTTCTCAAAATAGGAGGCTCTAGCCTGGGGTTTTCCATGTCATGTCAGTGATTTTCCAAATTTTCTTGCTCAAGGACTTCCTGCCAATAAAATAGCATCCCTCTAGCACCTAGCTCTCAATTACCCCTTTACTTTATGTCACTATCCTTCCCTACTTGTCAACATCTTGTGACCCTACAGGCTCTGCCATGACCTAAGGAGGGCTCCCACAGGTCCAGGGAGCATTATTTTATAAAGTATTCCTTATTTACCCTGAAGAAGAGAAAGGCTAAGTCATAATTCTATTATGATCTTCAATAGACAGTGTGATACAATCGAGAGAGGGCTAAATTTGAAGACATGGGTTTGAGTGTGTACATCACTTTCCTCATTAAATAAAAATGAGAGTATTAGACTGTATGACTTTCAAGATCATTTCTAGTTTTCTATCTGTGATACAATGCAGCACCACATTTAAAGCTCTAATTAGATCAGGGGTTTTTAACCTTTTTTTTTTTTTTGTTTCATGGACCACTTTGGCAGTCTTGTGATGGAAAAAAATTTCCATCTCAGAATCTTGTTTCTAAGTGCTTAGAATAAAATACGTAGGGTTAGGGCTATAAAGGGAGCCAATTACATTGTTATCAAAACATATTTTAAAGTTCACAGATCTCAGGTTAAGAACTCCAGAATGAGATGAATGGAGACCAATTATTCTCTGGTGTTACTTAATGTAAAACAAGAGGCTTAAATTAGAGCAAAAAAAAATTAGACTTTAACAAAAGAACTTTTGTAGTTATTAAACACTGAAGAACAGAATTACAAAATCTCACAGTTGGAAGGGATCTTAGGGAACATTTAATTCAGCCCAAACTGAAACAAGAGTCCTTCTTAAACACACTTGACAAGTTTTCTACACAGTTTTTCTTTTAATTTTTTCATTGATATCTTTTGTTTTTTATACAACAGTCATTGCCTAACATGGCACCCCAACAAAATTTTGTAACAAAAATAATGAAGCAAAATCACAGCCAATATATCTCATTGTATAGAAAACATCCTGCCCTGTAGCCCCCAACCAGTAAAAAAGAGGAGTATGCTTCATATTCCACCAATTTGGACCAAGATTGATCACTGCCATTGAATTCCATTGTCTTATTGTTACTTTAATTTACACTATTGTTATCATTCTGTATATTGTTCTGTTGGTTCCATTTCCTTCCCTTCACTTCAAACAACTCTTCCTACATTCCTTGAATTCCTTTTATTCTCTCTTGTGGTACAATAGTGTTATAGATTGTTTAATCATTCCCTAAGATATAGACATCCACTTTGTTTCCAGGTTTTCTCCTTGTTTGCTTCTGCAAAAAGTGCTGTTATTAGTATTTGGATATGTATGGGACTTTTCTGTCTTTGACTTTCTTGGGAGAACATGCCTAATCATGGGATTTCTGTATTAAAGGATCTGAACAGTTTAATGACATTTCTGGTATAGTTGCAGTTGCTTTGAAGAACTATCTGCTTAATCTTTATAATTCCTTTCTTGCTTTCTAAAGTTAGATAACATCATCTTCATTTTAAAGACGAGAAAGCTGAGACTTAAAGAGGTAAAGCTCCTTTGAAAGTCTCTTTTTTTAAAAAGTATTCTTCTGGGGGCGGAGTCAAGATGGTGGAGTAGAAATAGGACCTAATCGTGGCTCCGGCTCTCACCACCTCCAATGCATGTAAAAGGGGACTCTGAACAAACTTTGGAGCTACAGAACCCACAAGATGACACAAAGAAGCTACCCTCCCGCTGAGGACAGCCTGGCAGGAATCAGCGCAGCTTTTGAGATTCTTTTTCCATCTGGCAAAGGACAAAGTGAGAGGTCAGTGCACTGTGGACTTTGGGACCCAGTAGTTGGGAGTGCGTCACCTTTTGCCCCTGGGGTGAGAAGCCACTGAGAGCTGTGGCACAGCCGCCACCACGTGGCAGCTTCAGCTCCTGGCCTGCAGAGTGTAGGGAGACCAAGCGACCAGTCTGAGGGGTAATCGCTCTTGCTTTAACCTGCTTGGATCTGGATTGTGGTCCAGTGTGGAGGTCCTAGGGTGTGCAACCAGCTTGCCAGAGCTTGTGGAGGCTTCAGAGAGGGCACCCAACTAATACCTCTGGCAGCTGAGAAAACCCCAGCGTTTAGAACGAAGCTCCCCTGTCTGGTAACAGAGTCTGACCGTGACAAAAAGCCGAAAGGTTTTTTGAGTGGCAACATGACCAGGCAAAAAAAGCAAAGCAAACAGAAGAATCCAACACTCCTATTTTGGGGACAAAAAGGATCAAAGCATGGAACAGGAAGAAGACAGTGAAGTCAGAACTCCTGCACCAAAAGCTTCAAAGGAAAATATGAGCTGGTTACAGGCTGTAGAGGACTTTAAGAAGCAGATAAGAGAAATGGAGGAAAAATTGGGAAGAGAAATGAGAACGATGCAAGAAAATTACGAAATGAGAGTCAACAGCCTGACTGAGGAAAATAACAATTTAAAAAATAGACTAAATCAAATGGCAAAAGAGGCTCAAAAAGGCAATGAGGAGAAGAATGCCTTAAAAAGCCAAATTTGCCAGATGGAAAAAGAATCTCAAAAGCTCAATGAGGAGAATCATTCTTTCAGAATTAGATTGGAGCAAATGGAAGCTAATGACTTTATGAGAGGTCAAGATACTGTTAAACAGATCCAACTAAATGAAAGAATAGAAAGCAATATGAAATATCTCATTAGTAAAACCACTGACCTGGGAAATAGATCCAGGAGAGATAATTTAAAAATTATTGGACTACCTGAAAGCCACGATCAAAGAAAGAACCTAGAAATCATCCTCCAAGAAATTTTCAAGGAAAATTTCCCTGATGTTTTAGAAATAGAGGACAAAATAGAGGTTGAAAGAATCTACCGATCACCTCCTGAAAAAGATCTCAAAAAGAAAACTCCTATGAATATTATAGCCAGGTTCTGGAGTTTCCAGATCAAGTAGAGAATATTACAAGCAGCCCGGAAGAAACAATTTGAATATTGTGGAAACACAAAAGGATAACTCAGGCTCTGGCAGCTTCTGCACTGAGGGATTGAAGGGCTCAGAATATGATATTCCGGAGGTCAAAGGGGCTGGGATTAAAACCAAGAATCACTTACCCAGCAAAACTGAGTATCATGTTTCAGGGGAAAGTATGGTCATTCAATGGAATGGAGGACTTTCAAGCATTCTTGATGAAAAAACCAGAATTGAATAGAAAATTTGACATTCAGATACAAGAAGCATGAGAAGGTAAACAAGGAAAAGAAATCATAAGGAATTCATCAAATTTGAACTATTAACATTCCTACATGGAAAAATGATAATTGTAACTGATGAAACTTTTCTCAATATGAAAATAGTTGAAGGGAATAGAAATATGTGTGTGTGTGTACATATGTCTGTATCAGATGATATACGGGTGTATGAATACATATGTTAATGTGTGTATACATGTTTACAGGTATACATAGATAGAGGGCACAGAACCAATTTAATAGGAAGGGATGATACTTAAAAGGTGAAATTAAGAGGTGAGAGAGGAATATAATGAGAGGAGATGGGGAGAGACAGAATGGGGTAAATTATCTCATATAGAAGAGGCAAGGGAAAATGGTTCCAATGGAGGGGAAGAATAGGAAGGGAATGGTCAACCTTATTCCCATTGAATTTGGTTTAGGGAGGGAATGACATACACACTAAATAGGGTATCTCATCCTACAGGAGAGTAAGGGGGAAAGGGGATGGATGAGAGGGGGGATGATGGAAGCGAGGGCAGGCTGGGGGGAGGGAAGTTGGAAGCACCCACTTTTGAAAAGGGATGGTATCAAAGTAGAGAATATAACAAGTGGGAGGTGGGATAGGAGGGAGGGAGGGAAATATGGTCAGTCTTTTACAATATATCTACTATGTTATTGTTTTGCATTAGCTATACATGTACAACCTATACCGAACTGCTTATCTTCCCAGTAAGGGTGGGAGATAAGGGAGGAAGGGAATGAATCTGGAATTCAAAGTTTTAAAATCAAATGTTTAAAATTATATATATATATATATACACTATTATTAATACTATTTTACATGTAATTGGGAAATAAGATATACAGGCACTGGGGCATAGAGATCCACCATGCCCTCCTGGAAAAGTCAAAGAGGGTATGGGAGAAGATATGGAAGAGAGCAGATTGGAGGAGGGGATATCCTGTGAGACTATTTTGGGGTGGTGGGTAGGGGGAAAACGGGGAGAAAATTTGTAACTCAAAATCTGGCGGAAATGAATGATGTAAATCAGAAGTTAATAAAGCATTTGAAAAATGGAAAAAAAAGTATTCTTCCCTTCTCTGTAGGTGGAGGAATAGAAAAGGAAGATAGATAATGCAGAACTGAAAATAAAATAAAATTGGATTTATCAGAGCATTTACTTTCTTTTTTTTCCACTGCCCCTACCCCCCACCCCCACCCAGTGAACAATAGAAACCCTCAAAAAACTAAGACCCTCATAC
Organism: Petaurus breviceps papuanus; assembly: GCF_028583685.1. Taxonomy (NCBI): domain Eukaryota; kingdom Metazoa; phylum Chordata; class Mammalia; order Diprotodontia; family Petauridae; genus Petaurus; species Petaurus breviceps. Next base: position 23,181,188 of record NW_027187380.1, on the reverse strand, counting down.
TCAAGAGTGCTTATCTCCTGGATTCTAAGTCCATCATCTCTCAGGAGGGAATTGAGTGATATGTTTCATTTTCAGTTTTCTTGACTCATGGTTTATGATTATTACATTAACTGGAGTTCTAAAATCTTTTAAAGCTGTTTTCTCTATAACATCATTGTGGGTGGCTAGGTGGCAAGGTGAATAGAGCACTTGCCCTGGAGTCAGGAGGACCTGAGTTCAAATCCTGCCTCAGACACTTGACACACTTACTAGCCATGTGACTTTGGGCAAGTCACTTAACTCCAATTGCCCTCCAAAAAGCAAAGCAAAACAAAACAAAACAAAAAAAAAATCATTGTGAAAATTGTTCTCCAGGTTCTCCTCACCTCACTCAGAATTAAATCATACAGACACATTGTATATCCCAATACTACTTTAAGTAAATATATACATGAAAATGTTTATTTAGAATCACAGAATATTCTAGCTAGAATGGAGTTCCCAGATGTATTGGGAATGATTATTTACCTCACAAAAGGACAAAATGGTCTTGACTAGTGAGTGTTCCGTTTTTGGGAGGGGGTAAGACTAGATTCATGATTTTGTTAGTGTGTAAACTCCCTGTAAAGGAATTAATTTGTAATTTATCATTTAGAGGCTGATCTGGTACCAAGGTATCAAGTGATTTTACCCAAGGTCATACAATTAATATGCATCAGAGTCAGGACTTGAACCTGGGTCTTACTGACTTTGAGGCTGGCTCTCTATACATTATTTCAATTGCCTCTAGAGCAGAGGCCTACTACCCACTTTATAAAAAAAATTAAGCGCCTCCCACCCTTGAAATATCTTTTCTTTAACCGTTTAAGAATTGGTTTTTTTGGTTTTTTTTTTTTGCTTTTTATTTGGAGGGCAATTGGGGTTAAGTAATTTGCCCAGGGTCACATGGCTAGCTTTTTTTGTGTTGTGTCAGAGGTCGGATCTGAACTCAGGTCCTCCTGACTCCAGGGCCGGCACTCTACTCACTGCACCACCTAGCCGCCCCTAAGGGTTGGTTTTTAAAAAAAAATTTGCATCATTTCAAAAAATATGTGATCTATATTTTTTAAATGGCACATCTTAAATTTAATAATTTATTGTAATTTTGTAGGTTTTTCCCCTGCACTGAAATTTTGACAATGCAATGTTGTATCATGTAACCATATAGTATTGCATTGTAAACAAGTCATTACATGCACATATTCCTGCTGATGCTTGTTGGACTTCCCAACAATGTGAGCCCAGGCTTGTCTGCTAACACTTGCTTTTTAAGAACTATCTGTGGTCTTGATCACTGATTGGTTATAATTTGCATTTTGTGTTTATTTGGAAAATAATATCATCTCTACAACTTTAACTGTTACACAACAGATGAAACATGTAGGAACGCTTTTTTAAAATATCTTTTTTTTTTTCTAAATCAATTGGGGTTAAGTAACTTGCCCAACAATGCACAGCAAGTTATTTTGTTAAGTATCTGAGGCCGGAACCGATCTCGGGTCCTCCTGACTCCGGGGCCAGCACTCTTACTTATTGCGCCACCTAGCTTCCCCTTTCAAAATATTCTTATCTTCTTTCCTTATGCTTCCACCCCCCCCCCCTTTATTTTATTCAGCATCCTGCTCTTGCTTCCCTAAGTTCCTACCACCCTCCTTGATTGTTCCAGCATTCCCCGGGGGCGCTATCATCCACTTTGGGAACCTATACATCTAGAGTGACTTCAAAATATGATTTAGTTCCTACAAACATATTTAACATGAAGCTTTTCAGATCTGTTGCACAAAGTGAGGTAGGACATATGCCGAAGGCCTCCCTAAATTTTGCCAGGATGGACCTACAGGACAAAGGAGCAATGAAAAAAGGACAAACATCTCATAAAAGTATCTTTTTTACTCACCTGGTGCCCAGTTTTGTAGGGTCTGAAGAGATCTCCTAATGTATCCAGATAACTGAAGTGCTGCCAAGTAGGGTAGGTTCACCTGGCCAGACAGTCTCCATTTGGGAAGAAGTTAAGTGCACCATGGGAAAACAGATGAGTATCCATTCTACCTGCCTAGTCACCTAGCAAAGGCCACATTCTCTGCCTGACCTGGATTTGTAAGAAACCAGAAGACCAAAAAAAAAAAAAGGAAAGAAAATAAAATAAAAGACAGTAGTTTCATTCGGGATAATCGCTTTTTTCTACTTATGTATGTGGATGGCTCATTATACAATCTTTTTTTGCATAGCTAGAAAAACACACATGATTTGAAAATGTTATTATCCTGTCCTACCCCCAGTTGACTTATTTACATTAATAAAATGTCAATGGATTTTAGACATCCTTTTATTTATGTTCATACTAAGATAAGAGAAGAGGTCAGAAACTATATGGCTGGAAGAGATGGCTTTCTGGGAGGTGACACAGCATAGGAAATTGGAAGCCATAGTGGTACCTGGGGAGGGAAGGGTAGCAATATGGGGTTTGATGATAAAAGACACTAATAAAAATTTGTCAGAGAAACTGGAGGCAGAAGCATTAGGGACCAAGTCAGGGAAGGTAGAATTGCTGCTCTTGAGCATGTCTTATGGACTAGCATCCCTGGAAGAGGAAAGTTTAGTCACAAAGATCCTATAGATATAATCTGGGGAAGAAACTGGGGTGATGTAGAGCAGCTTTGAGAAGAACCATTTGGCATGGGATTAGAGAGAAATTTACTGACTTTGTAACTGAAAGAACTATAAGAGAGAGCTTCTCTAGAGTAGAAAGGGAAATTGGAGGCAATTTTGTGTTAAATTGCAACAATCTAAATTACATAATAAGACTATAATTGCAATAACAACTTAAGAGAGGCAGCATGAAGCCCCAGAACCTGGGTTCAAATCCCATCTTTACCATATACTTCCTGTGTGATCTTGGCAAAGTCATTCAACTTTTTTTGGCTTCAGTTTCTTCATCTATAAAATGAAGAGGTTGGATTAAGTGAACTCTGAGGTTTCTTCCAACTTTAAGCCTATGATTTAAACTATTTAGCACCTTAAGATTTTTCAAGTGCTTTCCTCATAACATCTCTATGAGGTAGGTATTGTAAGTGTTATCTTATTTTTACAGATGAAAAAAAAAAACAACAAAACAGAGGCTCATGGAGAGGAAGAGAGTTGCCCAAAGTTATAAAGATAGTGGTAACAGTAAAAGGTAGTATCAAACTAACAAAGTTGTAGTTTGTAAATTTAGTAGGATGTTATTGTTGTTGTTCAGTCATTTCAGTCATGCCCAACTCTTCATGACTCCATTTGGGGTTTTCTTGGCTGGATACTGGAGTAGTTTGTCATTTCCTTCTCCAGTTCATTTTACAGACGAGGGACTGGAGAAATTACTACTGTGCTACAAGAAATGACAGATGCAAAGAATTCTAATTCAGTTAGTCAATAAACATTTATTAAATGTTGACCATGTGCCAACACTGTGCTAAGGGCCAAGGGTATAAAAAACGAGGCAAAAGACAATCTCTGCCCTCAATGAACTTTTCCCTGCCCACTCTGATAGTCTCTTCTTTCTTTCTTTCTAATAAAATTAACCAATGGTTTATCTACTTTATTGGCCCCCCCATAAAACCAGGTGTTAGTTTAATTTTCAAATAAAGATGTTTTCAGTTTCATTAATTTCCCCTTTGATTTTTAGTATTTCCATTTTGTTTTGTTAATTGAGGCGCTTAAATTTTAAGTTTTTTTAGTTGTATACCCAATTCATTGATTTGCTCTTTTCTCTTTTTTATTGATGTATGCACTTAAGAGATATACTGCATCGCACAAATTTTGACATGTTATCTCATTATTATCATTTTATTTTATTTTTTTTTTGGAGGGCAATTGGGATTAAGTAACTTGCCCAAGGTCACATGGCTAGTTTTTGTGTTAAGTGTCTGAGGCCGGATTTGAACTCAGGTCCTCCTGATTCCAGGGCTGGTGTTCTATTCACTATGCCACCTAGCCACTCCACATTATTATAATTTAAAAAATCAAATTATTGATTGTTTCTATGTTCTTTGACCTACTCATTCTTCAGGATTAGCTTATTTTTAATCCATGCTTCCATGGTTCTTTATTGAATGTAATCTTTATTGCATTATGATTTGAAAAGAGTGCATTTGATATTTCTGCTTTTCTGCATTTGCTTTTGAGGTTTTTATACCCTAATATATAATCAGTTTTTGAGAAAGTGTTATGTACAGTTGATAAAAAGGCATATTTGTTCCTTTCTATTTCCATTCAGTTTCCTCTAGAGGTCTATAATACCTGACTTTTCTAAAATTCTATTGACTTCTTTAACTTTTTTCTTATTTATTTTGGATTTATGGATTTATATAGCTACAAAAAGAGAAAGCTGAGGTCCCCTGCAGTATTGTTTTACTGGCTATTTCCTCCTGTAACTCATTTAACTTTTCCTTTAAGAATTTAGATTTCATGGTGAATAGAGCACAGGCCCTGGAGTGAGGAGGGCCTGAGTTCAAATTCGGCCTCAGACACTTAACACGAACTGTGTGACCTTGGGCAAGTCACTAAACCACAATTGTCCTGCCTTCCCCCTCCAAAAAGACAAAAAAAAAAAAGAATTTAGATGGTAGGCTGTTTAATGCATGTTTCAGCAAGATGTAGTTTCCCTCCTTATCCTTTTTAATTAAATCTATTTTTGCTTTTGCATTCTATGCAATCATGATACTACCCCTGCCTTTTGTACTTCAGCTGAAGTGTAATAGATTCTGTCTTAGCTCTTTATTTTAGCTTTGTGTATGTCTCTGTTTCAACTGTGTTTCTTTTAAATGACATGTTGTTAGATTCTGGTTTCTAATCCATTCTTCTATACACTTCTTCTTTATGAATGAATTAATCCCATTCACATTCACAGTTATGATTACCAACTGAGCATTTCTCTCCATCCTTTTCTTCTGTTTATCTTTTTCTCTTTTTATCCTGTTCATCCTCAAAGGTCCTTTTTGCTTCTGACCGCTGCCTCCCTTCATCTGTCCTCCCTTTATTATCCCCAGCCCTTTTCTTATCCTCTTCCCCTCCTACTTCTCTATTGGGTAAGATTTCTATACCTAGTTGAATGTATGTGTGTCTATGTATATATGCATGTACATGTGCATACACATATATATGTGCATACATACATAAATGTGTGTATGCACACATGTATGTGTGTGTTCTTTGAGCTAATTCAGATGAGTGAGGTTCAAGCCTACCCCCTCACCATTTCACCCTCTATTGTAAAAGCTTTTCCTTGTGTGCATCTTTTTATGTAAGATAATTATCTCATTCTTCCTCTCCATTCTTATACCCTCTATCTATGTAGAGTCATTCTAAAAGCCCTAATAATAGATACAGATATCTATCTATCTATCTATCTATCTATCTATCTATCTATCTATCTATCTATCTATCTATCTATTTTCACATATAGGAATAAACCTTATTGAATCCCTTATGATTTCTCTTTCATGTTTATCTTTTTATACTCCTTTTGAGTCTTATATTTGAAAGCCAGATTTTCTATTCATTTCTGGTCTTTTCATCAGGAATGGTTAAAATTCCTCTATTTTATTAAATATCTATTCCTCTCCTCCCCTAAAGGATTGTACTCAGTTTTGCTGGGTAGGGTATATTCTTTTTTTTTTTTTTTTTTTTTGCCTTTTGGAGGGCAATTGGGGTTAAGTAACTTGCCCAAGGTTACACGGCTAGTATTTTTTTGTGTGGGTGTTAAGTGTCTCAGGCCGGAACCGAACTCGGGTCCTCCCGATTCCAGGGCCGGCGCTTTACTCACTGCGCCACCTCGCCGCCCTGGGTAGGTTATTCTTAATTATAATCCTAACTCCTTTGCCTTTTGGAATATCATACTCTAAGCCCTGCATTCCCTTAATATGGTAACTGTGAACTCTTAGGTGATTCTGACTCTGGCTCTGTGGTATTTGAATGTTTTTTTTCTGATTGCTTGAAGTATTTTCTCTTTGGCCTGGGAGCTCTGGAATTTTAATAATATAATATAATAATAATACTGTTATATTCTTGGGAATTTTCATTTTAGGATCTCTTTCAGGAGGTGATTAGTAGACTTATTTCCATTTCTATTGATATTGGGATAGTTTTCCTTTATAATTTCTTTTTTCTTCTTTTTGCTTTTTGGAGGGCAGTTGGGGTTAAGCAACTTGCCCAAAGTCACATGGCTAGTAAGTGTGTCAAGTGTGTGAGGCTGGATTTGAACTCAGGTCCTCCTTACTCCAGGGCCGGTGCTCTATTCACTGCACCATCTAGCCACCCCTCCTTTATAATTTCTTGAAATATGATGTCTAGGCTCTTTGATCATGGCTTTCAGGCAGTCCAATACTTTTAAATAATCTCTCCTTGATCTATTTTCCAGGTCAGTCTTCTGATAAGATATTTCACATTTTTCTGTTATTTTTTCATTCTTTTAACTTTATTTTATTGTTTCTTGATATCTCATGGAATCATTAGTTTTCACTTATGCAATTCTAATTTTTAAGGAATTATTTTCATCAGTAACATTTTGTACCTTTTACCATTTGGCCTATTCTGTTTTTCAAGGTGTTATTTTCTTCAGTATTTTTTTTGTGCCTCTTTTATTAAGCTGTTGTTTTTTTTCATAATTTTCTTGAATTGTTCATACACCTCTCCCCCAATTTTTCCTTTACTACTCTTAAATTTGATTTATAAAATTAATTTTAGTTCTTTGAGGAATTTTTGTTGGGCTTGTGTCCAACTCACATGTTTTTTCCTTTGAGGCTTTGCTTACCACGCTTTTTACATCATTGTCTTCTTCTGAGTCTGTGTCTTGATCTTCCTTGTTACCATAGTAGCTTTTTATGGTCAGATTTTGTTGTTGTTTGCTTATTTTCCCAGCCTGTTTCTTCACTTTGAACTTTATATTAAAGTTGGATTCTGTTCCTGGGGTGGAGGTTGGGAGAGGTATTGCCACAAGCTTCAGGCTTTTGTGCATCTGTTTTCAGAGCTAGTTTTGGGAGTTTGGAAGTTTTTGGTGTTTCCAAGGTGGTCTAGGGAGAGGTGTGGCCACTGCTCTCCTGGTTTGCACTCTGGTGCTTACTTAGAAAGGATCCCTGATCCCTTGGTATCACAATTCTTACTGCTCATCAAGGCCCCAGATCCCTTCTGAGGGCCTCTGCCCCCTTGTGACTGCAGGTGCTCCTCTCTACCTTAGAACTGAGATCCAGAAGTGGGTATAGGCAATGGAGTTACCAAACAGCACCCTGTTTTACATCCAGCACTAGCAACTCAGTAATCTCTTTCTGACCAGTTGCCTGATTTCCTTACTCTTTCTAGCCTGAGAGCAACCAAAGCTGCTGTAGCTATTGCTAACTCAAGATCCACAGCTGGTATTGCCATGAGGGCTCTGGGCTGGTGTCACAGATCTCTCCTTATGACCTCCTAGGTTTTCTTGGGCTGGAAAAGTGTCTCACCTTGACCTTTTGCTGACTTTGCCACTCTAGAAAATTGATTTGAGGAGTTATTTTAAAATTGGAAAAGGATGTTTGTTTGCTTCCTCTACTCTGCCATTAACTTCAACCCTGGAATGACCTCTGAGATTCCCAGACGTAAAGAATTCAGATGAGCAGGGAAAGTCTTCTATGAATGGAAGCAGAGTGATGTAAGCAGAACCAAATATATATGGTGACCACAAAATTTTTGCAACTAAATGCTGTGTAATTATAATGACCCAGTTGGCCCAGAGAAAAGTATTTAAATAATTCACCATCCTTCCTTCTTTGAAGAGGACAGTGTGTGTAGAATATTATATATTCTGGCAGATTTACTTGATTTTCTGCTGAAATGATTTTTTTACTTTTTTTTCTTAAAATGTTTTGTATGAGGGAAGACTTACAGGGTAGAAGGAAGAGGAAAATGAAATGATGATATTAAGGTGATATAAAAAATTAATAAAATTTTAAACAAATATTACTCTTGACCTAAGGCCTTATGTTACCCTTGGCCTAGGGGCCTTCCCTTACAAAAGTCTCTGGTTTTAGGCTGGGGTAGGCCTAGATTCATACCCAGGAAAATCCTGCCCCCCAAAAAAGACTTTTTATCATCTAGTTCTTTGCCTCAACCCTGATTTCTAGAGAAAATCTCTACAACAATACTTAGGTATGGTTCCATCTGGGATCTCTCTTATTAGGGATTAACAAGGTCCCTCCTAGGAAAATACTGAGTGTACACAGTAGATGTTGCATATTAGGCAGCTATTTATTTCTCCACCAGAAAAGAAGTGCTTAAAATATAAAGGCCTTACAAGTGCACATTAACAATCACTTGAAACATAACTCAATAACCTGTGACTCTCCTTATAATTTCCCCAAATGGTAGAGGCATTTTATGGGACTGTTGAACAGACATTTCACTTTCATCTCTGACCTGTGCTATTTGTCTAACTCACAAATCCTGATCTCAGGGCAAGCTAGGACATGGCTTCCACTTTCTTAGTTCTTCAGGCTTCACCATGATCTTAGTAGAGGTGCCAGGAAACATGTCCCACTGGGCAATTAAGACTCAGGAACTCCTTGACCTCTCACACTCATGAGGCATCTGTCAAGGTTGGAAATGTCCTCTTTAGATCATTATTCCATCATCTGTGCTTAGGGAAGGAAGCACAAAACAGAAGTACTCAGGGACTAGAGGCCCCGGCCTCCCACCCCAGCTAGAAATCCAAAGGAGTGTTTGTTGTCAGAACTCCAAGAGACAAGACATGCTCAAAAGAGAGAGGGAGAGAGACAGGGCCTTTCTCTTTTCCTTTTATAACCAGAATGCGTGACTTTTCCTGACTCATTTGACTGTCATATTCAATATAGCTCCCCAGTTCTAAGGCCCAAGAAGGGATTACTTTGTTGTCCTTCAGTACAGTGTTGTTCAGTCGTTTCAGTCATGTCAGATTCTTCGTTACCCCATTTGGGGTTTTCTTGGCGAAAATACTGGAGTGGTTTGCCATTTCCTTCTCCAGCTCATTTTACAGATGAGGAAATGGAGGCAAACAGGGGTAAATGACTTGCCCAGAGCCACACAGCTATTAAGTGTCTAAGGTCAGATATGAATTCAGAAAGATTCATCTTCTTGATTCCAGGCCTGGCATCCTATCTTTTGAGCCACCTTGCTGCACTGTACCAGAGCACATATCCATCCCCATGGAGCCAAAGTCAGTGTTTCTATAATATAAGTAAGAAAAAAAAGAGTAAAAGGGAGGATTTGAACCCAAGTCTCCTGATTTAATGTCTATTCTTCTTTCTACTCCAATACATAGCTAGCTATTGTAATCATCTATTTGTATATATGGCTACAGAGATCCAAATATTCTCAAGAAAAAGGACTCTGAGGGAAAGTAGGTACTAAAAGAGTTCCAAGGGCAAGGCCTTTCAAAAACATCTCCTTATCCTCATTTTCTTGGGTCATGGTGGTGGCCATGATATCTGTTTAACCACTGGGTGGCAAAGTGGGCTACTTTTAGGTGGTTACTACCCACTGTCCCATTTTTTCCCATACTTTCCCATTGAGCCTTCCCCCAAATAGGCCAGGCCATAGAGAAGCCACACAACTGGTGTGACTTAGGTATGAGTTCACCTAGAACAAAGGACTAAACCATCCAAAACATGTCACAGACCAATATATTATTGAAATTCTCAGCATGGTTTTCTAATCTCCACATGGCAGTTTTTCTTGTGAAGAGGTACTAGACAGAATCAGAATTGCCCATCTTGTTGATAGTCCTTTATAGCACATCCCCTAAAGGGTGTATCTGGTCTCTGAAGATTTCCAGTGAGGGGGAACCTAATACCTCCTAAGACAGCCCATTATTTTCTAGAGAGGTCTAATAAGTAGGAAAATTTTCATTAGATCAGGCTTAAATTTGCTTGTTTCTAACTTCTATTCATTGCTCTGCCCTCTGGGACCAATAAAACTAGTCTGATGCTTCTACTCAATAACCTGGATGGGTATCTTAATCCCCACTTAGTCTCCTCCCTCCTCCCTTTACTAAATGCTGCTTGTTTTTTTCTAGGGATCTGGTATTCCCATTCCCCTTCTGAATTAGGGCTTGTCTATGTGGCTCCTAAAAAGTGATATCCAGAACTGAAGAGTGTTGCTAGATTTTGCTCTTACCTTATTGATATTCTTGTGCCTTTCTTAATGTAGCCTTGGATAACATTATCTTTTTGTCTTTCTTATTATACTGTGGACTCATCCTGGGCTGTAGTCCACTAAAATCTCTAATCTTTAGTATATGAACAACTGTCTAGCCACATCTCCATTCTATACTATTAGAGTAGATTTTTTGAATCTAGGTGTAGGATTTTACATTTATCCCTATCAAATTCCATTCTATTCAAACAGGATCACATTCTAACCAGTTGAGTTATTTTCAGATCTTAACTTTGTGGATTCTTGAGTTGCAGGGACTGGAGGGAACTAGAGAGGGGAGAATAGGATGAAGTGAGAAGGAAAATAAATCAGTTTTTAAAGTTCATATATTTAAAAAAAATAAGGACCTTTGGTAATAGAAGTTTGGCACACTAATAAAAATTTACATCAGTCTAATGGATCAGATCACAGGATCTATTGTGGTTATGTTTGGCTCTCTATTTTGTTTCCTGTAACTATTTATTTACTAATAAGGGAGATGGAGGTGTGGTTACTGATAAAGTAAATTAACTGCTAATTCAAAGGATTTTTTTAAATTGTGCTTTAGATTGGAATACATCACGAGTAGCAACGGGGCATAGCAGATACACTGTATTAAAACTTTTCCCCAACAGACTGACTTTAACTATGGCTTTTTCTCAAGCTCACACTAAAATAGCTTTAAGATACTGGGAATATAAAGAAAGGACAAAAACAACCCATGCTTTCAAGGAGCTGAGTCTAATAGGGGAGGGAGGGACAACATTCAAATAACTGTGTACAAAGATATGTATAAGTTAAATTGGAGCTAATCTCAGAGTAAGGCATTAGCATTAGGGAAAACTAGAAAAGACGTTTTTGCAGAAGGTGGGACCTTAGCAAAGACTTGAAGAAAACCAGGGAAACTATGAGGTGGAGATGAGAGAGAGAATTCTAGGCATGGGAGCAGCCAGTGAAAATGTCCTAGAATTGGTAAAGGAAGTGTCTTGTTCAAGGAAAAGCAAGGAGACCATTGTCCCTGGATCACAGAATATAGGAAGGGGCCAGGTTATAAGGGTTCTCATAAAAACTATACAAACTGATTGGGCTAAGGAGAAAGGTAGGATTTAATGGGAAAGATGATAACCTAAGAGCATTATGGATAGCAGAGGGAAAGGAATTTAAAATTTTAATAGAATTTGAAATAAATGGCTCTGGACAGTCCTCATACAGACAATTGAAATTTGTCTACTTTCCCCATTTCTATTTCAGTGATAGTGGTCGACCTTTCTTTCTTTACCTTGCCCTAACTCACATGCATGTTCCCTTGACTGTGACTCATCGGTCTGCAGACTTGTCAGGTCAAAGGTTGTACAGGGAAAGCTTACGGGAGATGGACAACTTGGTCGGAAGGATAAAGGACAAAGTTGATAACACAGTGAAGGAAAACACATTCCTTTGGTTCACAGGTAAAGTAGTAAAACTGAGTTAGCCCTAACCAAGATGTAATGTATAACTCAGATTAAAATCCTTACTGCCAAACTCCCAGAACACAGGAAATACCTAAATGAGGTTTATACTTCATTAAAGGAGAGCTCACTCATGACAGATTTCTTATGCCTGTAATTCACTTGAGTTCAGTTCAATTTTGCAAACATTCATTTGGTTGTTATTATGTGTGGCAGGAACTGAGTAGGACCTGAATATTGGCACCTCCCTGACCTGGGTTCAAATTTGGCTTCAGACTCTTACTGGCTTTGTGACCCTAAACAAGCCATTTGACCCTGTTTGCCTCAGTTTCCTCATCCATAAAATGTGCTAGAAGAGGAAATAACAAACCACTCCAGTATCTTTGCCAAAAAAACCCTAAATGGGGTCATGAAGAAATAAGCACTACTAAAACAATTCATCAACAACAACAAATGTATATATTATGTAGTGAGTATATATGAATATATACGTATACTACACACCCAGGGAAGGCATATACTATATATGTGCATGTACATTGTTTGTATATTTTGAAAACTTTAAAGAACTATATGAATGTCCAATGTTATTATTATTGACCGCATTAACACCATGTGGTTGTAGTCAGGATATCTCTTGAATACTTATTAAAACTACTCAAAGCTTTAAGTAACAAAAGTACAGATTTTGACTTCTATTTGAATTGGGATGACATGAACGATTGTCACAGGTTATCTCAACTATTATATCCTGTATCTTCTGCTTCCAGGGGACAATGGCCCATGGTCTCAGAAATGTGAGCTGGCAGGAAATGTGGGACCCTTCGCTGGACTATGGCAAACTAATAGAGGTAGGGAATAGATCTTTCCCTCTATTTTGGTAGAAAGGGATTCAGCTGGGATTTAGTGTGGTAGCTTACACTGGGAAGTTGAGATTCCTGTCCCTGAAATATCAATTCACATTCTGCTTTCAAAATGATCAATTTTGCCCTAGTAAAATGGTGGTAGAAATACTGATCAACTTACCAGGTCTGGAAAGAGAAGAAAAGTCTGGCTCTTAACTGAATTTTGTAGCACTGTCTTTTATTGTTCTCTCATGTGAACCAAGCCTTCCATTCCAGCTAAACTGGTTCCAAACAGAGCCTTCAGCTTTTCTGCCTTTGAACTTGGTCTCTCATAATTCTTTCTTCTGCACTAACCCCAGCTGATGTAAATCTTCCTCATCCTTAAAGGCCCAGCTAAAACCTTACCTATTTCATAATGCCTTTTATGATCAGACTGATCCATCTTTCCTTTCTCTGAATTCTACTGTTTCTTTCTTTCCCCTTGTGATCCTATAAATATATGTTATGAGAATTACAAAGCAGATGATCAAGAATTGATTGTAAATTCAGAGGGATTTAAAAGTACAGTAGACTTTTGATGATCCATGAGTAAACTTTAAAACCCTGGGCCTATTTACCCTTGCCACCCAGCACCTTGTGAAGGTATGTCCCCAGGCTACCTCTTAGTGTATGATGCAGTCATAGGATTTAATCATAGTTGATGAAGTTTGAATGTAACAATGAGATGTTAAAACTAACTGTAAAATTATGACTGTACATTTCTGAGGTTCAAATAAATCCCTTGATTGGCTGAGTAAAAACTCTCCTTACTTCTGAGTGTCATAAAAAAGTTGAGTTATTAGATCTGTAGGCACTTTGAAGCTGGGATCATGAAGCTGAAGAAGAACCAGGCTCCTGAGAGAGATATTTACTATTGGTAAAGAGGAGGCAGTTTCTTCTATTTGCTCCCCACCCTGTATTGGGGTTTCACTTTGAAACAGAGCTGTTTGACCAGTAGGAGACAATCTAGCAGAGGGAACAGAGATATACCATCTAGATAGACGCAGATTACAGGGAGGCAATCATTTGAGGAAGGAAGCGACTTTGAGGAATGAGACACCTGACAGTAGTGAAGGTAGACAGTTATGGACAAAAGCAGACCTTAGAAGCCCAGCTGAACATATGGTCAGCAGAGACAGTGTACTCAAGGGGAGCTGCCTGAGGTCTTGGTAAAGAGAGAAAGAATTACGAGGTTCTATATTTCCAGAAGTTGTGAGTTACTTTTGCCATCATGCTCTTAAGTACAAACCTATTCTTCCTATGTGTTCTGTGGTTTAGGTGGGAAAGACTTTTTCAATATTGTACTCTGTCATTCTAGCAGATACCTTTGTTAAGAGCTGATGAGTGTTGGCTTCTTGTTTATGGGAAACATACAAGTGGGGGCTCATTAGCTATGGCATTAGGGGTGTAGGCTCATAGGATTGTTCCTAGGACCTGTGGTAGCAGTTGCCTGTTGCAGACCTGTCCATTGAGCATGAATGCTAGTTTGAATATGATGTTACACTAATTTTAATGGTAAAATGGCTTTCTAAGTAGAAAATAGAATGATTCTGAACTCTATTACTGAGAGTAAAAATAAAATGCTATTTGGTGTTAAAACTGATCTGGATGGATCCTCTTGTTCAAATTAGGGCTTTTTAGTTTTATGAGTAATTACTGGGGCTGAGATACTGTGGTATAATGGCAAAATCCATAAGCTAGAAGTTTATTAGAGTCTTGATTCTGTTCGAACTTTGGCCAAATTACTTACCTTCCCTGGAACTCTTTCTCCACTGGTAAAGTGATGAGGTCAGAAGAAATTATATCTAAAGCTTCTTCCAGTTCTGAATTTTGATTTTTTGATCTTGTACATGGCATAAGTTGGTGTAGGCAAAAGGGCTGAGAGATTGTGGAATACATAGGTATATGCTTGATATGGATGTTGTGGTGGCATGAGTACTTTCTCCTATGCCCACAATTATGATTCTTGCTTCCTTACAGGTTAATGATCGACACTTCCTCTCCCCTGTGTGATAGGGCTAGTCAGGCTAGCTTCTTTGATGTTCTAGTGGAAAAATAATAAAGGATAGTGGACAAGAAATTAGAAAGAAGAGAGCCTAGAGAATTGAAAGCTAAGGGGTTTTTGTTTATTGGTTTTAACATTTAGCAGCATAGATGTTAACAAAGAAACAAGTTCCTTTAATGTTTCAATGAATGCACAGTACCAATTCAATTCAATTAACATTTAAGAACCTGCTAAGTACAAGGCACTTTGCTTAGTCCTGGGGATATAAAAATCAAAATGACATAGTCTTCTTCCTTCAGGGACCTTATACTTCACAGAAAGGGTTGGGAGAAAAGAGACAGTCGTTAGCACATATGATTTCTCAGTTGGTCTCTTTTTTGCTAGATTTTTAGAATATCTAGTTAGGTTTGGAGGAAGTGGTCTGTGACCACGGAAGAGGGTTTTTTCTGTTTTTGAAATTAACTGACCTGCTGAGTGATTGTACTGTACCTGCCCTACTGTTCTCATTAGCACAAGGCCCTCACCTACAGAGCAGAAGTTATAAATAATCACAATGTGAAATGCAGCAGCCAAGCATCCAGAGATATCAGAGTTAATAGGCCTTTGGTTCTAGAAGTGACCTTAGTGAACATTAAGTCTAACCTTCTGGTTTTACTGGTAGGGGCACTGGGATTCAGAGAGGGGAAATAGCTTGCCCAAGATCACACAGCTAGCACTGTTGCAACCTGACTACCCAGGATGACTGTTCCTCTACACTATGCTTCCTTTTTGGCTGGGAAGAAAATTTTCCCTAGTATAATATAACATCCTGGCCCCCTCTAAAGTTACAGGAAGGCCTGTTCCTCCCCTCCAAGGGTGTGCTTTGCAGAATAAGAATGGGGGGGGGGTGATGAGGGAGGAGACAAAAATTGTAGGAGAAAAAATATCTTGGCTCACATACACAGACACAACAAGTTTCCTGGAGTTTGGACTTTGGATATTATACTTTGGGTTTCAACCACAGAGATCACATGTTTTTTTGTCATTTTATTGAATGCTCACTTCCACACTATGTCCCTTATAATGTGTCCTTTGGGATGTGCAGTACATGACTTTGGGGAGGGCTGGAATGCTACCCCCTGTCTCCTCATGCTATCCTGCTACTTTTTCGGTAGACTTTGTCAGAAAGGACAGCACTTACAGACAAACCAACCCTTTGAACTCAAGATTTAATACAGGAAAGTAGCTCAGAGATCAACTAGTCCAAACACCTTGTTTTCCTGGTGAGGACAGTATGACTCAGAGTTGAAATAATTCATACACAGCTAGTTAGTAGCTTAGCAGGAAAAAGCCAGTTCTCCTGACTATATCATTCTCTCTAATTATCTGCTAAGAAATACTTTCCCTCCCTCCCCCCTCTCTCTCTCCCTCTCTCTCTCTCTGTCTCTCTGTCTCTCCCTCTCTCTCCCTCTTCACCCCCTCTCTCCCTCTTTTTCCCTCTCTCTTCCTCTCCTTCTCTCCACCTGCCCCTCCCTCCTAAAAGCTAGATCCTCTGACCCCCAAATTCAGTGCCCCTTCCGTGACACTATGCTACTTCTCATTTTTCTAACTGAAATGATCCACAAATCATCTCATTGTTGAAGCCTGTCCTAGATTGGCATTCTTAAAGTTTTGAGGTCTCCAGACTCCATCATACTCTTAACAATTATTGGGGGATTCCCAAAGAGCTTTTACTTATGGGGGTTATATCTATTGATATTTATCAAAGTAGAAATTAAAACATGTTAGAATTATTATGAAAAGTTTTGACCTTGTAGACTCCCTGGAAATGTCTTGAAGGTCCCCAGGGATCTTCAGACCACACTTTGACAACCATTGCCCTAGATGACTATAGGAGGTAAAAGAAGTTAGTGGAGGAGAATTGGGAGAGGTAGAGAGGAGGTAATTCTATAATAAAACCAAATTAGGTATTTTATTTTTCAAAGTTACAAATTTTAAAGTAACTCAAATTATATTCCTCATCAAGTTTTATTTTTAAAATAGAAGTATTGATACTAGAAAAAAGGAAAATTTAAAAATGTAATGCATATACAGGGTCATAGCCCAAATTATTTTTAATTATGTGGATTTTAGACACTTGAGAAAGTATAAAGAATTTGAGTTGAGTGAATTCATTGTAGAATAAGAGATTGAATCCTGGGGGCCCTGTTTCAGTGAGGGCTCTAGACACAGTTTCACCTTCATTTGAATTTCTGTACCTCCTGGCGTGGGACATCCTGCTTAGAAAAACTATTTTGGATCAGATGAAAACGTGACTGAAGGTGGTTGTTTTCACAAGCATGTAGGATGCACAGTAAGTCCCACAGTGTAGCCTTTTCTCAAAACCAACCTGTTGCATCGGACTGAGTGCTGCCTTGGCTCTCAAGCACTTCATAAAGGCCCTCTGCGCCCCCCCCCCCACCTTTTTGCTACCTGATGAGAAAGCAACAGAGGACAGCTGATCTGATGAGGCAGGAGTCCTTTCTCTTTGTTATCTCTTGGTGGGGATGCTCAGCTTGGCACTGAGGCTTGTAAGAGGGATAAGGGGGTTGCACTACATTCTCTCCTTGGCTTCTCATCAGCTAGAATAGGTTAAAGGGGAGGGGCTCAGGAAACTGAGTTTCTCCATGCCAAAGAGCAGAATGTCTAAGGACAACAGACCCCTCAGTCCCCGAACAAGCCCCAGTTACAGGCCAGGAGCCTCTGGAGGGCTGTCTGAGGAAGGAGATTCATTTGGGCATTGTGTGATTGTAGATAATTTGAGGCATCTTTCTGAACTGCAGTGTCCTCAGCTGTAAAATGAGGGGATAGGGTTAGATGACCTCAAAGACACAAGGGCTTTTAGCTTGGGGTCTGTGAACTTTTTCTTAAACAATATTTTGAAAACTATGGCTCAAGTATGGTCTATTTCCTTTGTAAACTAATACAATTTTATTTTATGCATTAAAAATTTTTCTTAGAAGGGGTCCATAGTTTACCATGCTGCCAAAGGTGTCTGTCACTCACACACATACACAGATGTATGTTAAGATCCCCAGAACTCTCAATATATAATAATCCCATGCAGCATATGACTTAGATTCAGCGTCCTAGGAGTCACCATTCCTCTCCTTCCTGACACTACCCCCAGACCTAATTTCCTATTTAGTGTGGAAGTGATGACTTGTTTTTTCCCTAAGATGAATGCCCCTCTGTCTGCTTCTTTGGCTTAATTTGAAGAGCAGAATTGCTGTGCCTCCCCTCCCCCTCTCTCCATCTCCCAGTGATGAGGAAGCATTCTGTTGTGTTTGTGTTTTTGGCATCCTGCTGCGCCTAGGAGACCTTCACAGTTTATAATTTATGCTATCAGGTTGTTGCATAACCTCTCCCACTGGGAAGCAACATTTTGCATCCTAGGCTTTCCATCCAGTGAGAGGATGGGAAGTCAGGCAGGGAAGGATGTGCTTGCTGCTGGGTGAATTAGCATTTACATGTTGTTGGTTGATGCCTTTGAATCTATCTGGGTTGGGTCATCTGCTAGAGATTCAGTCTCTGAAAGAGACTTAAGAAATCCAGAATGAGGTCTCCTCCAGAGAACTTTGACCATATTGCCTAATCTAAGTTGTACCCATGTCTGCAACATTCTGTTTTTTACCTCATATTCATTTCTAAGTATATCCTTCCTCTTACTTTAGACAGTGAGCCACCCCTTGTAACAAACTTTTTTAAATGAGAAAAAATCAGTTCATCAAAAACATTCAACATGTTAACCATATCTGACATCATATTCAATATTCCACACCCATAGTTCCCCATCTCTGCAGTGAAAAGAGGTGAGTATATTTTCTCAATTTTTCTTCGGAGCCACATTTGGTCATTATAATTATGCAACATTCAGTTTCATTTTATTGTTTCTTCCCTTTAAATTGTTGTAGTCATCTAGTATGTTACTTTCCCAGTTCAAAGCAAAACCATTTAAAGAAATGACATGGGGGTTAAGGAACAAACAAATGCTTGTTTAGCATCTAGCACTTACTAATCAGGTACTGTGTTCTCATCTGACCCTCATATCAACCCTGGGATTTAGGGGCTCCCATTTTACAATTGAGGAAACTGAGGCAGATGGAGGCTAAGTGACTTGCCTAGGGTCACAGAACTATTAAGTGTCTGAGGCAGTATTTGAACTTCAATTTTCCTCACTCCAGGACCAATGTTTTGTGCCACCTAGTGGTACAATAAGAAAAGTACCAATTAAACATTTTCTAGTAAAACAGATACACCATTCATAAGAGTTCACTCTTAGAGAACATGTGTGGAAGGGGGCAATGCATTCCATGCATTGAGGGGGACCCATAGAGGGAATATCTGTGGCTGAGAGAGATTTACATCTCTGATGCTTTAGGACTGCTGCCTTTTGTTTTTGTTTCTGTTTTTTTGGAAACTGCCCTTAAAAAAATTAAATGTTTTCAATTATTAATTAATTATTAACTTAATTATCAACAAATATTATTAACTTAATTATGAGCAAACATAAACTTAATCATCAACAAATAATTATTAACTTAATAATCAACAAATATAAAAAATAAACCAAATATAAATCAATTTTTTTTGGAGGGGGGAAGGCAAGGCAATTGGGGTTAAGTGACTTGCCCAAGATCACACAACTAGTAAGTATCAAGTGTCTGAGGCTGGATTTGAACTCAGGTCCTCCTGACACCAGGGCTGGTGTTCTACTCACTGTGCTACCTAGCCACCCCATAAATCAATTTTTAATATACAAAGAAGAACAAAGAGAGGATTACGTATAAACTTCTGTTAGCCAGAGGTTTTTAAAATTTCATTTAATTTTAATGAGGTAGTAACAGAATCTGCTTCTTTTTTCTAGTGATGTTATTGCATTGACTTATCGGACCTATTCTCTACTGGCTTCTTTTAGTCATGCAGCTTCCACTGAATGCTGCCACTACTCTGCTGGATGCGTGGTCAATACCAGATGTGGGGCCATTAGATGATGCTGTATTATTGATGCAATCTGTGCCAGATGCTGCTGGGCATGGTCCCACTGGGCATGCAGTTATAGAACTTCCACAGAAGCCCTTGGCTACAGTGTGATTTTTTCTTTTTGAGAAGTGTGGCACTACAATAACCTTTTAGTGCAGAATCTCAGGCCTTGAAAAAAATCCCAAACCCCAAAACAAACCCAGTTCCTTTAGA
Source organism: Petaurus breviceps papuanus (assembly GCF_028583685.1). Taxonomy (NCBI): domain Eukaryota; kingdom Metazoa; phylum Chordata; class Mammalia; order Diprotodontia; family Petauridae; genus Petaurus; species Petaurus breviceps. The sequence goes on along the minus strand of NW_027187380.1, from coordinate 23,161,446 downwards.
ATAGGAGCTATTCAGCAATAGGCCAACAAAATCCTTCCTTAGGAGAAATAAACTATGTCTCCCCCCACCACCCTGCCTTGCAAAGTGAGCTGTCTTTTCCCCTTCAGAGTCCTGGATTCTGAGACTCTTGCAAAAGATTCTCAGCCCCAGGTACCAATTTCTTTAGAACAAATAACAGATAACATTCCTAAGTAGCTACTGGGTTTGGACTAACTCTTTTCTTTGGATTAAACCCTTTGGTCTCTGGGATTGAGGATCTCCATGGACAACCTCATCATAGCTCAGGATGACAACTCAGTATACCACCCGATTTTAATCTCTGAAGACTAGACTATCCTAGATCATTATCCCTGTAAGGACCATCTGTCCGATAATGACTAGAACTCTGGGTTTTGATGTTTCGCAATATTTTCAATTCCAAACACATTCTACTTTCCCAAGTTGATAAACGAGTCAGTGGAAAGACACAGAAGCAAAGCTATGTCTAGGGACAAACTTATTACTAGACTGACTTCATTCCTGTCCTTTCCTAAGTAGGTTTGAACAGCAAAACCTGAAAAGGCTTTAAGCTCCTCTTATACAGGATAGAAATGAGATTTTTGGCTTTAAAAAAAAAAACCAAAAGAATATTTGGGGTTCTCCAAAGATGGTTATGAGAAAGAACAAAGAATTTAGAGCATTTCCTGTATGTTATGCTTGACCTGGAGCATCAACAGTTCAGTTAGCAGTAATATGACTACAGATCAACCCATGTCTCTTTTTTCCTTCCCTCCCACTTGGCAAAATTGTTATCATTATTTAGGCTAGAAAATCATGGGATATATGGCTAAGTTATATGTGAACTGTGTACAACATTTGGCTTTGAAGGGTGATTTGCACATTAACTATTGAAATTTTGATCTCTCTATTGAGGGTAAGATTGAGGGGAATGTTCATAGGTAATTGAGTTTGTGTTTAAGACTTTTCTGTAAAACACAATTTCATTTTTCCTGCTAAACTGGGTAACTCTGCTTTAGTGATTCAAAATGGCTCCTTTAATTTAATCCTTGGAAATTTCTTAGCTCATCAGAACAGTTTGGTAATCATAAACCTAAGGCTGAAGAGAAGTATTCTTAGGTTTCAGATATAAACTAATGAATGACCTCCAACTTCTCTTTGCAGGGGGAAGTTCAGCCAAGCAGACCACATGGGAAGGAGGACATCGCGTACCAGCTATAGCTTACTGGCCCAATAGGGTGCCAGCTAATGTTGCCAGCAATGCTTTGCTAAGGTGGGAAACTAAAACTTCTTTGCCATTGTAGGTTTTAAAATAGGAGAAATCGTAGATGTCAAGAAACTCTCTTCACTCATTGGGCTGCTGAGACAGCTAGCTGTAGTTTTGATGCCATATAGAAAGGAAGGTAGCTTTAGAGCAGAGGTTCCCAAACTTATTTGGCCTACTGCCCCTTTAAAAAAAAAATTACTCAGTGCTCCACTGGAAATCTATTTCCTTTAATCCTTTAAAAGTATTTTTTTTTAATTTGCATGATTTTAAAAAATTTAAAAATATAATTTTCTTTAAAAATGATACATCTTATATTTAATAATTTATTGTAAATTTGTGAGTTTTTTCCTGCATTGAAATTTTGATGACTCAATAATTTTGATGACTTCATGTAACCATATAGTATCATTTTGTAAACAAGTCATTACATGCACATATTCCTGCTGATGCACACTGGACTGCTAGACAATATGCTCCATGCTTATCTGCCAACACTTGCTTATTAAAACCTGTCTGTGGGCTTGACCACTGATCAGTTATAACTTGCACTTTGTGTGTTTATTTGGAAATAATGTAATCACTATGACTTTAACACTGTTACACAACAGATGAAACATGTATGAATGGTTTTTCAAAATTTTCTTTTCTTCTCTTCTTTCCTTATGTTTCCACTGCCCCCTTATTTTTATCCAATGTCCCCCATTTGCCCCCAAGGCTACTACTACCAGTGTGCTGGATGGTTCCAGCATATCCCAGTGGGTGGTATGGCCCACGCTGGGAACCTGTGCTTTAGAGCATGGGACAGTGCTTTAGAAGGTTAGACATAGGTTGGACACTTAGAATCTCAGGGAAACCAGCAGTATTTTTGAGCAAGGCATCTGGTAATCATTGAACCAATCTCCTTTATTTCACAGATGAAAGAACTGAGGGCCAGAGATGCTAAGTGAATGGCCTAAAGTCTCATAGTAAAAAGGGCAAAATCAGAATTTGAGCCCACATTCTTGACTTTTTCTACTTCATCAAGTGGGAGGGTGCCAAAGATAACTTATTTTCATAATTTTCTAAGGAATGAGACCTATTTAAGAGAGCAAAGTGCTTTTCAGTACTAATTTTGATATGCTAATTAAGCATAATCTAATACTAATGCAATTAACCAATCAATGGACATAAAACCTGTCTTGTACAAAGGGGCTAGGGAAATTTTAGTGTCCTCAGCATCAGACAGAGCTGGATCAATAAAGGTACACAAAATTATAGACTCTCAGAAGTAGAAGGGTCATAGAACCTACTTGGTCTCAGAATATGAAGGCCTTCTATAATATTCCCTCAAAGGGGTAATCCAATCTCTGCTGAAAAATCTCTAGTGAAAGTAAACTACATCCTAAGACAGCCTGTCCTACTTTGGGTAGCTCTAATTGTTTAGAAGTTTTTCCCTATATAAAGCCTAACTGTCTCTTAAAAAAATAGTATTTTATTTTTTCTAATTACATGTAAAGACAATTTTTAACAACCATTAAAAAAATTTTTTTGGAGGTAATTGGGGTTAAGTGACGTGCTCAGGGTCACAAAGTGAATTAAGTGTCTGAGACTGGATTTGAATTCAGACCCTTCTGACTCCAGGGCCAGTGCTCTATTCACTGCAACAATCAAGGTCCCTTTAAGAATCTTTTTTTAAAAAATTGACTTCCAAATTTTCTCCTTCATGCTCTCTTCTTTCCCTTCCTGCCCTTTCTCCCTAAGATAGTAAGAAATTTGATATAGTTTATATATGTGCAATCATGTAAAACATATTTCCATGCTAAATTTATCTCTTTGCAACTTGAATTTGTAATTCAGTAATATGACTGAATGTCAACACAAGTGCCTTTTAGAAAAATTCGGGGGGGGGGCAGGGGGAAAAGGGGGGTGGAGTCAAGATGGCAGAGTAGAAGCAGGACCTCCATCAGGCTCCAGCTTCCACCTTCCCCAATCCATGTAAAAGGGGACTCTAAACAAACTTTGGAGCTACAGAACCCACAAAATGACACAGAGATGCTAACCTCCCACTGAGGACAGCTCAGGAGGCTGGCAGCAGGTGGCCAGCACAGTGTTCTGGTTGCCGAGCCTAGCTACTCCCGAGCCAAGGTTTTAGTCCCAGGGCAGGCCTGACTAGTCGCTGGCTGGAAAGACTTCAGATCACAAGCAGCTGTGGCTGTTTCCAGATTCATCAACACATAGATGCAAAGAAGATGAGAGGTCAGTGCAGTGTGGACTTTGGGACCAGTAGTTAGGAGTGTGTCAGCTTTTGCCCCTAGGGCGAGAAGCCACTGAGACCCCACCCCGGAGCCATGTTGAAGCTTCAGCTCCTGGCCTGCAGAGTGTAGGGGGACCAGGCAACCAGTCAGCCTTACCAAGGCAGGTAATTACTCTTGCTTTAACCTGCTTGGATCTGGATTGCGGTCTAGGGTGGAGGTCCTGAGGTGCGTGAACAGCTTGCCAGAGCGTGTGTAGGCCTCAGAGAGGGTACCCAACTGAGAAAACCCCAGCATTTGGGAAGAAAGCTCCCCTGTCTGGTGGCAGAGTCCTACTGAGGGGCGACATGATCAGACAAAGGAAACAAAACAAATAGAAGACTCCAAAATTAGACTCCTATTTTGGGGACAAAAAAGAGCAAAGCATGGAACAGGAGGAAGACAGTGAAGTCAGAACTACTGCACCAAAAGCTTCAAAGAAAAATATGAGCTGGTTACAGGCCATAGAGGACCTTAAGAAGCAGATAAGAGAAGTGGAGGAAAAATTGGGAAGAGAAATGAGAATGATGCAAGAAAATTATGAACTGAGAGTCAACAGCCTGACTGAAGAAAATCACACCTTAAAAAACAGACTGACTCAATTGGCAAAAGAGGCTCAAAAAGGCAATGAGGAGAGGAATGCCTTGTAAAACCAAATTTGCCAGATGGAAAAAGAATCTCAAAAGCTCAATGAGGAGAATTGTTCCCTTGGATTTAGATTGGAGCAAAAGGAAGCTAGTGACTTTAAGAGAAATCAAGATGATGTTAAACAGATCCAAACAAATGAAAGAATAGAAGGCAATGTGAAATATCTCATGGGAAAAACCACTGACCTGGAAAATAGATCCAGGAGAGAGAATTTAAAAATTATTGGACTACCTGAAAGCCATGATCAGGGAAAGAACCTAGAAATCATCCTCCAAAAAATTCTCAAGGAAAATTTCCTTGATGTTTTAGAACCTGAAGGCAAAATAGAGGTTGAAAGAATCCACCGATCACCTCCTGAAAAAGATTCCAAAAAAGAAAACTCCTAGGAATATTATAGCCAGGTTCTGGAATTCCCAGATTAAGGAGAGAATATTACAAGCATCCAGGAAGAAACAATTTGAATATTGTGGAAACACAATCAGGATAACTCAGGATCTGGCAGCTTCTACACTGAGGGATCGAAGGGCCTAGAATAGGATATTCCAGAGGGCAGAGGAGCTGGGATTAAAACCAAGAGTCACCTACCCAGAAAAACTGAGTATCATTTTTCAGGGGAAAATATGGTCATTCAGTGGAATAGAGGACTTTCAAGCATTCTTAATGAAAAAACCAGAGTTGAATAGAAATTTGACATCCAGATACAAGATACAAGCTTGAGAAGGTAAACAGGGAAAATAAATCATAAACCACTGATCAAAGTTGAACTATTAACATTCCTACATGGGAAAACAATAATTGTAACTGATGAAACTTTTCTCAATATGAAAATAGTTGAAGGGAATAAAAATATATGTATGTCTATATCAGAGGGTATACAGGCATATGAATACATGTGTGAATGTGTGTATATATATGCTTAAAGGTATACATAGATAGAGGGCACAGGACCAATTTAATAGGAAGGAATGATACTTAAAAGAGGAAATTAAGAGGTGAGAGAGGAATATAATGAGAGGAGATGGAGAGAGAGAATGGGGGTAAACTATCTTATAAAGAAGAGGCAAGGGAAAAGGGTTACAAAAGAGGGGAAGAATAGGAAGGCAAAAAGGAATGGGTCAACCTTATTCCCATCGAATTTGGCTTGAGGAGGGAATGAAATACACACTAAATAGGGTATCTCACCCTACAGTAGAGTAGGGGGGAAGGGGATGAAAGGGGGGATGATGGAAGGGAGGGCAGGCTGGTGGGGGGGAGGGAAGTTGGAAGCACTCACTTTTGAAAAGGGATGGGATAAAAGTAGAGAATGGAACAAGTGGGTGGTGGGATAGGAGGGAAGGAAATATAGTCAGTCTTTTACAATATATCTGCTATGTTAATGTTTTGCATTAGCTACATATCTATATCTATACTGAATATATGTATATATACATACATATATATATATATATATATATATATATATATATATATATATATATAATCTATACTGAACTGCTTATCTTCCCAGTAAGGGTGGGTGACAAGGGAGGAAGGGAATGAATCTGGAATTCAAAGTTTTAAAATCAAATGTTTAAAATTATATATACATATATACTATTATTAATACTATCTTACATGTAATTGGGAAAGAAGATATACAGGCACTGGGGCATAGAGATCCACCATGCCCTACTGGAAAAGTCGAAGGGGATATGGGAGAAGATATGGGAGAGAGCAGATTGGAGTAGGGGATATCCTGTGGGACTGCTATTCTGGGGCAGTGGATAGGGGAAAAATGGGGAGAAAATTTGTAACTCAAAATCTGGTGGAAATGAATGATGCAAATCAGAAGTTAATAAAGCATTTGAAAAATGAAAAATGAAAGGAAAAAAAAGAAAAATGCCTATTTATTTCTATCCTGTAAAGTAAGTTCCAACAATGTATGTCAGTAGAATCATGCTTTTTAAATACAGAATCATGACTACAACAATGCTATAGCGCATTATAACTGATACCTGTTCATTCAAGAAAATTCAGACTAAATTGGCAGCATTTTGTCTATTTGTCATGACCCTGAAATTAGAAAAATTGCAGTGTTTTAAAATATATCTTAAACTTTTTTTTTTTTTTTATCAATTTGAACTAAATTCTCCTGAACTAGTCTGAAAAATAAGCCTTTAGCCCTCCCTCACTGGAATCCAATTCACTTGCAGGTCCTCTTTGAGAATGAAGGACAAACCTTATTTATTCAACATACAAGAAGGGTAAAATTAAAATAGACACTATTACCACATTACCTTGGTCAAGAGTTCTCAAATGAAATTCCTGGTAAGGGGGTGTAATAAAAAGAACACTGGCTGTAGAATTAGAAGACCTGAGTGAAAATTCTGGCTACTTTACTTACCATGTGATCTTTGGTTAAGTCGTTTAATGCCTTTGGTCCTCAGTTTCCTCATTTGTAAAATTAAAAATGACTCCCAGGGACCCTTTCAGATCTAAATCTGTGTTCTCTCAAAAGGCATTCAGTGGTCTTAAATAATTCTGTATTTTGATGAGCCAATTTGACTTAAATTTAAAATTAGACTCATATCTAACCCTCAAACTGTTTAAGAACCCCAGCAAAGTCATTGAAAGGAATGGGAGATGATTTTAGGTAATAATCTCCCAGTTTGGGGAAAAACTGATATATACAGATATTTTCTATTTCCTGTAGTCTGGACCTAGGATTGAAAGGAAACCACAGTAATTTCTCATGAAAGGGCCATACTTGTACCTACTTGTAGTGCTAATGCAATATTTACAGCACCCACGATCAAAATAAAGACCATAACTATAAATATCGCATGACATTAGATAGCAAAATATAACAGATTCTCCAGGTAGAGGATAGAATTGAAACATTTATTTCGATACCAGTAAACTGAATCCCAAAACCAGTAAGCCAATTCCATCATAATAGTAAAGAAATTAACAAGCCATAATAACACTGAGAGCCACAGTATCCTTCAGTCTTCCCACAAACCAATACAAGATCAATATTTACACACAAACCTCTCTCTTTCCCACTGTCTCTCTGACTCTGGCTTCCTGCTTCCTTCAGCAAACTCCTCCCACCACAGGCTCCCCGTGACTACGTTTAGTCTTTTATGGAGCAGAGTTTATCTTCACAGCAGGGAGCTTCCTATGGGCTCTGCTCCACTCTTTAGCAAATCCCCTCCATCACAGGCTCCATGTAATAACACTCAGCCTGTTAGGGGGCAGAGTTTACTTTCAGAGCAGGGGAGGTCTTCAGATTCCCCCCTAGGTCTGTTAAGAGGCAGGGAAGATCTTCAAATTCCCATTCCCATTACACTACTCAATTGTAAAGTCCTTGAGGTCAGGAGATATGGGCTTTTTCTACCCCCTTGTATGCCCATCACAATTCCTTGTACACAATGGGCAAATAATAAATGCACGTTAATGGAATGATCTGCTGGGCAGCCAAACAGAGCAGTCTGGCCCAAACCAGGCACTACTTATTTTAAGGAAAGAACTTGATTTATTTAGCCTATTCTCAGAGGGGTGGAAAAGGAGAGAGAGGCACTCACACATTTTTAAGAAGCAATTTTTTTTATATCTTTGCCATATCACTGTTTCTTCCCAATGGTTGTCTACCCTCTCCCCCCCCCCACTGCACCCCTAGTTTCCCATAGAACTTTTCCTTGTAACAAAAAAAACCCAGTTAAGAAAAATAATCTAATCAATTGGCCATATCTGACAAGGTAAGCCTCATTCTATATTTATAGTCTATCACTCCTCTGCCAAGAAAGGGGAGAGGGATCAGAGTTCTCAAGTCTTCAATTGTTTTTCTTTATCTGTTAGTGGTGTCAATCTCAAAGAGTTTGTTCTAAGAAAGAGACAAACAAAATTAGGTTGTGTCCATGTTATTAATTTCTCTCAGGCTGGTGACATGCATGCATTGCATGGGAGTTGTAGTCCAGATCTGGGTCCTCCCTAAGGGAGTTAGTCCAGAATTGTATTGATTTGGGGATTGGGGCACAGTTATATGCCCTTCAAAGAGTAGGTATTTCCAAGGGGTTCCAATTAACTCTGACTGGTCAAAATGACGGGAGGTGGGCTATATAAAATGAGGGTCTTGGGATATGTGACTAGGGCACTTAATCTTGGTCAAAGAGACATCAGTTTCCATAATCACCTATTTTGAATATAAGGAGGAATCAACATTTTCCCAGACCTGCCTGGGCTACACAGTGAACAGAAATGGACCCTTTAGGTTAGGTCTTAATGTCTTTCTGAAGAAGAAACTGAACTTTGGAAGAAAGGGTGATGAGGAGAAGATAATGATTACTAAGAAAAATCATTTTTCACAGTGGATAAGGACAGAAGGTGTTTGGCTGAGGAAGGGAGCTAGTTATTCTCTTTTGGTTGCTCGATGTCCTTGTGGCCTCTAGCTCCTACCCTTCACGTGCTTTCTCTTTAGTCAGCTTCCTTTGTCTATCCCTTTGGGGGTTGGAGTAGAGTAGTTTCCTTCTAGAACTGTCTGGGAAAAACAATAAAAGATTCCTTGAGGTAATTTACTCAAAAAAACTAACTTCAGTCTGTTTGAAGCTCTTCCTCCAAACAAGATTGACTTGGCTTCATTGGATATAGGTATTGATTTTGATTCATGCATTCCCTCTGCTTTTGGAATGCAATAAAATATGAATCAATAAAATCTCTTTAAAGTCTATCTCTAAGCCCCCATGTTGGTAATATTCTCAATAATTATGAACATCTCTCTCCCTGGGTACCTCAATACCTGTTTGTCCCCAAGGACGCACACATAATCAGTACAATAATAACGAAGTCCATACAGTCTTAGAGAAAATCTATTTTTAAGAAGTGTGAAAACAGAAAGACTATTAGTGAACTATTAGACTATTAATAAACACAGATGAGTAAAACCAGATTCTGCTTTATTCCCTTGAGAGAGAACAAGATGGTAGAAAGAGGCAAAGGATGGAAGTGTAAAATGCATCAGGTTCTGTCTTCACAAACCTGTGGTGGAAGCTCCTTTACCTGCTCGGTTTAGATGCATCCCTGATCACATACTCCTGACAGTGGTGTCACAGAATTCTCTGTCGTTTTATTCTCTGTGGTGTCATAGTTGAAGCTGCCTGGTAGGGGTGAGCAGCAGAGCTCCTTATCTCCCCTCAGTGTTTTCACTCATTCCTCATATCCTATAGTTGTTTGCATGTTATCTCCATTAGAATATGATCTCCTTGAGGTCAAGGAACCTGTTATTGCTTTTTTCTGTGTCCCCAGAACTTAACACAGTGCCTGACACAAAGTAAGTGCTTAAAAATGCCTGTTGACAAAAGGTTCTTAACAGTATAGAGCACTTGACTGAATAAGATGAAATTCAATAGAGATAAATGTAAAGTATTGCATTTGGGCACAAAAAAAAAAAAACCTGACAGAAGCATGGAGAGATGGCAGTTCTGAAAAGGATATGGAGTTTTAGTGGGTTGCAAGCTCAATATGAGTTATTATTCTAATGTGGTTGCCCAAAAAGCTAATTCAATCCTGGGCTGTGTTAGTAGTGGAATAGCTTCCAGGAACTGGGAGATGAGCATCCAGTCCCATTGTATTCTGCCCTTAGACCTCATCTGGAGAATTGTGCTCAGTCGTTGGCATAGACAAGTTGCAGTGTCCAAAGGAGGGCAGCCAGGAGGATGAAGGGCCTTTAGTTCATGACATAAGATCAGTTGAAGAAATTGAGTGCACGTTTAGTGTCCTTTGAGAAAAGATACCACAGGGGAGATGTACTACCTGTGATTAAGCATCGTAAGGGCCATTATGGAGGAAGGACCCATTTGGCCTCAGAGAACTAGGAATAATGGACAGAAAAGCCAATTTTGATTTTATAGCCTTTTGGACATAATTCCAAATTGCTCTCCAGAATGGTTGGGTCAGTTCACAACTCTACCAACTATGCATTAGTGTTCCAATTTTCCCACATCTTTTCCAACATTTATCATTTTCCTGTCTTGTTGTGTTAGCCAGTCTGATAGGTATGATGTGATACCTCAGAGGTGTTTTGATTTGCATTTCTCTAATCAATAGTGATTTAGATGCTCATCATTCTTCTAGCACAGTAGTATTCCATTACATTCATATACCACAACTTGTTCAGGCATTCCCCAGTTAATAGCTATCCCATCAATTTCCAATTCTTTGCCACCACAAAAAGCGATTATGAATATTTTTGTACATGTGGGTCCTTTTCCCATTTGTATGATCTCTTTGGAATACAGACCTAGAAGTGGTATTTCTGGGTCAAAGGGTATGCACAGTCCTTGGCAGTCTTGAACCAGAGGTGGCTATTTTTGTCAGGTATATTATGGGGAAGATTCCTTTGTGTATGGATTGAACTAGATGGTTTCTGAGGTCCCTTTCAACCCTTAAATCCTATGATTCTGAAGAATGTAATATCCGCATTATTGTAGTAATTATGTAATTGTTCTTTGGATTGTGCTTATTTCTGCATTAATTCTTACAAGTCTTCCTACATTTCTTTGGTCTCTGTATTGATTTTTTCTTATGGCATAATAATATTTATTTACATTCATATACCACAATTTGTGCAGCCTTTGCTGTACTTTCCTTCCAGTTCTTTGAGGAGCTCACACATTCACATTAGGCTATATTTTCTGTGCCTAACTCTCCCTAATTTCATCCAATTTTAAAACATAAAAGGTCCATGTTCAGAGCTAGCACTATGTCTTGCCTGTATTATTTGCTGCAACCAACAAACATTTGTTGAATTGAATTGAACTACGTCACCTCTGAGTAGGTCTTAGTAGAAAAGACCCTTCCTTCTCTCTTTACTGCTTTTATTTTTCAATAAAAGTGCCTGAACTTACAGAAGTGAATGTTGAAACCTAAAATAAATAAATAAAATTTTAAAAATAAGCATGCCTAAACTCTGGTCTCACATGTCTAATTTGCAAAGTACTTTGAATAAATTTATTTGCCTATCAAGTTCAGGAAGCCTTTAGGACCTTTTAATATATAAAAATCAACTAATAAATGCTATGGATTACAAGGACATAATCAGCTTTGGATTCTGATATAATTATATGGAGAAGTAACAACCTGATTAACTATAACTTTCGAGATAGAATTCTGAAGTTTAAAATTGCAGATTAAAAACATTTCTTGTCATCCACCTTATTCCAGAGGCTCCTACTATTCTGTATGTGCTCAGAAACTGCAAATCCATTTGATGTGAACTCTAGGGAAAAAAATATAAGAACAAAGATATGGTCTTCATATTATACTGTCTACCTTCCACCTCTCCAGCAAACAGATGTATTATTCTTCCTAGGTGAATTACTTGCCTAAATTGGGTAAACTTAAACATTAAACCCAAGGGAGAATTTTGCTAATAGGTTGTTGTCATTCATTTGTTCAGTTATGTTCAGCTCTTTATGACCCCTTAGGGCATAGCATGGTAGGCCCTTCTGTCCTTCACTATCTCCTCAAATCTGTCCAAGTTCATGTTTGTTGCTTCTCTGACACTATCCATCTTATCCTCTGCCATCCTTTTCTCCTTTTGCTTTCAATCTTTCCCAAGATCAGGGTCTTTTTCAACAGGTCTTGTCTTTTCATTATGTGACCAAAATATTTAAACTTCAGCTTCAGTATTTGCCCTTCCAACGAATAGCCTGAATTAATTTCTTTAAGTATTGACTGATTTGTTTTCCTTGATGTCCAAGGGACTCTAAAGTCTTCTCCAGCACCACAATTTTTTCCATGTTTTTCTAAGATCATTGAGCTCATCATTTCTTATAACAGAGTAGTATTATATTGCAATCATAGACCACAACTTGTTTAGCCATTCAATTTGAAAGCATTGATTCTATGGCTTTCAACTTTCCTTACAGTCCAGCTCTCACAGTCATACTTTATTTACTGCCTAGCTTTTTTTTTTTTAAAGCAATTGGGGTTAAGTAACTTGCTCGAGGTTACACAGCCAGTTATTTTTGTGTGGCTGCCAAGTATCTGAGGCTGGAACCAATTCCAGGTCTCCCGACGCCAGGGCCGGCGCTCTTACTCGCTGTGCCACCTGGCCGCCCCTACACAATTGGGGTTAAGTAACTTGCTCAAGGTTACACGGCCAGTTATTTTTTGTGTGGGTGTTAAGTATCCCAGGCCGGAACTGAACCCATGTCTCCCAACTCTGGGGCCGGCACTCTTACTCACTGTGCCACCTGGCCACCCAATTGCCTAGCTTTTAAAACCTGCCATTGACTATGTGGATCTTTGTTGACAAGGTGATATCTCTGATTTTTAATATGCTGTCGAGATTTACCCATAGCTTTCCTTCCAAGGAACAAGCGTTTTTTTGTTTTTTTAAAATTTCATGACTGTAGTCACTGTCTGCAGTGATTGTTGAGTCCAAGAATATAAACTCTGACACTGCTTCCATTTCTTCTCCCTTTATTTGCCAGGAAGTGATGGAACCATTTACAATGATATATTTTTTTTAATGTTAAACTGCAAGCCAGCTTTTACACTCTCCTCTTTTACCCTCATCAAGAGGTTTCTTAATTTTTTTTCACTTTCTGCTATCAGGGTTGTATCCTCCACATATCTGAGGTTCTTGATATTTCTCCCAGCAACATTAATTCTGACTTTTGATTCATCCAGCTTTGCATTTTGCATGATGTACTCTGCATTTAAGTTAAATAAACGAGGTGACAGTAGACAGCCTTGTCATAGTCCTTGCCCATCTTAAACCAGTCAGTTGTTCCATGTAACTGTTGTTTCTTGAGCCAGGTTCTTCAGGAGGCAGTTAAGATGATCTGGTACTCCCCTGTCTTTGAGGACTTGCCACATTTTGTTGTGATCCACACTGTCACAGCTTTAGTGTAGTCAGTGAAGCAGAAGTAGACATTTTTCTGGAACTCCCTTTCTCCATAATCCAGCAGAGGTTGGTAATTTGGTCACTATTTCCTCTGCCTCTTTGAAAACCAGCTCGCTCTTGTGGCACTTCTCAGCTCACACTTTGCTGAAGCCTCCTTGCAGAATCTTGAACATAAGCACTGTGGGTTAGTGGGAAAAGTACTAAGTTGTATGTCAAAGGGGAGCATATCTTTTTAATTAAAAAACATTTTTTGCTTTTTGGAAGGCAATTGGGGTTAAGTGACTTGCCCAAGGTCACACGGCTAGTTTTTGTGTTAAGTGTCTGAGGCTGGATTTGAACTTAGGTCCTCCTGACTCCAGGGCTGGTGCTCTATTCACTGCGCCACCTAGCTGCCCCAAAAGGGATCAAATCTTGACTCTCCCTTATTACGTATATGACCTTGGGCAAGTCATCAGCTCTCTGGGCTCATTTTCCATATCCATAAATTAAGGGGGCTATGCTAGATTATCTCCAAGGTCCCTTCCAGATAAATCGTATGACTTGCCCATAGTCACAAAGTTACTCAGGAATAGGGATATGAGGAAAAGAATATTTGAATGTCACAAAACTTACTGAGAAGGGGATTGGAATAAGCATTTATTAAGTGTCTGTTATGTGCCAGGCACTGTGCTAAGTGCTGAGGATGCAAAAGGAGGCAAAAGAAAGTTCCTGCTATCACAGAACTCACAGTCTAGTGGGGGAGACAACAAAATACATACAAATAAGCTACATACAAGATAAACAGGAAATAATTAAAAAGGGGAGAGGTAGCAGAATTAAGAGGGGTTGGGAAAATGGGGTTTAGTTGATATGTTAAAGAAAGCCAGTAGGTAGAGATGAGTAAGGAGAGCACTCTAGGCATGGGGGACAGTCAGAAAAAATACCGAGCTCATAGTGTCTTCTTCATAGAATAACAAGGAAGCCAATGTCTCTGGATTGAAGAGTACCAGATAGGGAGTAAAGACTGAAAAGGTAAGAGGGGGCTAGGTCACAAAGGGGTTTGAACACCAAATGGAGAATCTTGTATTTGATCCTGGAGGCAATGGAGAGCCTCTGGAACTTCTTGAGTAGTGGGAGTGATACTGTAGTCAGACTTGAACATTGGGAAAATCAGTGTAATGTCTGAATGAAGGATGGATTGGAGTGGAAAAGAGACTTGAGGCAGGTAGACCCACCAACATGCTATTGTAGTAGTCCAGGCAGGTGTGTGTGTGTGTGTGTGTGTGTGTGTGTGATGAAGATTTGCACTAGAGTGACAGCAGTGTCAGGTGCATATTCAAGGGATGTTGCAAAGATGAAATCAATAGGCTATTTCACCAATGCAATACCCACAGCAGCTGCTATGAATATGCTGGCATATTCCCAGGTTTGAATCATAAGATATAATAGACTCTCCACCTGGAAGGCAGAAACAAAACACTTCAAACAGCAGAAAGCCAAATCCCAACTAAACACAATAACACTGCAGAGGCCACCACCATCCCCAAGCCTTCCCCCTACTAGTGCCTTCCCACAAATAAACACTCACAGCTTGCTGCTTGCTTCCCTTCTCTCCCTCAGCTCTAACTACTCTGACCAACTTTCTCTGGGCTCTGTTCTGCCTCTTACTGTACCACTCATTCAGCAAGCTCTTCCCACCACAGACTCATGTGACTCAGGCTTCCATGTGACTCACGTGAGCCTCTTAATGGATTGGAAAGTTCTTCCCATTAAGCAAAAATACATTAACAATACATAGGCCTTGACAATAAATTGGACTGGGGGTAGGGATTGGGGAAAGGAGTTAAAGATGATAACCAGCTTGTTAGTTTAAGGGACTCAGCTTTTTGATAGTAATAGGGAAGTGTTGGGTGAGAGTTTAGAGGGAAAGAATGATTTCTTCTTTGTGTATGTTGAGTTTAAGATGTCTGTTGTCTACACATATTTTGAGGTGTCTGAAAGGTAGTTGGCAATGTGAGATTAGAGGTCAGAGAACATGTCTAAATCCTATTAATGACAGAAATACAAAGAAAAAAGCAGAACATGTCAACTGAGATTATTGTTAGACTTTCTTTTTCTTGCCTTCTGAATTGTTGCAAATCCTAGTCAAAAAGAGTAAATGCCACCAAGGTGACTTGTCCCATACCTGTTTCCTTGCAGTGTGCTTGACATCTTTCCAACTATAGCATCTTTGGCCAAGGTGAGCCTGCCCCCCAGACGACATTTTGATGGTCTGGACATATCAGAAGTTCTCTTTGGACACTCCCAAAATGGGCATACAGTGAGTAAAATAGTCTTTTGCTGAATTTGGGACTGTGTGTGTGTGTGTGTGTGTGTGTGTGTGTGTGTGTGTGTGTGTATGTATCACCTTCCTGTGACTGATATGCTTTATATCCCTGAAACATATTGGTCTTTCAGTTTTTTCTCTACAGGAATACTTTACTTTATGCAATATTTGGGTATCTGAAAAGTTGCATTTGTAGAAACTGAATCCTGTTTTGAGTATATTAAGAGCATTCACAATTTCAGGATCCCTGAAGTGAATCCTTTTGTGAAATGAATTCTATGATTCTAAATAATTTCATACATTGTTTTACTTAAAATTAGGGTATATTTGTATCATTTGAGACTTCTTGGGTTGTTTCTTGATTTGTTCTGTGATTTTTTAATTTAGACTTGGGGGCTCATGATTATTGTTTTCAAGTATATTAGTGGCTGTTATCAGAAAGAGGAATTAGATTCATTCTGTGTGACCCTCTATGGGTGGTGGCTGGAAGTTGCAGGAACAGGCTTGATGTAAAGAAAGTTTCCTAATGATTGGAGATGTTCAAAACTGTAATGGACTTTCTCTGGATGGAGGGGTGGGGTGAGTGCCAGCTACCTCACTAGAGATCTTGAAAAAAAGACTGGATGAACCCTTTTTCTTTTTGGAGGCAACTGAGGTTAAGTGACTTGCTCACAGCTAGTAAGTGTCCAAATCCAAATTTGAACTCAGGTCCTCCTGACTCCAGTGCCAGTGC
Source organism: Petaurus breviceps papuanus (assembly GCF_028583685.1). Taxonomy (NCBI): domain Eukaryota; kingdom Metazoa; phylum Chordata; class Mammalia; order Diprotodontia; family Petauridae; genus Petaurus; species Petaurus breviceps. Next base: position 23,145,336 of record NW_027187380.1, on the reverse strand, counting down.
TCTATTTACCGGGGCTCCTAGCTGCCCTGGATGACCCCCTTTAAAGTCTGTTTAAGAGACTCTTGTTCAGGTTCTCTGGATTAGATGGTCTCTGAGTTCCCTTCTAAATCTGGGATTCTATTTTGTTAATTTTCCCAACTCTGTAATGGTACTGATGTATCTTCTAGTTTTCTGCCATCCTCAATACACTTAAGGCAGAACTCCATACACATTGTGTCCTTGGTCATTTGTACTGCCAGCCTCCTAAAGCAATGAATGTGTGAGTCTAGGGCCTCACCTTATTTGATCTGCCTGAAGCTAGGTATTGAATGAGTGATCAGTCTTTCAATGGACTCTCAAAGTAATGACCAAGGTGAGGGAAACAGGCAGGAAATGTCAATATTGTTGGCAGCTAGATGGTATAAATGGATGAAGAGCTTGATTCAAGTCAGGAAGACTCAAGTTTGAATTCTGCCTTAGATAATTAACTCTTTGCCACTGAGCAAGTCACTTAACTTCTCTATCCTCAGTTTTCCTCATCTCTAAAATGGGGATAACAACAACACTTTTACAGGGTTGTTGTTGTAAATCTTAAAGCACTATATAAATCATATTGTAATAGTAGTAGAATTATTACTAATATCATTACCTAGTAATTTACACAGTTTCCTTTCACCAAAAAAAAAAAAAAGATATGAAGATGACTGCAGGAATATATTTGCATTTAGAAAACCCCTGTGACCAACTCCCTAAGAACCAAAGAAGCTATCTCTATGACTTCTTGTTATTCAGTTGTTTCAGTTATGCCCAACTCTTCATGACCCCATTTGGGGTTTTCTTGGCAAAGATATGGGGATGGTTTGCCATTTCCTTCTCTAGTTTACTTCATAGATGAGGAAACGGAGGCAAACCAGGGTGAAGTGACTGGCCCAGGGGCACACATGAGGCTAGATTTGAACTCAAAAAGATGAGTCTTCCTAATTCCAGGCACTCTATACACTGTGCCACCTAGATGTCCCTTTGGCTTGTAAAATCCTTGAATTACCTCCCTTTCCTGCACCCAAGCTTCATTTTACAAATGAAATCCCTAGACTAGGAGAGGTAAATCAACCAAGTATGCCAAGCAACAAATTGTCTGGCCAACTCTTCATATACTTTACTTCTAAAATAAAATACTTCTGGTTGTAGGAACATAGCATTTTAGAGTTGGAAGGGACTTTAAGAAATTAGCTGCCCTGGGGTGGTTAGGTGGCACAATGAGTAGAGTGCTGGCCCTGGAGTCAGGAGGACCTGAGTTTGGATCTGGCCTCAGACACTTAACACACACAAACAAAAAACCTAGCCGTGTGACCTTGGGCAAGTTAATTAAACCCAACTGGCCTCCAAAAAAGCAAAAAAAAAAAAAAAAGAAGAAATTAGCTGCCCTAATATCTTCATTCAACAGAATAGGAAACTGAATCTCTATGAAAGCTTGTCTAAAGTCACATAGGTGGTAAATAGAAGAGAATAATTTTAATTTGGAGTCTTGACTTCCAAATTCACTTTCTTTTTCCTCCACACAGGATGTGGAAAGGTTTATTTGCTCCAGGTTTTAAGGTGGGAGGTACTTTTTTCTACATTTCCTGGTTCTTATTAGTCTCCAGTAGAGCCCCATGTTCATGTTAACACAGGGGTGGAATTGACACCAAATAAAATGTTATAGCCCCTACTGGACCTGAGCTAGAACAAGCAACAAAGGTCTGAAACTTGAGCAGTTTGCAAGAAAATAGTGACTTCAGTTTCTCTTTTTTTTTTAATTTTTTTTTTAAAGCAATTGGGGTTAAGTAACTTGCTCAAGGTTACACGGACAGTTATTTCTGGGTGTGGTGCTAAGTATCAGAGACCAGATTCGATCCCAGGTCATCCCGACTCTGGGGCCGGTGCTCTTACTCACTGTGCCACCTGGCCGCCACTATCAGTTTCTCTTCTTAAAATTGTGTGTGTTCCCATCTGGACATAACGATTTGTCGAAGAGCAAGAAGACAGAAGCCTTCCAACTCTTTCTCTAGACTCCTAGGATCTCAGCTTTGGAAGAGACTCTAAAGGTATCCTATCCTGTAGAGCAAACAGGCAGGAAATGTCAATATTGTTGGCAGCCAGATGGTATCAATGGATGAAAAGCTTGATTGAAGTTGGGAAGACCCAAGTCTGAATTCTGCCTTAGATAATTAACTCTTTGACCCTACAGCATTAATGACAGGTAGTCATATAACCCACATGTTCATAAATGCAGAACACTGGGGAACTCACTGCTCTACAATTGAGCCTTTTCCAATTGATTAAGCTCTGATTCTTAGAGTTCCTTTTTACACAAGTCCTGGCTAAGTGCTTTACTAATATTCTCATTTGATCCTCACGACAGCCCTGGGAGGTGGGTGCTATTATTCCCATTTTACATTTGTGGAAACCAGGGCAGACAAAGGTTAAGTGACTTGCCCAGGGTCACACAATTAGTAAGTGTCTGAGGTTGGATTAGAATTTGGGTCTTCCTGACTTCAGGCCCTTGCACTCTCTCTACTATACCACCTTGCTGCCCTTAAGCCAAAAATATGACCCCATAAGTTTTGCATTGTGTACTCATATAGACTAAATATACTCTAAGAGTAGTCCTTTAAATCCTTTAAATAGTTGAAGACAACAAATCTTTTTTTTTTAGGTTAAATACATCTAGTTTCTTCAGTTATTCTTTATAAGACATGGTTTTGAGGCTTCTTGTTCTCCAGTTTGCAAATGTACTTCTTCAGATGTTGTGCTCTAAGGGGCAGCTAGGTGCGCAGTGAATAGAGCACTGGCCCTGGAGTCAGGAGGACCTGAGTTCAAATCCCACTCAGACACTTAACACTTACTAGCTGTGTGACCTTGGGCAAGTCACTTAACCCCAATTGCCCTGCCCTCCTTCCTCCCCCCCAAAAAAAAAGCAAGGTGTAGGACTCTAAACTAAATATGATACTTTAGACACTCATGTAATCAGCACAGAACAAAGCTTGTCACCTCCCTTGTTTCTGGATACTATACTGCTATCAATGCAGCCTTCTTGCCTCTCATTTTGAAACTGAAAGTCACAATGTCATGACGATGATACACCAGGAAGTCAACATGCATCCGTGTCAGCCTCATTACTTCCTTGTTTTGGGGTGTCAAGGATTGTAATTGTCCAGGATGGTTCTATATCAGCGTAGCCCAGCCCAGTTGGAAGCTGCCTTGGGCACAAAAATTTGACTGGGAATATCCTAGGCTAAGCATCTATGAATGAGATGGGCTCATTTTATTTTCAGGCACAATGATCACTTCTTTTTAAGATCTCTAGTACTGAATATTCCTTTTCTATTCACGGTATGAGGAGGTGTAGAATGGGGGGATGGTAGGAGGGAAGGAGAAGACTGACTTCTTGCCCTTTTCAGAACATAAATGAGAAAGGTCAACTACTCTGGGACTAAAAGTCAAGGACTAGTTTCAAAATGACTTACTGAAAAACTACTTCCCCTCACACAGCTTCCAGAACAGAGCAAAAGGCACATGACCAATATGAGTAATAAGCAGGTGCTGAAAGGGAGAACCCCTCCACACATCCAGAGGAGATAAAGTGATCTCTAACTGGAGACAGGCCTCCTTAGAAGGGAAGTGTCCTCATGCAAAGTTCATATGTATGCTTGTCATTCTGTTATGTTAGTCATAATGCACATCTCTTAAGACACCCAGAATGGAATTGTTAGCTTTGCTGAAATGCCAGGTTTTCCTTTTTAAGAAAGAAGAATATCTCCTTTTGGCCAACATCCTGGCTCTCTGCAGGGGGGATAAATGAAGGTGTTTTAAGTTTCAGTTTATTTTCATTTTTGGAAGTGGGCTTAGATAATATTAGTATTAGCTGGGACACTTAAAAGCATTAAAGGTAACAAGTGTAGTATATACATCAGGCTAAGTAATCATATAACTAATCAGCTATACTCTGTCCTAAACTTTGTGGAACAGATTATTTGCCACTTCAACAGATGTTTCTAATTTTTGAGCCCAATGGAAACTTTGAATCATATAAGCTCCTTCCCAATGATATATAGTTATGATTCATTCCTGGCAAGTCTTTTAATGCAGAAGCCAAACCTACCATCCTACCACTGATCATTTATAAACATTTTCTACTAAATCCTTTACCCTTTGGGAACAGGGAAATTCCTGTTTCTACTTGCTTCTTTTTTTCGTCTGTGACCAGATGAGGAAATATTTCCTCAACACCAACAGCATACAAACTAGGCAAAGGTGAGTAACTCTGGGCCAAAATAGGCTAAGGCTGAGCCCAAATCAAGTTGTTTTTTTTTTTTAAAAGACTCCCTGATCAGAAGTTACTGTATGAACAGTTCACAACTTGTAACAAAGCTGTTAAAAAGGAATTTAAACCTGTAGATGGTTAAGAGCTGTAATTTACATAACCGTGAGCAACTCAGAAAAATATCTATAAATGTATGGGGAACTGCTCAGAGGCTCCAGTGAGCAGGCTAACCCTTATTAGGTCAGTTTCTTTGTATGGGAAGTACAAGAAAGTGTTGCTTTTCTTATGGCATCACATGTCACTGCAATCAAGTCACTGGTTCTTCTTTCAGGTGCTGTTTCACCCCAACAGTGGGGCAGCTGGAAGTTATGGCACCCTAGAGACAGTTCGTTTAGGGCAATATAAGGCCTTTTACATCACTGGTAAGACTCACTCATTCTATCCTAACTTTCTTCAACCTATCGTTCAACAGAAAGTTCATTTATCAGGGTAGTAAGATTCCTTTCATTTCCCAGCCCCCTTCTATTTACACCCACAGGCTGTATCCCCATATGTCTACTCCATTGATTTTCCTAGACAAGAATTCCTTCTGAAGCTGTAATTGACTCTTTTTTTTTTTTTTAAAGCAATCGGGGTTAAGTAACTTGCTCAAGGTTACACGGCCAGTTATTTCTGGGTGTGGTGCTAAATATCTGAGCCTGGATTTGATCCCCAGGTCATCCCGACACTGTGCTCTTACTCACTGAGCCGCCTGGCCGCCCCTAAGCAATTGGGGTTAAGTAACTTGCTCAAGGTTACACGGCCAGGTGTTTCTGGGTGGGTGCTAAGTATCTGAGCCCGGATTCGATCCTCAGGTCATCCCGACACTGGAGCCGGTGCTCTTACTCACTGTGCTACCTGGCCACCTCTGTAATTGACTCTTACTGAGGTTCTGTGAGATGAATGACTCAACAGCTCCCTAAGCAACTTGTGCCCCTCCCTCTCAGTTGCCTTTAACCACAGGCTCCATGTTCGTTCTCTGTACTCACAATTATTCAGTATGATCCTTCTACTCTGCTCTATCTCACAGTCAATTCAGAGCTTTTTCTTGTACTCCTGAAATCCTCTTTCACTATAGTTCCATTTTATTCTTACACTTTAAATGGATGAACACTAGGTAGAAGCCTAGAGATGTTTTAAAAGCGCAATTTACTTAACAATAGCCTGCATCAGAAATAGACTCCTAAGAGGTCTGTTTAGAAAACCACACAGAACTCTCTCTGTGCTTTTTTTGATTTAGTCATTAATTGTCTTGAAGAACTATTTAGGAATCCAGGGCTGAATCAATTTGGATGTCCAATCTCAGATACATGAACTAGCTTCCAATTTGTGATAGCTATTATTGAGCTTTTAAAGTAATTTTAATCAAGTACAAAAATGGCTGTTCCTAAGTATGTTGGTGTGTACAGAGGCAAATGCAAAAAAGCTTTTCTGGTATTTCTCTAAATTGCTCTAAGTTGAAAATTTAAGGTCAGAACTTCATTATGAAATTCTCAGAAACCTCAGACTCACACAAGGAAGATATCTATTATACTTCCACATCAGATACGTTAAACCATTCAAGATGTATGGAGCCTCTGGCTTAATATTAAAGCTAACCACCTTTGCCATTGAGCTCTTAGCTTCATAAAAGCTGATGTTTAGATGTGACTATCAGAAGCAGGGGTGTCCAAACACATGACTTTCAGGCTGCAACATTCCTGGATGTGCCTGAACTAGATTAAAATGTAATTCCTATCTGATTTTAATGTGCTGGTGTATCAATAAAAAAGGAATATATAAATACAGTGTGGTTTTTCTAATTCAATATGCAGTCCACAGGGATCCTTATGGTTTACCTGCCCATTTCTGATACCACTCTCAAAACATATGTGTATATATATATATATGTATATATATATGCTTTGTCCTTTTCAAAGATGTTACAACTTAAAATACTACACTTATTCTGATATTTCCTGCACTCAAAACATATTTGGGATTGCACCCTTAATAACTGAAGATTTGCCACCACAGCATATTCGTAAGAGGATGCTGCATGTTGACAGGAACTCCAAAAGGCATACTAAACAACGCTATTAATCAAGAGCCTTCCAAGAACTTACTTGGAAGGAATAGTACTCACCTGCACATGTGAGTTCATGTATGCTTTTAAAAAATACTTGAAGCATATTTATATGCCACTCCACCCTCTGGAATTTTGCAACACTGAGCAATCATAGCAGGATTTAATGGATTATTTTTCTTCCCTTCCTGTCTAGGTGGTGCAAAAGCCTGTGATGGGAGCCTTGGACCTGAACAACACCACAAACTTCCTCTTATTTTCAATCTACAAAAGGACCTTGCAGAACGTGTACCTTTAGATAGCAGTAGTGCTGTGTACCAGGACATACTGCCTAAAGTCACAGAGGTTCTTGTTGATGTTCTTCAGGATATCTCAGGTGATAACACTTCAGTAGCAGATTATTCTCATGATTCTTCAGTGATCCCCTGTTGCAGTGTACTTGAGATAGCTTGCCGATGCCAACTCCTGTAATTAGCCTCATTGTTTCAGCCAGGGGAAAAAAGAAATCATATGGGGTTCCAGATTTGAGTTTTCTGGGATTTTCAGTTCTATAAGCATTATGGTTTTCCAAACAAAACCTAGGGTAGTTTCAAAACCACTATTTAGCATATTACATATGCTGTCTTTTTTTTTTCATGCCAGATTTAGAATAAACTAATTCAGGTAAACAGTTGTTCTGGGTAGGGAGTTGACTCTGCAGAGATTAGAATGGTGCCCTCCAATTGCAATGGCTAATTCATACTAGATTCATCCCAACTGGCATGTAGTCACGATAAAAAAAAATCAGACTAATTACTGGAGTATGAGGACAGAAGTATGCATTTAGATCCTTCAATGGTTAAGATTCTCTGCGGTTTTTATTTTTTTAATATATATTTTTAAAATTTCATTAAACATTTCTGACATTAAAATTTTCTTAACATTCATTAAAAAAATTTTTTGAGTTCCAAATTCTCTTCTTCCCTCTTGCCCTTCCCCCATCCCTTGAGAAGGCAAGCAATATGATTTTGATTATACAAAATCCATTTCCATATTCTCTGTGGTTTTTAGAAGATAGAACTATAGTCTCATTGTTTCTGCAGTTCTTCCTGCTCCCAAGCCCATAAAGAAAAATTAACAATTTATAAATGCATTGTCATGATTTTATTACTGATCTCAAAAGGTAATAAATGGGTTTTTTTCCCTCCAGTTGTTATTGCAAAAATACCTGTCTGGGTACAATAATCTATGTGTGTGTGCATGTAATATACTGTACAAAGAAATACAATTTAATGGAATTTATCCCCATAAATATATTTGCACACAGCACAGATTTTAAAAGGAAGCCCCCCACTTTTTTTTTTTTTTACAAAATTTTGATTACATACTAATATGGTTAAGTTAGCATTTACACTGTAGTTTTAAGCTATTTTTTGAGTAATGTGCATATAATATCATTTCACCCAGTGAAAAACCAGGGCTGAGGAAAACACAGTAAGAATTTAAGAATATACTGTAGTTAAAAAAAGTGGAGCACCTGGGGTTACTTCTTCCACCCAAACCACCCTGTGTCTGTCTCATACAAATCCATTCTTCCACCTTGTTTGGTTTTTTTTTCCCCAACACCACCTGATAAAGGGATGTGCTGAATTCTGAGGTGTGCTTCTCATCATGACTGCTTCGTTTTGCCCTTCTGACTTCCACGGCACAAGATTATCTACCAAAATCAAAACAAAATGTCCTTACTCTTTCCAAGAAGAGGCTGTTAAGCAGAGTGTGTTATAAAGAGATATGAATCCATGCAAAGTCAACTGGGGGACAGGACATGCTATGCTTGACTTGTTAGTCTATCTATACATTAGTCCATACTTGAGACTATAGAAAAATTACCCACCTTATTCAGAAGTGGACTTTTAACAACTAATCTGGCATGATTCCAGAACATTGTGACTATAAATGTATGTATACATTGATTCCATTTTAAAAGGCTCGTCTTTGTTGTAAACACTGAATACACATTACTATTGAAACAATAAATATCATTAGTTCCAACTCCATCATCTTTAGCTATGGGGGAAAGATTCCACTAAACAAATACTCAGACTTAAGTGGGTTGGCATGGCATAGAAATAATAATGTTGATCCTCTTGGACATAACAGAGCCTTTCAAGGTTACAGCAATTACCAATCCTGTATCATGGGCCTCCATCCTGAAAAAGTAGTCAATCACTGGAAAAAATATTATCTCCACAAAGATAAAAACAGCTCCTCCCACTCCCCACCCCCAAAGCATCCTTAGAAATCTAAGGAAAATCCAGTTCTGTTATAGTACGTTTCTAATTATGATCAACAAAAGATATATAAGCCAGTGAAAAGCTTTTCAGGCCTCTGATCTCATTTAGGCCAGTCAGTTCAAAAGCTCTCTGGATTAGTATCCTGCTATTCTAATTGCTGTCAATATTAAGCATATAGCTAACTACTGCTCTTTAAGAACTTAATCATATAATATAAAAATTATTTTATGGCTTTTTGAATATTAGTGGAGAGAATTAGTTATTATAGGCTAGGTTAACAGAATGGGAAAATGACTTCGCCTCTTGGAGGAGAATGTCTTCTTATTGTGCAGACTGAAGCACTCATTTAGGGGCTCCTAATGCTCACAGGAGGAAACTCATTCTCATCATCAAGACACACTGGTCCCGTTGCAAACTCATGTTCTGGGATAACCTCTCCTCGAAGTGCCCCACCATCCTCGGAATAACCTGGAAGGCCAGAAAGAGAAACACGAGAAATGAAAAGCACAAAAGTGTTCCCATTTAATTGATGGCTCTGGACAGAACTACAGAAAAATGTGGGAAAACTGGGAAGTATGATACAACTTCTTGCATTTGTATTGCTGGTATGGATGCATGAAATATGAAACTGAAACATGCCAGTCAAAACTAGCCAACTTGTCAAAAGATTAAAGCTAACCGTCAGGATCAAATGAATTTTATGTTTACCAAACATAAAGGGTATCACTTGTACAGCAAATATAATTAAGGAAAAGAAGATTTTAGTAAACATCACCTTGGGAGGAATAACCAAGTGGTTAGAAGTGTCATACCCCACCAGTCTGATTTCTGCTTACCTGGCACTGTTGAGGACAAAGATGTGGTGCCTGGTCTGGCTACTGTTGCTGCGTAAGACTGAGGTAATGAAGGCCTGAGGTCATTTTCTTTATTCTCTTCTGTCTTTCCTGAGCCAAGCAAGCTAAATTTCATCAATTTAGGGAAAAAAGAAAAAGAAATGTGCTATACTTAGAAGGTTTTCAAAGAAAGAACCAAGCTCTATAGACTCACCACCACTTTTAGGATAGCATGAGCTGAAGTTATATGAACCCATGAGACGGGCAACATAAATGTCAAAATAGCTGTGGGAAGGCTTAAAAATGAGTACTCAAGCAAGCATATCTGCTGTGTAAGATATGGTGAAAACTAAACTAAGAGAAAGACATTAGCATCATTCCCTTCCACAGAATAGGAATAGATCATACTGTACTTGGTTTCAGAAGCTATTTAAGCATAAAGAAAAGACTAAGCAGAAAGCAGACGTTGTGAATGACTGTTCAACTTCAACTGGTGATTTCATCGGTGTGTACTTTATCTAAAGATACAGTTCACACCTTTGATTTAGTAAAAAGTCTTTGAGAGTCCCTGTGTCCAGGGTAGGAGTGATCCCCTCTGAATGTAGGCAAGCTAGTCCTTGAATGGTAGACAGATAGTCTATCACTGGACTTGAAGCTTTTCCAGCTCAGGGGAACTTGCCAGTGCTTGTGCTCCATTGGCATAGTCTCAAGAGCCCAGAGTCACCTACAAGGTGGTACAGGAGTGAAGTTTAAACATTTGTGAAGTTTCCAATGTTAAATGAAAACTGAAGGATATATATGGACTCAAGCTCATCCAAAACTGTCCTACAAAGTGTCAGGTACTTAATAAACACCTATAATTGTTCATGACAAAGCAAGAGCCCTGGAATATATCACTGGTTTTAGAACCTACTTTAAGGAGGCAGCTCTTGTGACATTTTTAAAAGTTCCTCATTTTGAAAACAGGAATTTTTACCTGTGGGTCTTGATTAAGATACACTCTCCTCCATCCTGAGGGTCCAAATTATAGATGTAAAGTCGTCCATCAGATGATATGACTAACAGCCTTGGCAACTTCTGAATACTAAGAGTAAATGAAAATATGTAATTTGGTTGTGAAATAGTTGTGCAAACAAGCCACCTTTTGATGAAAAATATATTAGGGTCATTGCTAACCTCTCTTTTCCTTACATAAAGAAGCCCCTCTGACATAACAGTTTCATCAGAAAAATCCACTGTAACTAAATAGCAACATTAATTCATAAGTAGGGGCTATTAATTCTTTCTGCATGAGTATGGGTCTGTTTTGGATGTCTGAAGGGGCAACATGCAAAGTTAGATCATCCTTACCAGGGCAGGTTATTTCAGTTCAGTGAACTGTTTAGTGAACAAGACTCCAAACTACAAGGTCTATTAAATCTCAATCTCTGTAAGTTGGAAAAGGAAGAGGGCAATGCCATACATACGTAGAGAGGGTACAGATGTTCTTCTGACCAGAGAAATTCAAATGCACAGTGGCAAAGGCTCTATCCTGGTTCATCATATCTGAGACTTGAGAAGGGAGGTAGTTGGTAGCAGCCATGAACATCTTTCCCATGTAACCACTCCAGGTTGAGGGCTCTTCTGGCCCACTAATGGGAATAATGCAGAAGCAATGATATGTCTGAATTGCAGACATAAGCACCCACCAAAGCATTAATGCCATTAGCATGGACTTAAAGTGCTGTTTCAAAGGTAAAAACAAAAAGAAAAAAACCCCCAAAAACTACAAGGTCAAAAGTATCATTTGCTGCATTCAATGGGATGAGGTAAAAATCTATGTCTTGGTGCCATTTTATAGCAGAATATCCTAGGCCTGATTGTTCTTACGTCAAGGACTATTTGTCATTTAGACATGCCATGTAGATTCTTGGTTTAAACTCTTAAAATATGTGTACACTACAAAGTTCTAGTACTGAAAAGAGAGAGAGAGAGAGAGAGAGAGAGAGAGAGAGAGAGAGAGAGAGAGAGAGAGAGAGAGAGAGAGAGAGAGAGAGAGACAGGGAAAACAAGGAAGTTGCAAATTTTCAGGAAAGGAGTAGTCAATAGTGTTAATTGCTTCAAAAGAGTCAAGAAGAATGAGAATTGAGAAAAAGCCATTTGATGTGATAATTCATAGATCATTGGTAACAGAGGCATTTCAGCTAGAATAATGACAGCAAAATCCAGACTATAAGTTGCACTGCCTGTATTGCAGAAAGATTCCTCCACAAGAAGTCTGTGCAGCCCAAGAGTGTGTGAAACATCTTTTGACTGAGGGAGAGATGCACTGAAACATGGAGGTCAATATTGTGGATCCTGGTTAGAGTTTTCTGAACTTCTTGCAAAAAATAAATGGAACTACTTTAACAAAGGCTGGCTTTGGCAAGTTCTATCAAAACTGACTGTACTTTCATCACGATCCTGGTCAAGTCATTAAACCTTTGTGTGCTTTGTTTCCTTACTTACTGAAGATATACTATGAATATTAATTCAACATGAACCCTGGAGTTTTTAAGTTCCTTGAGAAAAGCAATCAACCATTATGAGACTACCATTATTTGCTACCTAAAGTAGGCCCTTTGGGATATTACATTGGCAAATCGTGTTAAGATATTGGTTTATGCTCAATTTCTACCATACTGCTTTCCAGTTTTCCCAGCAATTTTTACCAAATAATGAATTCTTATCCCCAAATCTTAAGTCTTTACATTTGTCAAACACAAGGTTACTGTATTTATTTGCCGCTGTAAATTGAATGTTTACTCTGTTCCACTGATCCTTCATTCTATTCCTTAGCCAGTACCAGATAGTTTTGATAATTGCTACCTTATAATATAGTTGAAGATCTGGTACTGCCTAACCTTGTTCTTTTACATTTTTTTCATTATTTCTTTTGATACTCTTGACTTTTTGTACTTCCAAATGAATTCTATTATTATTTTTTCTAATTCAGTAAAATAGTTTTTGATAATTTAACTGGGATAGTATTGAGTATGTAAATTAGTTTAGGTAGTCATTTTTATTATATTGGCCCTGCCTACCCACTAACAATATTTCTCCAATTATTTCAGTCTGGTTTTATTTGTATAAAAACTTTTTTGAAGAGATATTACAAGAAAATTTGAATAACATGAAACATTTTATCAGACATGGATAGGTGAACAATTTTATGAATAAACAGAGAGCAGAGTGAGGTATAAAATGGATGTTTATTACATTAAATTAAAAATGTTTTGTACGAATAAAACACAGAGCCAACATATTTTATAATTTCTTAGAAAAAGGTCTCATAGCTAAAATAAAGAACTTTGTCAAATCTATAAGAATCCAAGTCATTCCTCAATTGACAAATGTTCAAAGGATATGAATAGGCAGTTTTCCAATGAAGAAATCAAAACAATTTATAGTTATATGAAAAAATGCTCTAAATCACTACTGATTAGAGAAATTCAAATTAAAACAACCTTGAGATATCATTTTACACCTATTAGATTGGCTAAAATGATTGAAGAGGAAAGCAACAAATGCTGGAGGGGATGTGGAAAAATTGGGACACTAATTCACTGTTGGTGGAATTGTGAGCTAATCCAACCATTTTGTTGAGCAATCTGGAATTATGCCAAAGGGTTAATAACTTGCCAATATCCTTTGACTCGGCAATACTACTACTAAGTTTGTTTCCAAAGATGATTAGGGAAAAAATGGAAAGACCTATATGTTCTAAAATATTTATAGCAGCTTTCTTTGTGGTAGCAAAGAACTGGAATTTGCAGGGATGCCCATCAATTGGGGAATGACTGAACAAGTTGTGGCATATGATTGTGATGGAATACTACTGTGCTATAAGAAATGATGAACTCAATGATTTTAGAAAAACATGTTAAGACCTGCATGAAATGGTGAAGAGTGAAATGACCAGAACCAAGATAATGTTGTATACAGTAACAGCAATACTGTTTTAAGAACAACTTTGAATAAGTCATTTTGCCTATTATAGATACTATTATAAATAAATAATATAAATATATTGCCTATAATATAAATAAATAGCTATAACAGACCTATGAAAGAAGACACTATCAACCTCCAGAGAAAGGACTGATAAATAGAAATATGTATAGAATGATTTTACATATATACATATTTGTGTCTGATGGGAGCCATCCCTAGGGTGGATGGGGGAGGGAGGGGAAAAAAAGAAAAAAAAAAGAAACTTACATGATAACTTTATCATATATTCGAGAGGAATAGCAAGTTGTACATAATCAATTTGCAGTTTCATGTGCAATTATCTTTTTTATTATACTGTCATAGAAATTCTTGTTTTATTCCATAAATTAACAATAAAATAAGTAAAAATTTAAAATTAAAAAAATAAACCTTTTGCAACAGCTCTGAAGGAGGATGCTGGGAGAGAAAGAGGAAGAGAGAAGGGAGAGGGGGAGTAAAGGCAGAGGAAAGAGAGGAGGGGAGAAATGTTTGGGGAAGAGAGTTGCAAGGAGAGAGTATGCATTAGCAGTGCCTTACTCCAGCCAATTTTGTTAAGGCTTTCAACAATTCCTTGAGGATTGTGTGTGTTATTCTTAGAATTCCCTAGATTGTTCAAATGCTTTCCATTGTATCACATTCACCAGAAACCGCAGGCATGCCGGAAAAAACAGACAAAACCCTCTAGTATAGGTCTATGTGTCCAAGAGATACTTGACAAATATAACCTTATACTAAGAAATGAAGTTATAAAAAGCTCTAAGATGCTTCCGACATTAACAAAACTCTGCAACTTCTGGCCTTGTCACATTCATGGGTATCTCCTAAGTCTAGAAAGATTGATCTTCATGGTCTTCACCTGTTTCCATAGGTTATTTTATCAAATATAAGGGATATGTCATATTTCTGACTTAAGGAAATAAAAGGTGGCTTTTATGCTAATAAAAGGTATTAACATTCACTAGTTAGGGACCAAGATATCTTCAGGCTAAATTATGCCTTTTATGTCTTACTTTAAAAAACAAGGACTTGGCAATCAGGACCACTTACCTGGAGAGGAGTCTGAAGAGGATGTGGCTTTACCCAACTCCCAGTGTGATACTTGCCTGGAGGTGAGGTTGTCCAATTTGAAGATGTGCACTGTTTCCGTGTTGCTGGATGCACAGAGGAACTGTGAGTCCATGCTGAAAACTAGAGAGTTGATATTCACATACCTAGGAACAAGGGAACATTTTCATTAGTAAGGAAAGATCTAGAGATATTGAAAAGCCAGATATACAGCCAAGCCTTGTAGAATGCAAAGATATTAATGTCATCTGAAATCATCTTCCCTAAGTCCTGAATAATTAGAAATTACAAGGTCAAATAATTCAATAAAAGGTTATGATCATGTCCAAAACGGCAGGAAGAGTCATTCCTTTTCTTATTGGCCATTGGAGGCACCTCGTCTGTCAGTTAGATGCACTGATGCCTTTAAAACATGACAGAATTCCAAACAACTGTGCTTTGCATCTCTCTTCTCATGGTTGATAAGCAGTATTCTGCATGGAATCAGCAATAATACTTTTCTGTCTTAAATGGATGACCTTGATAATTTCTGTGGATTATGTACTCCATCTCCTTGGATCCTTTCTTGCCAACCCCTCATATGCATACACCAGAAAAGGCTACAATAGCTGGATGATCATCAGTTAAAGCTGCTTCTTTGGTTTTGGTTCTGTTAGGCACTCAGTGGAGCCTGTGATTATACTTTTTGGTTACATTTATCCATTTCTCACCTTCTCTAACAGAGGAGATACATATATTCACACCTCTCACACCCTACTTGGCTTCCAGTTATTCCAGTGCATAATCCCCAGGTATACTTTAAAATGGATTTTAAATTTAACACAGACCTCTTCATTCCTCTCCTAAACTCATAGAGTTTTTGTCCTTCAGGGACAGAAAACACCCGGATGACTGTGCCCTGCGGAAAAAAGTAACAAAGTTAACGTTTTATTGCCATTAAGGGTTTCATATATATATTTTTCCATTTCTATTGCTTATTAACATCCATTTTTTGAGGCAGATATACAAAATAAAGCCTTTTTATCACTAGGATTGTACACGTTGATTCCTAAGTGACTTTCCCCAAACATGACTTTTCTCATGCAACTGTTTCCTATGTCTAGAATGTTCTTCATCCCTTCCTGTGGAAATCTAAACTATCTTTCAAAATCCCCAAATGCCACCTCTTCTATGAAGGCTTCCCTCATTCCCCCTGCAAGAAGTGAGCTCTCTCTCCTCTGAACTATTAACATTATACTCCACTACCACTCTTATGGCACTCATCACATATTGCCTTGTATTATAGCTTTTGCACAAATGGCTTAGTTCTTCTGCTTTATTTAAGTTCCATTTAAGGCAGGGACTGTATCATACACATGTTCCCCATTCCCCCAAGCACAATACCTTTTCTACAGTAGGCATTTAATATATATTTGCATGTTGAATGAATTTATTTGGTGAGTGTGATATAGACATATTACTAATATTAGCAAACTTCATTCTGAAACTTATCCTTGGCAGGGACAGATACTAGTCACAATGTAGGAATATGAAGTCCAGGCAGGGCCACAAACTTTCCTTCCTGCACAACCCCACCTTTGGAAGAAGAATTAGGCAACAGGCAGTCATACCCACTCACTTTCTCAGAAGCACTGGCTAACTTGGATCCCACAGAGTTGAAGGTGAAGGCAGCAAGTGGACCATCATGGGCAGGGATTGTGCAGACTGTTTTCTGTTAAGGATGAGGAACAAAAGAGATTTAACTCAGGAAGAAGGCAGTGATGCCCTTTTCTTCTTTTTCACTTCAGATTCTCTACCTCTGTTACTGTACTTCCTCTGCCATTCTCCCTTCCCAGACAGGCTATATACACATAAAACTAATTCTTCATCATTAGTTTTCATAAACGGAATCAGCAGCAAAAGGAAAGAGTGCATACCAGTTCCAATCAGAATCGTATCCCCTTTCCTGCCTTCAGACAGATGGTCATCCAAGCAAGTCAAATGATATTACTGAATAAAAGGGGATGCCACTGTCTCTAATCTCATACTCTTCCCAAAAATTTGCTTCTATGTCCTGTGAGCCCTAAAAGAAGATGTTGGGGCGGAGTCAAAATGGCGGAGTAGAAGCTGGACCTCTGAACGGCTCTGGCTTCCACTTTCCCCAATCAATGTAAAAAGGGGACTCTGAACAAACTTTGGAGCTGCAGAACCCACAAAATGACACAGAGAAGCTAACCTCCCTCTGAGGACTGCCCGGCAGGAATTGGCCATCACAGTGCTCTGGGAGCTGAGCCCAGGCCCGCGTGAGCCAGAGGTTTTAGCCACCAGCCTGAGGGACTCCAGATCAGCAGCAGCTGTGGCCGTTTCCAGAATTATCAACACATAGATGCTAAGAACAAAGTGAGAGGTCAGTGCAGTCTGGACTTTGGGACCCAGTAAGTGGGAGTGCGTGGGCTTTTGCCCCTGGGGCGAGACTCCCAGCACAGCCAGCGCCACATGGCAGCTTCAGCTCCTGGCCTGCAGAGTGTAGGGGGACCAAGCAACCAGTCTGAGGGGTAGTCACTCTTGGTTTAACCTGCTTGGATCTGGATTGCAGTCTAGGTTGGAGGTGCTCGGGTGTGTGTCCAGATTGCCACAGTGTGTGGAGGCCTCAGAGAGGGCACCCACGTAATACCTCCAGCAGCTGAGAAAACCCCAGCATTTGGGACGAAAGCTCCCCTGTCTAGTGGCAGAGTCCTATTGTGGCAAAAAGCCCAGGGGTCAAGTGACTGAGGGGGCAACATGACCAGGCAAAGGAAACAAAGCAAACAGAAGATTCCAACATTAGACTCCTATTTTGGGGACAAAAAGGAGCAAAGCATAGAACAGGAGGTAGAACAGGAGGAAGACAGTGAAGTCAGAACTCCTGCACCAAAAGCTTCTAAGGAAAATATGAGCTTGTTACAGGCCATAGAGGACCTTAAGAAGCAGATAAGAGAAATGGAGGAAAAATTGGGAAGAGAAATGAGAACGATACAAGAAAATTACAAAATGAGAGTCAACAGCCTGACTGAGGAAAATCATACCTTAAAAAACAGACTAACTCAAATGGCAAAAGAGGCTCAAAAAGGCAATGAGGAGAAGAATGCCTTAAAAAGCTGAATTTTCCAGATGGAAAAGAATCTCAAAAGCTCACTGAGGAGAATCATTGCTTCAGAATTAGATTGGAGGAAATGGAAGCTAATGACTTTATGAGAAATCAAGATGCTATTAAACAGATCCAAACAAATGAAAGAACAGAAGGCAATGTGAAATATCTCATGGGAAAAAACACTGACCTGGAAAATAGATCCAGGAGAGATAATTTAAAAATTATTGGATTACCTGAAAGCCATGATCAGGGAAAGAACCTAGAAATCATCCTCCAGGAAGTTCTCAAAGAAAACTGCCCTGATGTTTTAGAACCAGAGGGCAAAATAGAGGTTGAAAGAATCCACCGATCACCTCCTGAAAAAGATCCCAAAAAGAAAACTCCTAGGAATATTATAGCCAGGTTTGAGAATTCCCAGATCAAGGAGAGAATATTACAAGCAGCCAGGAAGAAACAATTTGAATATTGTGGAAACACAATCAGGATAACCAAGGATCTGGCAGCTTCTACACTGAGGGACAGAAGGGCCTAGAATAGGATATTCTGGAGGGCAAAGGAGCTGGGATTAAAACCAAGAGTCACCTACCCAGCAAAACTGAGTATCATCTTTCAGGGGAAAATATGATCATTCAGTGGAATAGAGGACTTTCAAGCATTCTTGAATGAAAAACCAGAGTTGAATAGAAAATTTTACATTCAGATACAAGAAGGAAGAGAAGCATGAGAAAGTAAACAGGGAAAAGAAATCATAAGGAACTTATCAAAGTTGAACTATTTACATTCCTATGTGGAAAAACAATAATTGTAACTGACAAAACTTTTCTCAGTATGAAATAGTTGAAGGGAATATATATATATATATGTCTATATATGAGGGTATATGGGCATATGAATACATGTGAATGTGTATATATATGTTTACAGGTATACATAGATAGAGGGCACAGGACCAATTTAATAGGAAGGGATGATACTTAAAAGGTGAAATTAAGAGGTGAGAGGAATATAATGAGAGGAGATGGGGAGAGACAGAGTGGGGGTAAACTATCTCATATAGAAGAGGCAAGGGAAAATGGAGGGGAAGAATAGGAAGGCAAAAAGGAATGGGTCAACCTTATTCTCATTGAATTTGGCTTGGGAAGGGAATGAAATACACACTAAATAGGGTATCTCACCCTATAGGAGAGTAGGGGGGAAGGGGATGAGAGGGCAGCTAGAGGGGAGGGAGTTGGAAGCACCCACTTTTGAAAAGGGACAGGATCAAAGTAGAGAATAGAACAAGTGGGAGGTGGGATAGGAGGGATGGAAATATAGTCAGTCTTTTACAATATATCTACTATGTTATTGTTTTGCATTAGCTACACATGTACAATCTATACTGAACTGTTTATCTTCCCAGTAAGGGTGGGTGACAAGGGAGGAAGGGAATGAATCTGGAATTCAAAGTTTTAAAATCAAATGTTTAAATATATATATATATATATATATACATATATATATATACACACACACACACACACACACATACACACACACACTATTATTAATACTATTTTACATGTAATTGGGAAAGAAGATATACAGGCACTGGGGCATAGAGATTCACCATGCCCTACTGGAAAAGTTGAAAAGGGTATGGGAGAAAATATGGGAGAGAGCAGATTGGAGGAGGGAATATCCTGTGGGACTGCTATTTTGGGGCAGTGGGTAGGGGAAAAACGGGGAGAAAATTTGTAACTCAAAATCTGGTGGAAATGAATGATATAAATTAGAAGTTAATAAAGCATTTGAAAAATGGAAAAAAATTAAAAAATCTATTTACATAAAACACTTTTTCAATAATCTGTGAGTGGTACATCAACCTATTTCTCTAAATGGACAAAGTTTCATAGTGCTATTTTAGACTATCATAACAATAAAATCATTATGAAAAAAATTTAAAAAGGAGAAGATATTAACAGGCACACACTAGCCAGAGTTACAACAATTACATAACAAAATATCTCCAACTGACAACCAGTCTATTAGCTTCTCACTTTGCCTCATAATCATATTTGATTAATGGTTGGTTGGTCACCCTTAAAGCAAGTATCATTTGTCTCTGGCTGCTACCTTCCCCTACATATGTTATCCCACTAGAGTAACCAGGGAAGTGTAAAGATAAATATTTTATATCTCCTTTGTACAGCTCTGCTTTTCTCCCTTACTCTGCCTCATTTATTAGCAGGCCGGTGGTTATATATTCACATCTGGAAAATATAAGTTAAAGTCAACTTACCAGAGTATTTCCATCATAAAGTACAATCTCCCCAGTAGTCAAGCTTCCAGGGTAGGCAAGGTAAGAATTGGAATGGTTAATAGATAGAGCACACAAACCTGGTAAAGAAGATAGATTGAGAATGAGAGTAAGTTAATTTTTAAGCAGCAAGTTAAATGACTAACTAGAGCATCACCTACTGGTAAATGAGGAAAAGTGCTCTGGAAGCAGTTTCTTTTGTTTATTATTCCAACCAAAAGCTTAAAAAAGTGAATGCCCCAGGAAAGAACTCAGCATTTGCCTAACTACTTTGGTCATGAGAAACAAAACCGATCTTTTGGAGCCAAGATATTAGATTTTGGAATTTAAAAAAAAAAGCTTTCAAATTTCATCCCCAGGGGCTCTGAAACAGCACCTGTTTCCCTACTTATTCTTTTTCAGTTGTATTTGTTAGTAACAAACAAATCTCTTGTAACAAGACCCTGGTTACAAGTGATTAAACATAACTAGCTGGTGATCTCAAATTGGAGCCTAAAGTAGTGAAGGGGAGAATCTAATGAGATACTGTTGATTTCTTTCTTTCTTTTTTTTTTTTTTAAAACAATCAGGGTTAAGTAACTTGCTCAAGGTTATACGGCCAGTTATTTCTGGGTGTGGTGCTAAGTATTTGATCCCCAGGTCATCCCGACACTGGAACCCGTGCTCTTACTGGCTGAGCCACGTGGCCACCCCTTATTGTTGATTTCTTTTTTTTTTTTTTTAAAGCAATCAGGGTTAAGTAACTTGCTCAAGGTTATAGGGCCAGTTATTTTTGGGTGTGGTGCTGAGTATCTGAGCCCGGATTCAATCCAGGTCATCCTGACACTGGAGCCGGTGCTCTTACTCGCTGAGCCACCTGGCCGCCCCATATTGTTGATTTCTAAGACCAAATGTGCTATGATAAAAACTAGGCGATTTCATAGGGTTAAAAAGTTGCTTAGAAGTCTGTGGTTAAAGAGGCAAAATACATACATACAGACTACTAAATGTGATGCAGCCAAGACAGTGGATTGAAAGAATTGATTTTTATTTACATCTAGTAATTTTTTAAAAATTAAAACTAAATAATTAAATTTAACATAAAAATTAAAAGAATTAAAAGAACATTAAAAATTAAAGGTATATAGAATAGTGACTGTAGAACTGGCTTCAGAGTCAGGGAGCCTGCTGGGTTCAAGTTCAGCATCTGACAAACATACTGGCTATGCAACATGGCACAGTGGATGGTCACTGACTTGGAGATGCGAAGGTCCGGGTTTAAATTCTGCCACAGGCACATCAATGGAGAAGTCACAACCTCTCTGTCTCAGCTTCCTCATCTACAAAATGAGGGGGTAGAAGGTGGGGTTGGAATTTATGGCCTCCAAAGTTCCTTCCAGCTTTATTCAATGATCAGGGCAAGACACAAGATACTCAGTGCCCCACTGCACTGTTGGAAAACAGGTGCTGATCTGCTTTGATAGAGGACCTTTCCTTATCTAGAATTCCCTATGCCAATAAAGACACAAATCCAGTAAAAACAAACAAACAAACCAAAAGAAAATTTGGAAGTATTTTGTTTTGAAATAGGAGTATTCTTAAGTGTTTACCACAGAAATTTATATCACATCACTGAATTCAATAAGTTAGTAAGAGCAAATTCCCCCCTTCCCCTCAACCACCCAATATGTATTTTGAAATGTTTGGAAAAACCTAAATAGGTAGCTTGGTGGCTCAGTGGATAGAATGCCAGGCCCGGGGTCAGGAAGATCTGAGTTCAAATCCAGCCTCAGACACTTACTAGCTGTGTGAGTCTGGGCAAATCACTTAATCCTTTTAATCTCATGAGCTAGAAGGAAATGCCAATCTATTTCAGTATCTTTGCCAAGAAAACCTCAAATGGGGTGAGGAAGAGTTGGACCCTAACTGAAACAACTGAATAACAACAACAAATAGGCAGGTGAGAATGAACTTATTTAGTTATTTAAAGGCCAGAGCTATCTAGTTAGTTGGCTGGCTATGATAAGGATCAATGTAAAGTTGATTTCCTAGAAAAGTTTACAGGGTAAAATATACTCCAATAATGAAAATGCAGACATAGGAAAAATTAAGTTACACATTGATTTGAACCATGGGCCTTCCCTCCACCTATGTCTGGCAATAACCAATATCGTAACTGGTGTTATTACCAACCAGAAATCAATGGCAGGAAAATAGCTAAGTTGGTCCCTGGGATCTAAGTTACATGCAATGGAGACTCTGCAGTGATGCCACTGCCCACTCCTGTTACTAGGAGATTATTTGTGTTCGTCTTAACAAAGAAACCACCCATTTTTGCTCTTGGAATCCCAATCATTCTTCTGATCCACATTACTGGCAACCCAAAGGCAACTGAAAGGGAGAACAGAGAGGAAAGGGATGGCATTTGAGAATGGGGAGGGAAGAACAGAGCTTCCAGTATGGAGTGAGATGAGTTTGGCTACAGTGGTGAGTTTGTATATGGGTATGAGATAAAGCTGGAGACTGGGGATAGAGGTCAGGCCTTACCTACAGGTCAGAGGGAAGGCCTTAAATGTTGGGCTAAGGAGTTTGAATTTTGTCCAAAAAAGGCCAGTAGGCCTATTTTGTTAGTAGGCCACTGAAAGTCACTGAAGGTTATTAATGTGGGAGTAACCCATTTAAAAAAAGGAGTGTTTCAGAAAAATTAATCTGGTAGTAGGTTCCTAAAGTAGACTGGAAATGGAAAGGACTAGAAGCAGGTTGCTGTGTACTTTGGAAAAGTAGTTTTAGAGAGGGGCATTTCAAAACAAAATCCATACATAACTTCCAAACTCAAAGGATAAAGTAACAAGCAGCATTTCCAAGGCAAAAGCAAGGTAAATACAAGTCTTTCAACTAGGACAAAATTAAAGACTGGTTGGTACATTAAGGACTGCTGTGCCAAACCCTTTGTCTGTCAAACTACAGGAGGTAATGATGTTCCCTAGGCAGAGCCTCTAATAATGAAGTTCCATAACTCTACTCCTCCTTTAGTTATAAGCCCTCCTTCAAAGGTCAATGAAAGAATGTAATGCATACATGAACACTTAAAATGGACTACCTCAGTAATAGGCAGCTCTTATGCAAAAATACACTCCAGACAACACATTCTAGACTATGCTAAGCAGTAATAACTTAAAATTAAACAGGGTTGTAAAGGTTTAATTGCTTAAACTGCACTAAGAATTTTGGGACACCCTGTATAGTACTTTATACATATTATACTATTTAATAGGCTGTTTATATAGCTCTACCCTCACTTTAAAGATTAATACACTGGGGACTAGAGAATTTAAGCAACTTGGTAACATAGCCATTAAGTAGTATACCCGGAACTTATGCCTACATCGTCTTACTTTAGAAGTTCGGTATAGCATACTTTCCATTATTCCGTATTTGTGTCAATTTTAATTCCCCAGAAGAAGAGTTGCCAGTTTTTGGTAGAAACTTCCACCTATACTTTTAGAGTCCTCTTTAAAAATGTACCTGCCATGGCCTTCATGGTGATATTAAAGGTACATAGATAAGCCCAGTTCTCCCACGAAAACTCCAAATATCTGAAAAGGCTTACAGAAAGACCAATAAGCAAATTTTTAAAAGAAGCAAGTCACTTCCTCCATTCAGTTCAGGTAAATACAGCTCAGGTAAATACAGGAGGAAAGGTGGTGAGAGGGGTTGCACCAGAAGAGCTGAAACCCAGGGGAAGTTCCCAGAAGCAGGGAGAAGAGGTGAGCCGCAGTTAATTGCTACAAATGTACCTGAAGTTATCCCACACTCTGGACAAGGGCATTGCTAACTTGTTCCAGCTCTAGTAATTGAGTGCCTGAAGCCAGATCTTGATCCTAGCCTATCAGAACAGAAGAGAGGGACAGAAGTAGCTGTGATAAGGCCTGTGTACAGGGGAACAGGGCCTGGGTAAGCACTCCCCTCTAAGCACTGATAGTCATACTAGCAGACAAGGCCAAGTTAAAGTCTGCATACCATCAAAAGGAAGACTATGAAGAAGGCTGGAGACCAATATGGTCTCCAAGAACAGAATGAGCCTGTCAGGGCCACATCAGGGCCCAGAACCAATTGAAGATCATAGGAAGTGGAAAAACAGCCAAGGCCTAAACCTACAAAGATGCACCAGGACCAAAAATCTCAATCCTAGAACTCAGGCTGAAAATATAATTAAATAGGAGACACTAAACACAATGAAGAAACACTATGAGGTAAGAAAAGTCCAGGAGGTAAATTCAGAAGAGAATAACCCTAGAACAAATATAAAAAGAGCTTCAGATGAAAAAAAAAATGGCCTGCCACGAGTACTAAAAGAGTAGCTAGAAGAAATAATCTAAGAGGGAAAAAAATAAAATTAGGAATGAAGTGAGAGTTTGGGAGAAAAAAACTGAAAGCAGACTAAAAAGATTAGAAAAGAAGGTGAAAAACCTTTCCCAAATACTGAGAAATAGAATGGAGCAAGCAGTACTAAATGATTCCACAAGACAACAAGAAATATCAGAATAAAGCTAAGAGATTTAGAAATGAAAGAAAATAAGATATCTGTTATTAAAAACTGACCTGGAAATCAGGTCAAGGTGAGACAATATAAGATTTAGACTCCCTGAAAATCATTTCCAAAGAAAAACCATGGATCCTGTAATTCAAGAAATCATGAAAGAAAACATCTCAAGATGTAGTAGAACTAAAATGTAAAATGAAAATAGAAAAAAAACCCACCAGTTACCTTCTGAAAGCAGCTCCAAACTAAAAACAGCCAGGAATGCCATAGATAAAATCTAGAGCTTTTAAGTCAAAGAAAAAAATACTGTAAATAGCCAGAAAGAAAGACTTCAAGTATCAAAGAACTACAGTCTCAGAATCATATAAAACCTACTCAGCAAAGACAATGAAATGGAAAGTCTTGGAATATGATATTCTAAAAGGCAAAAGACAAAGACTTAGAAGCAGGGAAAATTTACCTTGCAGAACAGTATAATCTTACAGGGGGAAAAATGGACTTTCAGCCTTTCTAATCAAAAGATCAAAGTTTGAATAAAATCTTTGAAATGAAAACAAAGGAAGCTAGAGAAACCTGGAAATATAAACATTTTTGAAGCCACTAGAAAGGGCTAAACAATGATAAAGTGCTTACATTTTAGCAGCGGGGAGAAGAGCCCAGTCACAGATTTGTTGCATTTTGTTCCTTTGGGGCCCTGTTCTAGACTTTCAGGAGTTCAAAACAAAGCCTTCTCTACAGTTGCCTCATCCTGGGACTTCTCTCAACACCTCGGTTCTTTTTGCCTGGAAAAGGCTATGGCCCCTGCAACCTGCTCACCCTGGAATGTTCCTCTTCAAAGGCTCCCATCCCCTTTCTCCCAATAGCAAATTTCTCCTGGAGCCTACATTTTGTGTGAAGATTTAGGGCAGCCTGTCTTCATTCTTCTCCTGACTCTGTGCCTTACTCTCTGGTTTTCAAAACCTTGCCTTCATGCTGGCTACCTCCCATCTAGGCTTGAGGGATACCCATGGTGAGCAGTGATGACCTACATGAAGATCCAACTAAGGAGACTAAGAGGGAGTCAGATGTGTAGCAGGAGAATAAGGAGAGAACAGTGTCATATAATTCTAGACAGAAGTGAGTAAATAACAGTGTCAAAAGCAAAGAGGTCAAGAAATATGAGCACTGAGAAAAAACCATTAGATTTGGTAATTAAAAGATCACTGATAACTCTGGAGAGAAATGTTTCGGTTTTAAATGATAAAGTCAGAAGCCAGATTATAGAAAGTCAAGAAAAGGAAGTGGAAGAAGCACTGATATTATCAAAAGTTAGGTATTATCAAAAGCAACTGACCTAGAAAACAGGTAGGTCAATGACAGATAATTTTAAAATCACACTCCCTAAAAACCCTGGAAATTATATTTCAAGAAATTATAAAAGAAAATATTTCAAATGTATGAGAAATTTCTCAAGCTAGGAAAAGAAAGAAGAAAAAGGAAAAACTTAGTATTTTTCATAAGTGAAATGCTTAAGAAGTATACAAATATGTAAAAAGAGATAGAGGACAGGCATCTCATGACCTCACTTTTATCTGTCCAGATAAGGGATATACACCAACAGTTTCATTAAATTCAGAGAAAGGCAGTGACAGAGCAAGGGGAAAGGGAGAGAAGAGCCCAGGAGAGAACAGTTACATGCAAAAGAAACTTCAGCTTTGGAGGACAGATCATGAAGTGAAGATTAAAATGACAGAAAAAGTATAAAAAATAGATATCAGTGTCTTTGGTTTGATGAAATGAAGGCAGTGCCAGGAGACCACTTCAATTATAAATTTCTAGTGTTGAGATATCTTCTCTTTCTCCACCTCCCTCCTTCTTTATAAAAAAAAAGTGTCCAGGAAGAAAAAAAGAAATATAAGACATGATGTGGAAAAATAGACACTCATTACAGTGAATGTGAATGGGATGACTTCACTTATAAAACAAATGAGAATAGTAGAATGGATTAGAAAGTAGAATCCTGTATTATATTGTGTATAACATTCAAGTCACAGAATATTTTGAGTGTCACCCATTGTTTCCAGCAGTTTATGACCTTATGTTCTTTGTAGCCATGCGTTTTCATGGTCCTTGTAATGAATCACTGGTACAACCCACAAAAAAATAATCATCCTTTCTATATATTGCCAACAAAATCCAGCAAGAAGACATAGAAAAAAGATTTCATTCAAAATAACTACATAATGTATAAAGTTTCTGGGAATCCTCTTAGCAAAACACATTATGGGAAATAATAGGGATGAAACTATAAAATGTTCTTTGCAGAAATATAGATGTGAATAATTAAGAGATATTAATGATTGGGATATATTAATATAATAAAAAGGATACTATCTAAATTAATTTAGAAATTCAGACCCCCTACCAATCAATCACCAAAGGATAACTTACTTTATACAAAGAATAATAAAATATAATAATAATATTTTTATATTTCATGATAGTCATTTAGATGCACATAAGGTCAAAAATTTTTAAGGAAATCATGAAAGAAATTGGAAGGGGGCATAGCAGCACCAGATCTCAAATTATATTATCACACAGTAATCATTAGAAATAATTTGGTTTTGGTAAAAAATGGAAAACTTGATCAGTGGAACAGATTAGGTACATAAGATATAGAAACACTGTTCCAAACACTCCATGATACAAAATACCGGAGTATGGACTCACTATTCAAAAAAACTACTGGGAAAATTGGAAAGAAGTTTGGGAGAAGTTAGATTGATAACATATCACACTAAATTCTATAATTCTATAATAAGCTCCAATTAAAACAGTTCTGAGGTTCTAACTCATAATCATCAGATTGACTAGCTGACCAAAAAAGAAAGCAAAATGACACTAATACACTGTTTCTAGTGTTGTGAATCAATCCAATCATCCTGGGTACTATATCCAAAATGTATTCCAAAGAATCCAAAGACAGAGGAAATGAGTCATATGGACAAAAATATGTATAGCAGCACTTTTTGTTGTAATGAAGAGCTGGAAACAAAACGGATGAACATCAGTTGGGGAATGGCTGAACAAATTCTGAGATTTGACTGTAATGGAATATTATTGCACTACTGCTATTGTTATTCAGTTGTTTCAGTTGTGTCTGATCCCTCATGATCCCATTTGGGGTTTTCTTGGCAAAGATACTTGGACTGGTTTGTCATTTCCTTTCCAGCTCACTTAGATGAAGAAACTAAGGCAAGTACGGTTAAGTAAAGACTTGCCCAGGATCGATCACACAGCTAGTGTCTGAGGCTGGACTTGAAATAAGGTCTTCCTGACACCAGGCCCCAAACTCTATCTACCATGCCACCTAGCTGTCCAATTTTTATATTGTAATAAATGTAAAAAGGAAGGAATCTGATAACTGATGCAGAGTGAAATCAAAGAACCGGAAGAGATTAGATATTAACACTGTAAAGAAAAAGCAGTTTAAAAAATTAAAGAATTATGATCAATGAAATGACCAAGCATGACTACAAAGACTGATGACAAACTATACCTCCCACTTCTTGGTGAAGAGGTGGGCTGAAGGTATAGAATGAAAAGAAGTATATTTTCAGCTATAACCAATATAACACAAATTTCTTTTTCTTGATTACACTTCTTTGTTACAAGGGAGATCTTCTATTTTGGAGAAAGTGATGTGGGGGTAAGGAGGAAAAACATTAATTAAACATTTAAAAATACCCAAAAAGACAGCATTAGAATGTTCAGAAGAGGACAATGATAAAGAAAGTAATATTGGTACTGCCATGTTAAATTTATATATGTTTGAAAGCTGTGTTAATAGATACATGATTTCATATACAATCCTCTTTTTCTGGCCTCCTTTGAATATGGAAATGTTTGTGTTGGGTGATGACTTTTAAAATTCACAATCACCTAATTTTTAAATGTACCCCATCCCCCAACATACATTTACCTTAGAGTTTTACTAAGATTTATCTGTAGGCACCTTACAAATTAGTTAATACTTTAGCTAATAGCAAGCTGGGAAAGATAACATGCCTCAGTATAATACTACTAGTAATACTAGTAATATTTTAATCATTGGTACAATAATCCACAGAACATTAAATATAAAAGATAGTAAACTGTCCCAAAACCATTTCTACCAGAATCTCATTGAAAAAGATGAAAAGAACAAGATAGCAAACAATAAGGGGCACATAATCATTCTTGGAGTCATTAAGACTGGATTCCTGGGGGCAGAGTAGAAACAGGACTTCCGCAGGGCTCTGGCTTCCATCTCCCCCAGTTCATGTAAAAGGTGACTCTGAAAAAACTTTGGAGCTGCAGAATCCACAAAATGACCCAGAGAAGCTAAACTCCTGCTGAGGAATGCCTGGCACGCCAGCAGGAATCGGCCAGTGCATTGCTCTGGGAGCTGACCCTGGCCCCAAGGGAGCCAGAGGTTTTGGTCCCAGGGCGGGCCTGACCAACCACCCGCTGGAGGGACTTCAGACCACCAGCAGCTGTGGCGGTTTCCAGACTTATCAACACATAGATGCTAAGGACAAAGTGAGAGGTCAGTGCAATATGGACTTTGGGAGCCAGTAGTTGGGAGTGCATCGGCTTTTGCCCCCGGGGCCAGAAGCAGCTGAGGAGCCTGGCCCTGCAGCGGCAGCCACATATGGCTGCTTCAGCTCCTGGCCTGCAGAGTGTAGGGGAACCAAGCACCAGTCTGAGGGGTAATCGCTCTTACTTTAACCTGCTTGGATCTGGATTGGGGTGTAGGGTGGAAGTCCTGGGGTGTGCGACCAGCTTGCCAGTGAGTGTGGAGGCTTCAGAGAGGGCACCCAACTAATGCCTTTGGCATCTGAGAAAACCCCAGCGTTTGGGACCAAGCTCCCCTGTCTGGTGGCAGAGTCCTACTGTGGCAAAAAGCCCAAAAGTCAAGTAATTGAGTGGAAACATGAGCAAATGAGGAAAGCAAAGTAAATAGAGCAACCCAACTTTATACTCCTACTTTGGGGACAAAAAAAAAGACTGGATTCCCTCATAGATATATACTATCTGGGTGTCCTTAGGAAAATCATTTACTGCCTCAGGTAACTCTAAGAATAAAAATTGAAGATTTGCATTAGTGGGGGTAGGGTGGGTATTTCTTCACAATGAATTTCCAACAATAATTAAATCATAGGTCCAACCTAAAAACAAAATCTGACAACAATAACAAACCATTTGCATTTATGTAGCACTTAAGGGCCAAAGAACTTAACTACAACTCTGTGAGCTATTATTTATTTTTTATTTTTTTGCCTTTTGGAGGGCAATTGGGGTTAAGTAACTTGCCCAAGGTTACACGGCTAGTTTTTTTGTGTGGGTGTTAAGTGTCTGAGGCTAGAACTGAACTCGGGTCCTCCTGACTCTAGGGCTGGCACTTTACTCACTGCAACCACCTAGCCGCCCCTCTGTGAGCTATTATTATCCCTTCTATACAGAAGGGTTTTGTTAATGTTAGGGCCAGAACTCCTACCAACTTTTTTGGACTTTACAACAGCATTCTTTCTATTACTATTGTCTAGAAATGATGGGCCAAGACAAACCTCACCCATTTTACAATTCTGCCTGGTAATAAGCCAACCAAAATCACTAATACTTGTGCCAATCTCAATGAAGGCACTAGAAATTCCAAAATGATATAACTTGACTTTTAGACTATGTCCCTCACTAAACCAACCTTCTGTTGAAACAATTTTAGATCAAATGAAACTGAAAAACACACTTTTTTTTTAGGCTTAGACTAAAAAATTGCACCAGTGTTCCTCTACCAAATTTCACCAGGAATTGGGTTTCAATATGAGTAGCAAGTTCATATTACATGAAGAAATGACAAAAATTTTCTTAAGTGTCAAATGTTACTTCACTGATATCAACTATAACCCACTTGGCAGAGTCAGGGCCAGAACCCAGACCTCTTGGATTCCTAGGATTTTTAATTTATACCATATTTTTTTTCAGGCAGCATAACTGCCTATTAAAGACTTCAACATCTATCATCAATGTCTATCAATCACCAGCTAAGAAAAGGAAGAACTTTGGTTTCTGATACAAAATGGCCATTAACAGTTTACCACAAATATGAAGGGTGAATAGATGCTGGAACAAAATGACTACTGGCCTGTTTGCATGTATAATTCTATGTAGACTGAGTTATTCTATTAGTATTCCACAAAAGGTTATGAGTTCTGTCACGGTTGTAGAGTTGGCAAATCTTTCTAATGGTTTCTGTCTCTAATAGCTTAGAGTAAGGACTGCTGAACTGTTAGGAAATTGAGTTTTCTTGCGGCTAAACAGTTTAAAGGAAATCATATGTAATATTTGACACAACAGGAGAAGGCATGACATTATCAAAAAATTAAAGAAATTAACAGTTATATCAGAAATTGACTGAACTGGCAGTTTTATAGCCATTATTTGTGGGTTGTTCACCAAAACCAAAAGACATTAGATGAATGCTCTTCGATCTGACATATGAACCTACTAGGAATTAGAACATAAAGATGGGGTTCTCTGAGTCAGTCTCCTTATAATTTCACTAGAAGATATCAATTTTACTATCAATTAAAAATGATTTAAACACCATCAGTTTAAATTTGCTAACCCTTCACATCTTGAATAGATGTTTTTGTGATTTTAAAAGTGTAATTAAATTTAAATTTTTTCAATAAACACAAACATATTTTTCTTCCTGCCTTCCATCCTTTAATGGAAAAACAAAATAGATCAGAATCCTCATAACTAATATACAGCGTAAGCTGAGAAAATTACAGCACTGATCACATCCAAAACAAAAGTCTTACTCGGTACCATCACATCTTTGTCAGAAGGTGGATAGCATACTTCATCATTAGTCTTCTGGAACTCATCAAAGTTCTTAAGTCTTTCAAAATTCTTTTTTCTTTACAATGCTGATGTCCTTATAGGAACTGTTCCAGTTCTGCTCATTTCTCTTTATATCAGTTCATGCTATACAGGATTCTTTGAAATAGTCTTTCTTTCACCATTTCTTATAGCTTATAACACTAACACACACATGTTTACTATAATTTGTTCATCCATTCCCTAATTAATGGACATTCCCTTAGAGTCTAATTGTTTTTTTATCTCCTCGTTAGTTTGTTTTGCTTTCTATTATTTCCTCCTTAGTACTATCCTCCAGCTTAACCTCCACCCCCATCTCCACTTGTTATTGCCTGCTGAGTTTGACATATCTGATGACAGTATATCTATATATTTCAATATAAAATTCTGGGTGTGTCCACTTCAGATAAGAGTGAGGCTCATCTGATGCCCCCTCCCTCTCCACTCTTTCCTCCATATTTTTTAAATTTTTCTTCTCAAACAATCCAATTATAAGAAACAGCAAGTCCCTTTTCCCCCTTTTCTTCCTTCCTTCTTTCTACTTGAAGAATATCTTTTACCCTATCTTTTCTTTCCTCTCTTAAAACTCTCAAAATAGAATCAACTCACCCCCAGGTCCTCCTTTTTGTTCCCCCAAAAGAGGAGTTGGTACAAGGGAGAATTAATAGGGTAACAGAAAGAAATTAAGGTCAGTGAGGCATCTTCTCTTTTAAAAAAAAATGCAGTGATGAAGACAACCACAAAGAAGCACAGGCACGAAGGGAAGTTTTGAAAACTACATGTAGAAATTATTTACTTAAAAAGCAAGATATACAAAACATAGATCTGCAGTTTCATGCATAATCCTCTTTTTCTGTTCTACTACTGGATTTTATTTGGTAAGTTTAAGTTGAGAATTTTTTTTAAAAGTCATTAAAATTCTGAAGAGACATTTGTTTTTTCTCCCCCCTACTAGAAAGTTATCATCATTTACCTTTCTTTAAACTTTTCAGTTTGCATTTCAAATTTCCTACTCAGCTCAGGTCTTTTCATCAGAAATACATTAAAGAGCTCTATTCTGGCAGAGGTACAATATTTTTTTCTTGTAGGATTATACTCAGTTTTGCAGGGCAAGTTATTCTAGTTGTAAGAAATTATCTTTTGCTTTTTGGAATACTGTATTCCAAGACTACCTCTCATTTATATTTAAAGCTACAACCTCTTTTGGGATCCTATGGTTCCTTCAAACTTTAAATGCTTCTTTTGGTATGCTTGTAATATATATAAATATACACATATATCCTATATGCATATAGAATATGTGTGTGTGTGTGTGTGTGTGTGTGTGTGTGTACACACACACACACATTTTAATATGGGATTTTGGCTGACATTCCTAGAAATTTTTCCTTCAAGAGGCTTTTTCTGGAGGTGATTGCAGATTTGTTTATCTTTGTCCTTTAGTTTTAATTTATCTGGGCAGTTTTCATTTAGGATTTCCTGAAATACAGACAAGTTCTCACTTTATGTAAGTGGACCATTCTGGAGACCTCTACATAAAGTGGTTTTCATGTAATGAAAATTTGTCCCTGTATGAGGCAGGGAGAGAGAGGGAGGTAAAAAGCAGGCCCCATGCCTGTGGAGGGAAGGGGTTGACATACAGTTCAAGGACACATGGGGGTTAGGGATAGAGAAGCAAGAGGGGGAACACATAGGGCCAGCCACACAGGGGCCTGGTCAGAACCAAGAGGAAGAACATGCAGGGGGGACAGATATATGAGGGTCAGACATGGACATAGGACAGGTGGAGGACACAGGATGAAAGGATAGGCGACACACAAGGGCCAGGGACAGGCACCCTGCACCTGGTGAGAATGGACAGAAAACAGATGTGTAGGGGCCAGATGTAGACAGTGGGTGGAACAAGGCAAAGATTTCCTTTCTTGCATAGGAGGTTTCAAACCAAGCCCCTAGTCTGGTGGCGGTGGTGGTGTTCTCTTTGTGCATCCATTCTCCTGCTTTCACATGGAAGTTTTTTTTTTTAAGCGTTTTTATTTTAATTTTTTTGGTGGAGGTGGTGGTGGAGACTGTGAAGCACCAAGCCAAGAGGCAGGAGTAGAGAGAGAAAACACAGTACTGTACAGTACAGTTAACATAGGTGTCTTTTTGGAATGCGGATTTCTTTCAGAATTCTTTACATAAAGTCTAATCTGTGAAATGCAAATTTCTGAAAAGTGAGATCTGTATAGTACCAGGCCATCCTCCCCCGGCCATTTTTTTAAATCATGGTTTTCAGGGAGTCCAAGAGCTCTTAAATTGCCTCTCTTTGACCTATTTTCTAAGTCACTTTTTGATATCAGGTATGTTAAAAAAAAACTTTTCATTTTATTCTAATATTTCTTGCTATCTAGTAGAGTCACTGATTTGTGTTTGGTCTATTCTAGTTTTCAGGGAGTCTGTTACTTAGGTAAGGTTTACTACTTTCTCTTCTAAATCATTTATTAGCCCTCCAATTCCTTTCTCCAGAGCTTCCTTGCTTCATTTCTTCTAGGTATTCATGCAATCCTTCTGGAATATCCACTTTTTTGGAGTCTCTACTTGCTGTTGTTAAGAATTCCCTTTGCCTTTTAAAAATAATTCCCTAGATTGTAAGTGTGTGTATACACACACACACACACACACACATATATATATATATATATATTTGTGTATATACATACATATACACACATATATGTATGCATACATAGTGGGGGGGTATTTGTTTGTTTAGTCATCTCTCCAGCTTCAGTTCTTGAATTGGACTGCTAATCAGAAGTGGTCAAAGCTGCTTGGTTCCCCTGGATTCCTATGTTGACCTCTGTATTCCTGCCTTAGGTTCCCCTAGATCTTTGGACCATCTGGGCATTATATGGCATCTTAAGAAAGAGTGCTGGAGACTCTGGAGCCCCTATTTACATGCTGCTCCATGGGGCTTGTCAGAGCCCCACTAGAGGGCTTTTTCTGGGGAATCTTCACCTCTTGCTTCCTTGTGATATAGAGCTCTGCAAGTTTTGTGTATTTCTGGTCACATTGGGAGGCTTATTTACCTGTGTTGGCACTGGCCTTGTTGGTGGCTCCCTTTCTTCTAGCCACGGGCTTCTAACTTGTAAGGTAGAAGAAATAACTAGTTTTTCAGTATATTTCTTGATTATTCAGTCTGGTTCAAATTTTAGGTTTTTGCTGGAGTAAGTGCATGAGAGTTGGGTGGTCTGTCACCTTGGCTGGAAGTTCCTTGTAGTAATTTTCAACTTTTCCATCTCTTTCACTCCTCATATCCTGTGACAAGGCCTTGTTTATTCTGTGTCTACAACACCCCTTGAATCTACCCCCTTCTTGCTACTAACCTATGTCAGATCCTTACCCTTGCCTGTACTACATCAAGAACTTTCTAATTGTTCTTCCTGGCTTTGGTTCTATTCTTCTTGAAACAAAATAATCTTCTTATAGCACAGGTTTCACCACATCATTACCCTGCTCAATGCTGGTTTCCTATTGCCTTTAAAACAAAATAAGAACTAAACTTGGCAATTAACTTCATTTACAATCTTATTCCATCCTATCTTTCCACACTTTTCAATTATTCACCTTCACAAATGCTATATTCCAGCCAATCTGGTTTGTTTATTCTTTGTGGAACACTAATTTGCCCCCTTCCTCTCGTATATTCAAAGTGATAATAATGATAACATCAACAGTAAACACCTGTAACCCTATTCCTGCTCAAGTCTAGGAAAGGCCTATGATGTTGCTTGCTATATATGTGGAGGTAGATGTGACTCCAGAACAGCCGAGAGATCTCTCTAAACCAGAGCACTATGTAAGGTGGCCACATTACAGAAGGAGTTCGAGAGGTGGTCAGATTTTTGGATAGTGGAATGGAGAGTTTCCCCAGAGCCACAGCATATGGGGAAGATGGATTCTACCATGTCTCTTTATTCTCAGTGCCTGAAACCTTAGAGAAACCTATGACAAGACTCCCTCCATGAAACTGTTCTATCTCGGTTTCCTTAGCTAGCTAAAGAATTTACTTGTGTGAATTCTTTGGTCTATTCTAATTTATATAACCTCCCAATTTCTGTTTACTGTTTACTTTGGTAAAGAACTATTTATTTACTATTTATGATGGGGTTTTTTTTGTAATCAGAATTTGGTGGGAGGGAACTACGCTGGAGACAATAGCTAAAAGTTACCCTTCTCTTGAGAGCAATCAGAAAAATTGCCTTTTATTCTGAACCCCTCCTATTCCCAGACTACAAATATTTGAGATATAGAAGAAAGATATCATTTTAGCCTAATACCCCTCTTAGAGAGAGGAGACCCTGTGGTGAATTGATTCAACTTTATACTATCCTCTCTACTAGAGTTCTACACTCCCTTGTAATATCACTAATTCTGCCTTGCTAAACCCCAACTTTGCCTTTTTCTCCTCATCCTCTGCTTTCACTCCTATTCATGTGCTATTTGAGTGGAGCTAGAGAAAGTCATGAAACCATACTGACTGGGTCCACTACAAATTTATTGTTACACAATCACAACTTGATTCACTGCAGCAATACAATCTTTTTGCACCTTCCTGATTTGCTATCTCACTCACCTAAGAGGCTACTCCAAATCTTTTCATCCCTCTTCAAGCCTCCCTTGTCATCCTCTCTTCTACCCTCTCTCAGCTAAGAATCTTGCTAATTACTTCACAGAAAAGACTGAGGCCATTTGCCAACAGCTCCCTCTTCTTTCCTCCTCCTCATCTCAAATCCCCCAGATAACTTCCCCCACTGTATACTTCACCCCTGTCTTACTTGAAGAAGTGGCCCTTCTCTTTATCAATGCAAACCCTTCTATGTGCACTCTTGATCCAAATCAATTCCATCTTCACTAGAACATTTCTCCTCCTCTACCATCCCCACCTTCTCAATAATCATCACTCTCCCCTTCACTGTGCAAATATATGTATGTGTCTTAATCATCTTTTAAAAAAAAAAACAATCCAAACCCTCACAGGATACTTGACTATTCATTCTCTTACCCCTCATATACAATCTTTTGCTAAATATCCAATCTGTTGCCAAGCCCTGTCAATTTTATCTTTCTAATATCTATCAAATACACCTCCCTCTTTCCTGGTACAGATGCTCATCTCCTCATGTCTAGATTATTGCAATAGTCTACTAGTTGGTCTGTCTGCTGCAAATCTCTCCTGACTCCTGACACAAGTCTCTCCTCCACCCAGCTGCCAAAGTGATTTTCCTGAAGTGTAGGTCCAATCTTGCTCGTATTCAAATTCCTTCATAATTGGCACCCTCTTCTATCTTTTTACATGTTCAACTTCCCTACATCTTTGATATAGTGAATCCAGCCCTCACTGCTGTTCCTTGAACACATTTCATCTCCCAACTCCAGGCATCTTCCCTGGTTGTCCCTCATGCATAGAATGATCTTCCTTCATCTCTGCTTCCTGGCTCCCTTCAAATCCCAGCTAAAATCCCATCTTTCGCAATCCCTCTTAATTCTAATGGCTTCCCCTTTATTCATTATTTCCAATTTATCCTGCATATAACTTATGTTATATATATAATCGTTTGCTACTGTCTCCCTCAATAGACTCAGGGGGTAGGGGCTGCCGCACAGTTGATGCTTAATAGATATTTACTAACAGATTTACACTATATAAAGGTGTCTGAAAAGTTTCAGCATAGTTTTAAGCTTTGATATAGCTCTATATACAGTTCTCACATGTACAATTTTTTTGCATGTTGCTTCCCCCATTAGTGAAACTCCTTTTTATCTCACTGCTAGAACAGAGAGATTCCCTAGAAATGAACTGAATTCTTTAAGATTCTATTATCTTTTTCCCTCTCCTTGGTATACAAAACAGATCAGTCTCAAGCCTCTTTACTCTCATGACAACTTTTGTATTTTTAGAGAATCTTTTTAAAAAAGCTAACACCTTAACAAACTTCCCATATTCTGAGATGCTGCCAACATCAACTTCACAAAATCAAAAAATAAATCATACCGAAAGGGCTATCTATACTTTTTTGAAAGTGAGTCTCAATGAGGTTACAATGGTACCTACATTGTCCTCAAACACGATTCACAACCTTATGTAATTTTTATTCACCATCATTAAAACAAAGCTTCAAGGTGCCAAAAAAACCCCAAACCCCCCAAAACCAAACCAACTGCTTAAGGCTTTTTAAGTATGGAAAAAACTAAAGAATTTTCTGTTTGAGTTTAAATCTAATCTGTTTTAAGATAAAAGCATCCATACATGAATTCTTTGGAGCATTTGATTTTTTTTTAACTTACCTGTTGGGTTTACAGGTATATCCAGGATAGTCTTCAAAAGCTTCATATCTTTAATGTTGTGAATATAAATGGATTCCTCCAGGCACACCAGCAGCCTCTGCAACCACACAGACATGCATAGCTACTGAACCAAATTCCTTAAAAAGCACAGAGCAGACTATATGAAGTTACTCAGGAATAAATGTAAAGTCCTATACTTGTTTTTAAAAAAATCAAACTGCACAATACAAGATAGAACTGTTTGCTAGACGACAGACTTTATCTAAAACAAAACAAAACAAAACCCCCCAAACACCGGGGTCTTTGAGCAGACTCAATCATTTAAAAAACTAATGGGATCTTTGGCTGCATTCACAGCATTACAGTGGCCAAAATATGGGAAGTGATTATCCTCTGCTCTTGTCAGACCACAAGACTGGTGTACTGTGTTTACTTTTAGGTACTATATTTTTAGAATAATCTTGAAAAACTAGAGTGGAACAAAAGGAGAGTGACTAGAATAGTTGTGGAATTAAAAACCATATCATAGAGGAAAGCTGATTCAAGGAACTAGGGATATTTTAATCTGTAAAAGAGAAGAAAAGATGCTGCCTCTAAGCATGTGAAGAGCTATCATAGGAAGAGGGATTAAAATTGTTTGACTTTTATCCTAAAGGCAAAATTAAAACTAATAGGTCAAAGTTGCAAAGAAGTAATTTTCACTCAAAGGAAAAACTTACAATTTGAGCTTTCTGAAAGCCAAATGGGCCTACAAGGTATAGTTTTATAGGACTTAGAGCTGACTTAGATTTTCTAGGTCAAACTTCTAATTTTACAAAAGAAAAAATACCTTAGATCTCAAAGATAGCAAAAACCAGGGCCAGTATTTGAATCCAGATATTCTTTCTGAATTCTTTCTACTATTTTTTGCTTCTGCCTACATGATCACTAGAGGCCTTCAAATAGGAGCTGGATGATCACTTGTTAGAAGTATCATAAAAAGAAAAATTCCACCATACATATGGGTTGGATCAAATGACCTCTGAGATTCTATGATTTTGCAAGAGCTGAACTGAATCTAACTTTTGCTGGTAAACACACACACACACACACACACACACACACACACACCCACCAATGTATGTGACAGATAGAAATATGAAAAATGCAAAACCTTAAATAATTATGTTTTTTATCTGAAGTCTATCATTTTCATTTCTGTGTGCAGTCTTTATATAGGGTAATTGGTCCAGAACATTTTCTGCTCAGACCCCCCCCCCCAAACTCATTTTGATATTCAGTAAAATGTCAGCGATTCTGTTAGATATAATTCACAGGCTCTCTTTCAAAGTTCACAATGAAGTTTCCTTTTTTTGTTCTCTTAATGGCATAATACTTTACTTTTAAGTATAAAACTGCCCTTTTTGTTCAAATCTTTCTACTCCTTCCTAGAGTAGTCCTGTGCAAACTGTTACAAAGGTAAAGTCTGTCTTAGTGGTCCCTTCAAGCCTTTTAGTATCTCCCCTAAACAAAGGGTACACAAGATCTTCATGTTTGTTCCTTAATTGATGTTCTCTCATCTACTAAGATTTTCCTTCTTTCCTCACAAACTTGTCTTACGACCAAAGCTTTCCTTTGGCCTTGATCTTTTGCTAGGTAAACATGGTTTGGGATGAGTTAATAAGACAAACAAATCCATGTTAATATTTAGATAGCCATCCCATTAACTAAGTAATGTGTTATTCTTCCCAGGTAATATATTATACATATCTCTTTAAGGAGTGATGCTAACCTGATTGTTACAGAGGCTTTAATCACTGGAAGCTAATGGCAAAGTAACCTTTATTACTGTAACAATGGCACTATACAGCCAAAATGGAGAGAAATGTAAAAGATTTCCAGGTTATTCTGGCTTGCTGTGCCTTTTCTTTTTCTTTTCTTTGTTTCTTTCAGTTTTTTTCTCAATAGAATGACTTATCTAGTTATCTAGACTTATACCTAGTTAAAAGAGTATAATTACGTTAGAATATTCTATCTTCTTTTTACATTCAAACTCATTTAATCACATAATTCCCCATGTAAATGTTCCAACACCACCCTCCTCCCCCTCTCTATTTTTTTTTAAAAGCAGCCCCATAACTGGTAGAACAATGAATTTTGTCCTTGCTGCAGAGGCTGGTTGCTTACAAATGGATAAAGTATGAAGAAGCAAGAGCAATTAATTGCTCTGACAAGCTGCCTCTCACCCTACTTCTTTTTTATTTCTCCTGTTGGGACTAGAGACACACGCAGTTAATGGGGATTAGAAAAGTCAACCAGTCCTTCTCCTGCAACAAAGGTTAAACCTCAAATCTGAAACTTTAAAGAAAAGTACATTCCAGATGTAAAAGTCATTTTCCAAAGCATTGTTTCCCCTTTCTGTAACAAACACTTGCCAGGATCAGAGACTTAAACATCTGGAAAGGACCTTGAGAGTCTAGTCCAGCTTCCTTTTATAAATGAAGAATCTGAGGTCCAGCAAGGTTAACTCACTTAATACAAGGTCACAGGCGTAGTGTCAGATTTTAAGATTCAAACCAGTTCACTTGACTTCAAGTTCAGCATCCTCCACCCTGCCCCCTCCCCCACTATATGATAAGATTTGAATTACAAATAATTTTGCCATTATTGTTATGGAGTTTGGGGTGAGAATTTCAAAGAATATTAAAGGGTGCTAAGGGAAGAGTGGTGCCAAATAGCAAGCAGGAAAGAAATGGGAGTATAAAGAAGAGGAGAGAATTGTGTAAATAAATAGCTTTGATAGTGTTTGAGAGTTCTGATCACTCTGTAGGACATAGGCTAACCAATCTTAAAAGTCACATCAAATTAGTGGCAAAAAGAGGTAACTAAGGGGTGGCCAGGTAGCACAGCGAGTAAGAGCACTGGCTCCAGTGTCAGGATGACCTGGGGATCGAATCCTGGGCTCAGACACTTAGCACCCACCCAGAAACACCTGGCTGTGTAACCTCCAGCAAGTTACTTAACCCCAATTGCTTAGGGGCGGCCAGATGGCTCAGCAAGTAAGAGCACCGGCCCCAGTGTTGGGATGACCTGGGGATCAAATCCGGGCTCAGATACTTAGCACCACACCCAGAAATAACTGGCCGTGTAACCTTGAGCAAGTTACTTAACCCCGATTGCTTAAAAAAAAAAAAGGGTAACTAAGAATGAATTAATCTTCTGTAGACTACCACTAAATGGAAATATATCCAATGGTCTACAAACAAGGCACAAGTCATCTTAGAGTTGGAATGGTCTTCAGAAGACTAATACAATTAATACAACCCACTCCTAAAAATGAAGTTCCTTTAAAATTTATCCAATGATTGCTCAACAACCTTTTCATAGAAGACCTCTAGAGAGAGGGAATACAGTACATTCTGAGATAGCCCATTCTACTTTTAAACAGTTCTAATTGTTAAAAGTTTTTTTTTTTAATTTCCTAAAGGTCTTTCTTTGTAACTTTTACCCACTGGTCTTGACTCTGCTTTATACAACCAGTGGAGAAGAACAAGTCTATTTCCTCTTCCTTTTGACAGTTATTCACTTCTAAGGTAACTAACTTTCTTCTCCATGTTAAACATTCCCAGTTCCTTCAATCACATAGGCATAAACTCAAAGCCCCTTATCATCTGCACACCCTTAAATATATTTTTTTATTTTTAATTTTTAAATTTTTTATTTTTTTAAAGCAATTGGGGTTAAGTAACTTGCTCAAGATTACATGGCCAGTTATTTTGTGTGGGTGCCAAGTATCTGAGGCCGGAACCAATCCAGGGTCTCCCAATGCCAGGGCCTCACAGTGCTCTTATTCACTGAGCCACCTGGCCGCCCCTAAATTTTTTTTTCTTTTTGGAAGGCAATTGGGGTTAAGTGACTTGCCAAAGGTCACATTGCTAGTTTTTGTGTTAAGTGTCTGAGGCCAGATTTGAACTCAGGACCTCCTGACTCCAGGGCTAGTGCTCTATTCACTGTGCCACCTAGCTGCCCCTACCCTTAAATATATTTATGTCTTTTGTACAATGTCATGCTGACATAATATGGCAGATGTGATACCAATAGGATTCTACTACTTCATTAGTCCTGGGCAGTTGCCATATCCCACTACTAACACATAATTAGTTTGAAGTCCAATAAAGGCAACACTTTATTGAAGCATTTCCCTTTAAAGCTTTCAAGTACAAATACACTCAAATTACCTTTCATTTAATATATATCATTCCTCCCTTGTCCCTTCTACAGCTTACTCATTCAAGTTCCACGTTCTCTACTCTATATAAAGGAACATACTTCTCAGGGAAGAATTTTAGACCCTGCAACCAATCTGTGTTCTACATAATTTGGTGATCTAAATGAAATCATTATATTACCTTACAGAAAGTGATATCTTTCCACAAACAAGTTTATGAAACATTCTCTCTCCTTTGCAAACAAAATTATTTTGGGTACTTTACATCTCGTAGACCCCCCAAAAAGCCTTTCACTTTCTTCCTTCCCTTTGACACTCCCAGTACTCCTCTCTCTTTGTTAAAATCTGCCCTATAACATAAAATCTTTTGTCATGTTAATAAAATTTATTAATGTAAACTATCTGGTGTTACATTTCGCCATGACTACCCACAAAACGAAGACAGAAAATGGCCCTTAATCCATGTAGCACCTTCTATTTTTATCGTGATAATGACACGAGTGATGGTGGTGAGGGGGCAGGGAGACAGTGCTAAGAATGCCGCAAGTTGTAGATCATCTATAAATTGCAAACTGACTAATGGTACTGTAAAGGTGAGATCCAGGGGGGCCGCTGTGACAACATGAATATATTGATAGAGGAGCTAAATCATATTATTCTTTTTTTTTTTTTTTGCTTTTTGGAGGAGGGAAGGCAGGGCAACTGGAGTTAAGTGACTTGTCCAAGATCACATGGGTGGTTTTGTGTTAAGTGTCTGAGGCCGTATTTGAACTCAGGTCCTCCTGACTCCAGGGCCAGTGCTCTATTCACTGCACCACCTAACCACCCTAAATCATATTATTCTTGATGCTTTCTATAATTTATACCAGAAGAAAAAAGGAAGTTGTACCTAAATGGAAGATTGGCTTACAGATACTCTTTGACAGGGCAAAGAATGGAATAAACAGAGTGAGTTTTATTGCATACAAAAGCAACAAGAAATGTTATTTCATGGGATGTCAAGTCATCGCGTATGGCAGTACTGGAAAGTATATAAAAGGAAAAAAAAGACCACCATGAAAAGCAATTGCAGCTTATGTATCAACAGCGGTGCCAAGTATGAAAAGGCAGATATTCTATGAAGATGTGATCAATTAAAAAGTAACAAAAATTATATGATTATATCATTAGATGCAAAAAAAGTTTTTGACAAAACCCAAGTCATTCCTGTTAAAAAACACTTGAAAGCATAGATATAAATGGATTTTTCCTTAAAATGATAAGAAGCAACTACCTAAAACCATCAGCAAGCATTATTAATAAAGATGATAAGCTAGAAGCCTTCCCAATAAGGTCA